>NC_054475.1:73036917-73336917 GCF_017639515.1 Carcharodon carcharias | reverse complement strand
TTCCCGTTCCCCCCTCTTCAACTGCTTTTCCCGCGGTTCCCCCCTCTGACTGCTCTTCCTGCTGGTCCCCTTCTCCATCTGCTCTTCCCCTTCCCCACTCTCTGACTGCTCTTCCCACTGGCCACCTGTTCTGACTGCTCTTCGCACTGGTCCCCCTCTCCAACTGCTCTTCCCGTGGCTCCCTCTTTCCGACTGCTCTTCCCGCTGGTGCCCCTCTCCAACTGCTCTTCCTGCCCACCCTATCCGAGTACACTTCCCTCAGGTCCCCCTCTCCGACTGCTCTTCCTGCGGGTCCCCCTCTCCAACTGCTCTTCCCGCGGGTCCCCCTCTCCAACTGCTCTTCCTGCCCACCCTATCCGACTGCTCTTCCCGCGGGTCCCCGTCTCCAACTGCTCTTCCCACACCCTCTCTTCAACTGCTCTTCCTGCGGGTCCCAATTCTCCGACTGCTCTTCCCACTCCCCCCTGTCCAACAGCTCTTCCCGCAGGTACCGCTCTCCAACTGCTCTTCCCGCTCCCATCTCTCCGACAGCTCTTCCTGCGGATCCCCCTCTCCGACTGACTCTTCCAGCTCCCCGCTCTCCGACTGCTCTTCCTACTGGTTGCCCTCTCCGAATTCTCTTCCGGCGGCTCCCCCACTTCGAATGCTCTTCCCGCTAGTTCCCCTCTTCGACTGGTATTCCTGTGGATCACCCTCTCCCACTGCTCTTCCCACGGGTGCCCCTCTCCGACTGCTTTTCCCGTGGGTCCCACTCTCCAACTGCTCTTCCCTCTAGTCCCCCTCTCCGACTGCTCTTCCCGCGAGTTCCTCTCTCCGACTGCTCTTCCCTCTGGTCTCCCTCTCTGACTGCTCTTCCCGCGTGTCCCCCTCTCCGTCTGCTCTTCTCGCATGTTGGCCTCTCCGACTGCTCTTCTCGCTCCCCCCTCTCCGACTGCTCTTCGCACGGGTCCTCCTCTCCGTCTGCTCTTCTTATGGGTAAGCCTCTACAACTGCTCAACCCGTGAGTCCCCCTCACCGACAGCTCTTCCCGCTCCCCCATTTCTGACTGCTCATCCCACGGGTCCCCCTCTCCGACTGCACTTCTGGCTCCCCCGTTTCCGACTGCTCTTCCCGTGGGTCATCCTGTCTGTCTGCTCTTCCCGCTGGTCCCCCTCTGCAACTGCTCTTCCCACTGGTCCCCCTCTTCAACTGCTCTTCCCGCTCCCCCCATCTCCGACTGCTCCTCTGCCAGTTCTCCCTCTCCGACTTTTCTTCCCGCTCTAACCTCTTTGACTGATCTTCCCGCTTGTCCCCCTTTCCAACTCCTCTTCCCGCTGGTGCCACTCTCTGTCTGTTCTTCCAGCTTTCCACTCTCCGACTGCTCTTCGCACGGATCGCCCTCTCCAGCTGCTCTTCCCATGGGTAACCCTCTCCAACTGCTCTTCCCACTTCCCCCTCTCCAACTGCTCTTCCCACGGGTCCCCCTCTCCGACTGCTCTTCGCGCTATTCCCCCTCTCTGACTGCTCTTCCTGCTGGTCCCCTTCTTTGACTTCCCATCCCGTTGGATACGCCTCTCCGACTGCTCTTCCTGCGAGTTCCACTCTCTGGATGCTCTTCCCGCTGGTCCCCCTCTCCGACAGCTCTTCCAACGAGTTCCCCTCTCTGACTGCTCTTCCCTCTGGTCCCCCTCTCCGACTGCTCATCCCGCAGTTCCCCCTCTCTAACTGCCCTTCCCACTGGTCCCCCTCTCTGACTGCTCTTTCCGTGGGACCCCTCTCCGACTGCTTTTCCCGCTCCCCCCACTCCGACTTCACTTTCCACGGGTCCCCCTCTCTGACTGCTCTTCTCGCAGTTCCGCCTCTACAAATGTTCATCCTGTGGATCCCCCTCACCGACAGCCCTTACCCCAAGCAATTTCCGACTGCTCATCCCACAGGTCCCCCTCTCCGACTTCTCTTCTGGCTCCCTGATTTCCGACAGCTCTTCCCGCATGTCGTGCTCTCTGACTGCTCTTCCCGCGGGTCCCCCTTTCTGACAGCTCTTCCTGCTGGTCCCTCTCTTTGACTGCTCTTCACGCTGGTCCCCTCTTCGACTGCTCTTCCCGCACCCCCCCTCTCCGACTACTCCTCCCCCTGTTCTCCCTCTCCAACTGCTCTCCCCACAGATCTCCCTCTCTGACTGCTCTTCCCGTGGGGCCCTCTCTCCAACTGCTCTTCCCGCCCACCCATTTCCGACTGCACATCCCGCTGGTCTCCCTCTCCGACTGCTCTTCCCGCTGGTTCCCCTCTCCGACTGCTCTTCCCGCTGGTCCCCCTCTCCGACTGCTCTTCCCGCTGGTCCCCCTCTCCAACTGCTCTTGCTGCTCACCCTATCCGACCGTTCTTCCCGCTCATCCCCGCTCCGACTGCTCTTCCCACGGCTCCCACTGTTCGGCTGATCTTCCCGCTCCCCCCCTCTCCGACTACGTTTCCTGCAGGACCCCCCTCCTTGACCGCTCTTCCCGCGGGTTCCCCTCTCTGACTGCTCTTCCCGCTCCCCCCACTCCGACTGCTCTTCCCACTGGTCTCCCTCTCCAACTGCTCTTCCTGCTCCCCCCACCGACTTCTCTTCCCGCAGCTCCACCTCGCCGACTGCTCTTCCCGCTCCCCCCTCTCCGACTGCTCTTTCCGCTCCCACCTCTCCGAATGCTCGTCCCACTTCCCCTTCTTTGAATGCTCTTTCCGCAGCTCCCCCTCTCCAACTGCTCATTCCGCGTAACCCCCTCTCCGACAGCTCTTCCCGCTCCCCCTCTCCGAGTGCTCTTCCTGCTCTCCCCTCTCTGACTGCTCTTCCCGCGGGTCCCCCTCTCAAACTACTCTTCCTGCTCCCCCCTCTTCAACTGCTCTTCCCGTTCCCCCCTCTTCAACTGTTCTTCCCGCAGGTGCCCATCTCCGACTGCTCTTCCCGCTGGTCTCGCTCTCAGACTGCTCTTCCCGTGTGGTCCTCTCTCCAACTGCTCTTCCCACCCACCCTCACTGACAGCTCTTCCCACTCCACCATTTCTGACTGCACATCCCACGGGACACCCTCTCTGACTGCTCCTCCCACTGGTCCCCATCTCCGACTGCTCTTCCTGCTGGTCCCCCTCTCTGACTGCTCTTCTCGCTGGTCCCCCTCTCCGTCTGCTCTTCCCGCTGGTCCCCCTCTTCGATTGCTCTTCCCGCTCCACCCTCTTCGACTGCTCTTCCCGCTTGTCCCCCTTTCCGACTGCTCTTCCCGCAGGTCGCCCTCTTCGACTGCTCTTCCCGCTCCACCCTCTTCGACTGCTCTTCCCGCTTGTCCCCCTTTCCGACTGCTGTTCCCACTGGTCCCTCTCTCTGACTGCTCTTCCCTCGGTTCACCCTCTCCAGCTGCTCTTCCTGCTCACCCTATCCGAATTCTCTTCCCGCTCATCCCCCATTCCGACTGCTCTTCCCGCGGGTCCACCTCTCCGACTGCTCTTGCCGCTCCCTCCTCTCCAAATGCTCTTTCCGCTCCCACCTCTCCAAGTGCTCGTCCCTCTCCCCCTTCTTTGAATGCTCTTTTCGCGGTTCCCCATCTCCAACTGCTCTTTCCACGGAACCCCCTCTCCCACTGCTCTTCCTCCTCCCCCTCTCCAACTGCTCTTCCTGCTCTCCCCTCTCTGACTGCTCTTCCCGTGGGTCCCCCTCTCCAACTACTCTTCCTGCTCCCCCCTCTTCGACTTCTCTTCCCGTTTCCCCCTCTCCAACTATTCTTCCCCCGTGTGACCATCTCCGCCTGCTCTTCCCGCTGGTCCCCTTCTCCGACTGCTATTACCGCTGGACCTCTCTCTGACTGGTCTTCCCGTATCCCCCTCTCCAAATGCTCTTCCCACGGGTCCCCATCTCCATCTGTTCTTCTTCTGTGTCTGCCTCTCCAACTGCTCATCCCATGAGTCCCCCTCTCTGACTGCTCTTCCTGCTCCCCCCTCTCCGACTGCTCTTCCCACGGGTTCCCCTCTCCGACGGCTCTTCTCGCGGGTCCGCCTCTACATCTGCTCATCCCGCGTGTTCCCCTCTCTGGCTGCTCTTCGCGCTCCCCCATTTCTGACTGCTCATCCCGCGGGTTACCCTCTCTGACTGCTCTTCCTGATGGTCCCCCTTTCTGACTGCTCTTCCTGTGGGTCCCCCTCTCTGACTGTTCTTCCCGCTAGTCCCCCTCTCCGTCTGCTCTTCCCGCAGGTCCCCCTCTTCAACTGAGCTTCCAGCCCCTCCACTTTACGACTGATCCTCCCCCAGTTCTCCCTCTCCGACTGCTCTTCCTGCTTTTCCCTCTCCGACTGCTCTTCTCGCTGTTCCCCCTCCCCAAATGCTCTTCCCGCTCGTCCCCCTCTCCGACTGCCCTTCCCACTCGTCCCCCTCTTCGACTGATCATCCCGTGGATCTGCCTTTCTGACTGCTCTTCCCGCGAATTCCCCTCTCTGAATGCTCTTCCCGCTGGTCTCCCGCTCTGACTGCTCTTCCCGCTGGTCCCCCTCTCCGACTGCTCTTCCCTCTGGTCCCCCTCTCCGACTGCTCTTCCTGCTGGTGCCCGACTCCGACTGCTCTTCCCGCTCCCCCCACCGACTTCTCTTCCTGCAGGTCCACCTCTCCGACTGCTCTTTCCACTCCCACCTCTCCGTATGCTCGTCCCTCTCCCCCTTCTTTGAATGCTCTTTCCACGGTTCCCCCTCTCCGACTGCTCATTCCACGGAACCCCCTCTCCGACAGCTCTTCCCGCTCCCCCTCTCCAAATGCTCTTCCTGTTCTCCCCTCTTTGACTGCTCTCCCACGGGACCCCCTCTCAAACTACTCTTCCTGCTCCCCCCTCTTCGACTGCTCTTCCTGATCCCCCCTATTCAACTGTTCTTCCCGCAGGTGCCCGTCTCCGACTGCTCTTCCCGTGGGTTCCCCTCTCCGACTGCTCTTCCCGCTAGTCCCCCTCACCGACTGCTCTTCCCGTGGGTCCCCCTCTCCAACGGCTCTTCCCGCCAACCCTCACTGACAGCTCTTCCCGCTCCGCCATTTCCGACTGCACATCCCGCGGGTCACCCTCTCTGACTCCTCTTCCCGCTGGTCCCCCTCTCCAACTGCTCTTTCCGCTTGTCCCCCTCTTCGACTGCTCTTCTGACTCCACCCTCTTTGATTGCTCCTTCCGCCTGTCCCCCTTTCCGACTTCTCTTCGCACGGCTCCCCCTCCCCAACTGCTTTACCCGCTCGTCCCCCTCTCCGCCTCCCTTCCCGCTGGTCCCCCTCTTCGACTGATCATCCCGTGGATCCGCCTTTCCGACTGCTCTTCCCGCTGGTCCCCCTCTTCGACTGCTCTTCCGGCTCCACCCTCTTTGATTGCTCCTTCCGCTTGTCCCCCTTTCCGACTCCTCTTCGCACGGCTCCCCCTCCCCAACTGCTTTTCCTGCTCGTCCCCCTCTCCGACTGCCCATCCCGCTGGTCCCCCTCTTCGACTGATCATCCCGTGGATCCGCCTTTCCGACTGCTCTTCCCACGAGTTCCCCTCTCCGAATGCTCTTCCCGCTGGTCTCCCTCTCCGCCTGCTCTTCCCACTGGTCCCCCTTTCCGAAAGCTCTTTCCGCTGGTCCCCCTCTCCGAATGCTGTTCCCGCTGGTCACCCTCTCTAACTGATCTTCCCGCTCCCCCCACCAACTTCTCTTCCCGCAGGTCCACCTCTCCGACTGCTTTTCCCACTCCCCCCTCTCCGACTGCTCTTTCCGCTTCCGCCACTCCGAATGCTCGCCCTCTCCCCCTTCTTTGAATGCTCTTTCCGCGCTTCCCCCTCTCTGACTGCTCATTCCATGGAACCCCCTCTCTGAATGCTCTTTCTGCTCTCCCGTCTCTGACTGCTCTTCCCGCAGGTCCCCCTCTCAAACTACTCTTCCTGCTCACCCCTCTTCAACTGCTCTTCCCGTTCCCTCCTCTCCGACTGTTCTTCCCGCTGGTCACCCTCTCCAACTGCTCTTCCCGTGGGGCCCTCTCTCCAACTGCTCTTCCCGCCCACCCTCACTTACAGCACTTCCCGCTCCCCCTTTTCCAACTGCACATCCCGCTGGTCCCCCTCTCCAATTGCTCTTCCCGCCCACCCTATCCAACTGCTCTTCCCACTCGTCCCCTGCTCTAACTGCTCTTCCCGCGGCTCCCCCTCTCCATCTGCTCTGCCCGCAGGTCCCCCTCTTCCACTGCGCTTCCAGCTCCCCCCCTTTCCGACTGCTCCTCCCCCAGTTCTCCCTCTCCGACTGCTCTTCCCGCTCCACCCTCTTTGATTGCTCCTCCCGCTTGTCCCCCTTTCCGACTCCTCTTCGCACGACTCCCACACTCCGACTGCTCTTCCGGCTTCTCCCTCTCTGACTGCTCTTCCTGCAGTTCCCCCTCCCCAACTGCTTTTCCCGCTCGTCCTCCTCTCCAACTGCCCTTCACGCTGGTCCCCCTCTTCGACTGATCATCCTGTGGATCCGCCTTTCCGACTGCTCTTCCCGTGAGATCCCCTCTCCGAATGCTCTTCCTGCTCATCCCCCACTCTGACTGCTCTTCCCGCGGCTCCCACTCTTCGGCTGCTCTTCCCTCTGGACCCCTCTCCAACTGCTCTTCCCGCTCCCCCCACCGACCTCTCTTCCTGCAGGTCCACCTCTCTGACTGCTCTTCCCGCTACCCCCTCTCCGACTGCTCTTTCCGCTCCCACCTCTCCGAATGCTCGTCCCTCTCCCCCTTCTTTGAATGCTCTTTCCACGGTTCCCCCTCTCCGACTGCTCATTCCGCGGAACCCCCTCTCTGACAGCTCTTCCCGCTCCCCCTCTCCAAATGCTTTTCCTGTTCTCCCCTCTTTGACTGCTCTCCCGCGGGTCCCCCTCTCAAACTACTCTTCCTGCTCCCCCCTCTTCGACTGCTCTTCCCGTTCCCCCCTCTTCAACTCTTCTTCCCGCAGGTGCCCATCTCCGACTGCTCTTCCCGCTAGTCCCCCCCACCGACTGCTTTACCCGTGGGGCCCTCTCTCCAACAGCTCTTCCCGCCAACCGTCAGTGACAGCTCTTCCCGCTCCGCCATTTCCGACTGCACATCCCGTGGGTCACCCTCTCTGACTGCTCTTCCCGCTGGTCCCCCTCTCCGACTCCTCTTTCTGCTCCCACCTCTCTGAATGCTCGTCCCTCTCCCCCTTCTTTTAATGCTCTTTCCACGGTTCCCCCTCTCTGAATGCACATCCCACGGATCACCCTCTCTGACTGCTCTTCCCGCTGGGCCCCGTCTCCGACTGCTCTTCCCGTGGGTCCCCCTCTCTGATGCTCTTCCCGCTGGTCCCCCTCTCCGTCTGCTCTTCCCGCTGGTGCCCCTCTTCGACTGCTCTTCCGGCTCACCCCCTCTCCGACTGCCCCTCCACCAGTTCTCACTCTCCGACTGCTCTTCCCACTCTACCCTCTTCAACTGTCTTCCCGCTTGTCCCCCTTTCCGACTGCTCTTCCCACGTGTCGCCCTCTCCAACTGCTCTTCCCACGGGTCGTCCTCTCCAACTGCTCTTCCGGCTGGACCCTCTCTCTGACTGCTCTTCCGTCGGGTCCCCCTCTCCGTCTGCTCTTCCCTCCCACCCTATCCGAATGCTCTTCCTGCTCGTCCCCCGCTCCGACTGCTCTTCCTGTCGCTCCCCATCTTCGACTGCTCCTCCTGCTCTCCCCGTCTCCGACTAGGTTTCCCGCGGGTCCCCCTCTCCGACTGCTCTTCCTGCGGGTCCCCCTCTCCAACTGCTCTTCCCGCTCTCCCCACCGACTTCTCTTCCCGCAGGTCCACCTCTCCGACTGCACTTTCCGCTTCCACCTCTCCAAATGCTCTTCCCTCTCTCCCTTCTTTGAATGCTCATTCCGCGGAAACCGCTCTCGGAATGCTCTTCCTGCTCTCCCCGCTCTGACTTCTCTTCCCGCGGGTCCCCCTCTCAAACTACTGTTCCTGCTCCACCCTCTTCAACTGCTCTTCCCATTCCCCACTCTTCAACTGTTCTTCCCGCTGGTCCCCCTCTCCGACTGCTCTTCCCGTGGGGCCCTCCCTGCAACTGTTCTTCCCGCCCACCCTCACTGACAGCACTTCTAGCTCCCCCATTTCCGACTGCACATCCCGCTGGTCTCCATCTCTGACTGCTCTTCCCACTGGTCCCCCTCTACAACTGCTCTTCCCCCTCTCCCCTCTCTGACTTCTCTTCCTGCACCCCCTCTCGGCCTGCTCTTCCTGCCGGTCCCCCACTTCGGCTGCTTTTCCCACTAGTCCCCCTCTTCGACTGGTCTTCCCATGGGTCGCCCTCTCCAAATGCTCTTCTCGCGGGTCACCCTCTCTGACTGCTCTTCCCACAAGTTCCCCTCTCCGACTGCTCTTCACGCGGGTCCCCCTCTCCGACTGATCATCCCATTGGTCACCCTCTCCGACTGCTCTTCCCGGATGTCCCTGTCTCCAACTGTTCTTCTCGCGGGTCCCACTCTCCCACTGCTCTTCCCGCCCATTCAATCCGACTGTTCTTCCCACAAGTTCCCCTCTCCGACTGCTCCTCATGCGGGTCCCCCTCTCCGACAAATCTTCCCGCTAGTCCCCCTCTTCGACTGGTCTTCCCATGGGTCCCCCTCTCCGACTGCTCTTCCCGCTGGTCCCCCTCTCCGACTCGTCTTCCCGCTGGTACCCCTCTCTGACTGCTCTTCCCGTGGGTGCCCCTCTCCGACTGCTCTTTCTGCAACCCCCTCTCCAACTGCTTTTCAGGTGGATCCCCCTGCTCTTCCCACAAGTTCCCCTCTCCGACTGCTCTTCACGCGGGTCCCCCTCTCTGACAAATCTTCCCGCTAGTCCCCCTCTTCGACTGGTCTTCCCATGGGTCCCCCTCTCCGACTGCTCTTCCCACTGGTCCCACTCTCCGACTCGTCTTCCCGCTGGTACCCCTCTCTGACTGCTCTTCCCGTGGGTGCCCCTCTCCGACTGCTCTTTCTGCAACCCCCTCTCCAACTGCTCTTCAGGTGGATCCCCCTGCTCTTCCCACAAGTTCCCCTCTCCGACTGATCTTCCCTTGGACCCCTCTCCAACAGCTCTTCCCGCGAGTTCCCCTCTCTGACTGCTCTTCCCACTGGTCCCCCTCTCCGACTGCTCTTCCCACTGGTCCACCTCTTCGGCTGCTCTTCCCGCTGGTCCCCCTCCACGACTGCTCTTCCCACTGGTCCCCCTCTCCAACTGCTCTTCCCTCTCCCCCCTCTCCGACTGCTCTTCCCACTGGTCCCCCTCCACAACTGCTCTTCCCCCTCTCCCCTCTCTGACTTCTCTTCCTGCACCCCCCTCTTGGCCTGCTCTTCCTGCCGGTCCCCCACTTCGGCTGCTCTTCCCACTAGTCCCCCTCTTCGACTGGTCTTCCCATGGGTCGCCCACTCCGACTGTTCTTCCCGCAAGTTCCCCACTCCAACTGCTCTTCCCTTGAATTCCCCGCTTAGCCCCCGCCTCTGACTGCTTTTCCCGCGGGTCCAGCTCTCCGACTGTTCTTCCTGCTCCCCTTTCTCCGACTGCTCTTCCCTCTCCCCCTTCTTTGACTGTTCTTTCTGCGGGTCCACCTCTCCGACTGCTCTTCCCACTCCCCCTTCTCTGACTGCTCTTTCCGCGGATACCCCTCTCCGACTGCTCATCCCGCTCCCGCCTATCTGACTGTGTTTCCTGCTCTACGCTCTCCGACTGCTCTTCCTGCTGGTCCCGCTAACAGACTGCTCATCCCACTGGTCCCCCTCCCCGACTCCTATTCCCACAGGTCCCCTTCTCCAACTGCTCTTTGCGCGAATCCCCCTCTCCAACAACTCAACCCACTCCCCCTCTCCAATTTTCTTCCCGGGGTTCCCCCCCTCCGACTGCTCATCCCGCTGGACCCCCTCTCTGACTGGTCTTCCTGGACCCCCCTCTCCAACTCCTCTTCCTGCTGGTCCCCGTCTCCGACTGCTCTTCCCACAGGTCCTCCTCTCCGAATGCTCTTCCCATGGTTGCCCCTCTCCGACTGCTCTTTCCGCTCCCTCCTCTCCAACTTCTCTTCATGTGGATCCCCCTCTCTGACTGCTCTTCCCGCGGTTTCTCCCCTCCGACTGCTCTTCCCACCGAAACCCCTCTCCGACTCCTCTTCCCGCGTGTCCCCCTCTCCGACTGCTCTTTCTGCATGTCCCCTCTCCAACTCCTCTTCCCGCTGGTCCGCCTTTCCGACTGCTCTTCCCGCTTCACCCCCCTGACTGCTTTTCCCGTGGGTCCAGCTCTGCAACTGTTCCTCCCACTACCCTCTCTCCCACTGTTCATCCCACTCCCCCATCTCGGACTGCTCTTCCCTCTCCCCCCTCTTTGACTTTTCTTTCCGCGGGTCCACCTCTCCGACTGCTCTTCCCACTCACCCTTCTCTGACTGCTCTTTCCTTGGATCCCCCTCTCCGACTGCTCTTCCCACTCCCCCTTCTCTGACTGCTCTTTCCCCGGATCCCCCTCTCCGACTGCTCTTCCCACTCCCCCTTCTCTTACTGCTCTTTCCGAGGATCCCCCTCTCCGACTGCTCTTCCCACTCCCCCTTCTCTGACTGCTCTTTCTGCGGATCCCCCTCTCCGACTGCTCTTCACTTTGTCGCCTCTCCGACTGCTTTTCCTGCTCTCCCTTCTCCGACTGCTCTTCCCGCTGGTCCCGCTATCAGACTGCTCTTCCCGCCGGTCCCCCTCTCCGACTGCTCTTCCCGCGGGTCCCCCTCTCCGACTCCTCTTCCCGCGGGTCCCCCTCTCTGACTGCTCTTCCCAGGGATCACCCTCTCTGACTGCTCTTCCCACAGGTCCCCTTCTCCGACTGCTCTTCGCGCGAATCCCCCTCTCCAACACCTCTTCCCACTTCCCCTCTCCACTTTTCTTCCCGCTGGCCCCCCTCTCCGACTGCTCTTCCCGCAGGTTGCCCTCTCCGACTGCTCTTCCCGCAGGTTGCCCTCTCCGACTGCTCTTCCCGCAGGTCGCCCACTCCGACTGCTCTTCCCGTGGGTGCCCCTCTCCGACTGCTCATTCGGCTCTCCCCTCTCAAACTGCTCTTCCCACTGGTTCCCCTCTCCGACTGCTCTTCCCGTGGGGCCCCCTCTCCGACATCTCTTCCCACTACCCCCTCTCCAACGGCTCTTCCTGGGGGTCCCACTCTCTGACTGCTCTTCCCGCTGGTCCCCCTTTCCGACTCCTCTTCCCGCTGGTACCCCTCTCTGACTGCTGTTCCCGTGGGTGCCCCTCTCCGACTGCTCTTTCTGCACCCCTCTCTCCAACAGCTCTTCAGGTGGATCCCCCTCTCTGACTGCTCTTCCCCCTGGTCCCACTCTCCCACTGCTCTTCCCGCCCATTCAATCAGACTGTTCTTCCCACAAGTTCCCCTCTCCGACTGCTCCTCATGCAGGTCCCCCTCTCCGACAAATCTTCCTGCTAGTCCCCCTCTTCGACTGGTCTTCCCATGGGTCACCCTCTCCGACTGCTCTTCCCAGTTGTCCGTCTCCGACTGCTCTTCTCGCGGGTCCCCCTCTCCAACTGCTTTTCCCGCAGGACCCCTCTCATCAACTGCTCTTCCTGCTTGTCCCTCTTTTTGACTGATCTTCCCTTGGTCCCCCTCTCCAACAGCTCTTCCCACGAGTTCCCCTCTCTGACTGCTCTTCCCGCTTGTCCCCCTCCATGAATGCTCTTCCCACTGGTCACCCTCTCCAACTGCTCTTCCCTCTCCCCCCTCTCCAAATGCTCTTCCCCCTCTCCCCTCTCTGACTGCTCTTCCTACAACCCCCTCTCCACCTGCTCTTCCTGCGGGTCCCCCACTTTGGCTGCTCTTCCCACTAGTCCCCCTCTCCGACTCGTCTTCCCGCTGGTACCCCTCTCTGACTGCTCTTCCCGTGGGTGCCCCTCTCCGACTGCTCTTTCTGCAACCCCCTCTCCAACTGCTCTTCACACGGGTCCCCCTCTCCGACAGCACTTCCCGCTAGACCCCTCTTTGACTGGTCTGCCCATGGGTCGCCCTCTGTGACTGCTCTTCACGGGTGTCCCTGTCTCCGACTGCTCTTCTCGTGGGTCCCCCTCTCCAACAGCTCTTCCCGCGAGTTCCCCTCCCTGACTGCTCTTCACACTGGTCCCCCTTTTCCGCTGCTCTTCCCACTTGTCCCCCTCCCCGACTGCTCTTCCCACTGGTCCCCCTGTCCAACTGCTCTTCCCCCTCTCCCTTCTCCGACTGCTCTTCCCTCTCCCCCCTCTCCGCGTGCTCTTCCTGCGGGTCCCCCACTTTGGCTGCTCTTCCCACTAGTCCCCCTCTTCAACTGGTCTTCCCATGGGTCACCCTCTCCGACTGCTCTTCCCGCAAGTTCCTCTCTCGGACTGCTCTTCCCTTGAGTTCCCCTCCCTGACTGCTTTTCCCGCTTCTTCCCCACCTCTGACTGCTTTTCCTGCTGGTCCAGCTCTCCGACTGTTCTTCCTGCTCCCCTTTCTCCGACTGCTCATCCTGCACCCCACTCTCCGACTGCTCTTCCCTCTCCCTCTTCTTTGACTGTTCTTTCCGCGGGTCCACCTCTCCGACTGCTCTTCCCGCTCACGCCTCTCCAACTGCGTTACCTGCTCTCCACTCTCCGACTGCTCTTCCTGCTGGTCCTGCTATCAGACTACTCTTCCCACTGGTTTCCTCCCCGACTCCTCTTCCCATGGGTCCCCTTCTCTGACTGTACTTCGCACGAATCCCCCTCTCCGACAAGTTATCCCCCTCCCCCTCTCCAATTTTCTTCCCGGGGGTCCCCCCCTCCTACTGCTCATCCCGCTGGACCCCCTCTCCGACTGCTCTTCCCACTCCCCCTTCTCTGACTGCTCTTTCCGCAGATCCCCCTCTCCGACTGCTCTTCATGCTCCCACCTCTCCGACTGCTTTTCCTGCTCTCCCCTCTCCGACCGCTCTTCCCGCTGGTCCCGCTATCAGACTACTCTTCCCATGGGTCCCCCTCTCTGAGTGCTCTTCCCGCGGGTCCCCCTCTCCGACTCCTCTTCCCACGGGTCCCCCTGTCCAACTGCTCTTCCCCCTCTCCCCTCTCCAACTGCTCTTCCCGCTCCCCCCTCTCCGCGTGCTCTTCCTGCGGGTCTCCCACTTTGGCTGCTCTTCCCACTAGTCCCCCTCTTCAACTGGTCTTCCCATGGGTCACCCTCTCCGAATGCTCTTCTCGCGGGTCCCCCTCTCCGACTGCTCATCCTGCACCCCACTCTCCGACTGC
The DNA here is from genome assembly GCF_017639515.1 of Carcharodon carcharias. Lineage (NCBI taxonomy): Eukaryota > Metazoa > Chordata > Chondrichthyes > Lamniformes > Lamnidae > Carcharodon > Carcharodon carcharias. The sequence continues at coordinate 73,323,685 of NC_054475.1, read as the reverse complement.
TCTTCCCTCTCCCTCTTCTTTGACTGTTCTTTCCACGGGTCCACCTCTCCGACTGCTCTTCCCGCTCACGCCTCTCCAACTGCGTTTCCTGCTCTCCACTCTCCGACTGCTCTTCCTGCTGGTCCTGCTATCAGACTACTCTTCCCACTGGTTTCCTCCCCGGCTCCTCTTCCCACGGGTCCCCTTCTCTTACTGCTCTTCGCACGAATCCCCCTCTCCGACAAGTTATCCCACTCCCCCTCTCCAATTTTCCCCCTCCTACTGCTCATCCCGCTGGACCCCCTCTCTGACTGCTCTTCCCGCAGCCCCCACTCCGATTCCTCTTCCTGCTGGTCCCCGTCTCCGACTGCTCTTCCCGCAGGTCCCCCTCTCCGAATGCTCTTCCCGTGGTTGCCCCTCTCCGACTGCTCTTTCCACTCCCTCCTCTCCAACTGCTCTTCATGCGGATTCCCAACTCTGACTGCTCTTCCCGCTGGTCTTCTTCTATGACTGCTCTTCCCACGGGTCTCCCTCTCCGGCTGCTCTTCCCACTTCCCCCCCTCTGACTGCTTTTCCCGCGGGTCCATCTCTGCAACTGTTCTTCCCCCTCTCCTATCTCCGACTGCTCATCCCGCACCCCCATCTCCGACTGCTCTTCCCTCTCCCCTTTCTTTGATTTTTCTTTCCGCGGGTCCACCTCTCCGACTGCTCTTCCCACTCTCCCTTCTCTGACTGCACTTTCTACAGATCCCCCTCTCCTACTGCTCTTCCCTCTCCCGCTTTTCTGACTGCTCTTTCCACGGATCCCCCTCTCCGAATGCTCATCACGCTCCCGCCTCTCCGACTGCTTTCCCTGCTCTCCACTCTCCGACTGCTGTTCCCACTGGTCCCTCTATCAGACTCCTCTTCCCTCGGGTCCCCCTCTCCGATTGTTCTTCCCGCAGGTCCCCCTCTCCGACTCCTCTTCCCGCGGGTCCCTCTGTCCGACTGCTCTTCCTGGGGAAAACCGTCTCCGACTGCTCTTCCCTCGGGTCCCCTTCTCCGACTGCTCTTCACGCAAATCCACCTCTCCAACACCTCTTCCCACTTTCCCTCTCCAATTTTCTTCTCGGGGGTCCCCCTCTCCAACTGCTCATCCCGCTGGTCCCCCTCTCTGACTGCTCTTCCCGCACCCACGCTCCGACTGCTCTTCCTGCTTGTCCCCCTCTCCGACTGCTCTTCCCATGGGTTCCCCTCTCCGACTGCTCATTCGGCTCTCCCCTCTCAAACTGCTCTTCCCGCTGGTCCCCCTCTCCGATAGCTCTTCCCGTGGGTCCCCCTCTCCTACTCCTCTTCCTGTTGGTCCCATCTCCAACTGCTCTTCCCATGGTTGCCCCTCTCCGACTGCTCTTTCTGCTGCCTCCTCTCCAACTGCTCTTCACGCGGATCCTCCCCTCTGACTGCTCTTCCCGCTGGTCCCCCTCTCCAACTCCTCTTCCCATTGGTCCCATTTCTGACTGCTCTTCCCGTGGTTGCCCCTCTCCAACTGCTCTTTCTGCTTCCTCCTCTCCAACTGCTCTTCACGCGGATCCTCCACTCTGACTGCTCTTCCCGCTGGTCTTCTTCTCCAACTGCTCTTCCCGCAGGACCCCCTCTCCGACTGCCCTTCCCCCTGGTCCTCCTCTCCAACTGCTCTTCCCACCCATTCTATCTGACTGCTCTTCCCATAGGTTCCCCTCTCTGACTGCTCTTCACAGGGGTCCCCCTCTCCGACAGCTCTTCCCACTGGTCCCCCTCTCCGACTGCTCTTCCCGCCGGTTCTTCTCTCCGACTCCTCATCCAGCTGGTCCCCCACTCCGACTGCTCTTCCCACACCCCCCACTCTGACTGCTCTTCCTGCTTGTCCCCCTCTCTGACTGCTCTTCCCATGGGTGCCCCTCTCTGACTGCTTATTCAGCTCTCCCCTCTCAAACTGCTCTTCCCGCTGGTCCCCCTCTCCAACTCCTCTTCCTGTTGGTCCCATCTCCAACTGCTCTTCCCATGGTTGCCCCTCTCCGACTGCTCTTTCTGCTGTCTTCTCTCCAACTGCTCTTCACGCGGATCCTCCACTCTGACTGCTCTTCCCGCTGGTCCCCCTCTCCGACTGCTCTTCCCGTGGGTCCCCCCCTCCAACTCCTCTTCCCGTTGATCACATCTCTGACTGTTCTTCCCGTGGTTGCCCCTCTCCGACTGCTCTTTCTGCTTCCTCCTCTCCAACTGCTCTTCACGCGGATCCTCCACTCTGACTGCTCTTCCCGCTGGTCTTCTTCCCCAACTGCTCTTCCCGCAGGACCCCCTCTCCGACTGCTCTTCCCCCTGGTCCACCTCTCCAACTGCTCTTCCCACCCATTCTATCTGACTGCTCTTACCATAGGTTCCCCTCTCTGACTGCTCTTCACGGGAGTCCCCCTCTCTGACAGCTCTTCCCACTGGTCCCCCTCTCCGACTGCTCTTCCCGCTGGTTCTTCTCTCCGACTGCTCATCCAGCTGGTCCCCCTCTCCGACTGCTCATCCCGCAGGTCCCCCTCTCCAACATCTCTTCCCGCTACCCCCTCTCCAACGGCTCTTCCCGGGGGTCCGCCTCTCCGACAGCTCATCCCACTGGTCCCCCTCTCCGACTCGTCTTCCTGCCGGTCCCCCACTCTGACTGCTCTTCCCATCGGTGCCCCTCTCCGACTGCTCTTTCCGCTCGCTCCTCTCCAACTGCTCTTCAGGTGGATCCCCCTCTCTGACTGCTCTTCCCACCGATCCTCCTCTCCAACTGCTCTTCCCACGGGAGTACCTCTCCGACTGCTCTTTCCGCTCCCTCCTCTCCAACTGCTCTTCATGCAGATCCCCCTCTCTGACTGCTCTTCCCGCGGCTTCTCCTCTCCGACTGCTCTTTCCACCGATCACCCTCTCCGACTCCTCTTCCCGCGGGTCCCCCTCTCCGACTGCTCTTCCCACAGATCCCCCTCTCTGACTCCTCTTCCCGCGGGTCCCCCTCTCCTACTGCTCTTCCCGCTTCCCCCCCTCTGACTGCTTTTCCCGTGGGTCCAGCTCTGCAACTGTTCCTCCCACTACCCTCTCTCTGACTGCTCATCCCACTACCCAATCTCCGACTGCTCTTCCCTCTCCCCTGTCTTTGACCTTTCTTTCCACTGGTCCACCTCTCCGACTGCTCTTCCCACTCCCCCTTCTCTGACTGCTCTTTCCGCGCATCTCCCTCTCCGACTGCTCTTCCCACTCCCCCTTCTCTGACTGCTCTTTCCGTGGATCCCCCTTCTCTGACTGCTATTTCAGTGGATCCTCCTCTACGACTGCTCTTCCCACTCCCCCCTCTCTAACTGCTTTTCCCACGCCCCCTTCTCTGACTGCTATTTCAGTGGATCCTCCTCTCCGACTGCTCTTCCCACTCCCCCTTCTCTGACTGCTCTTTCCACTCATTCTATCCGACTGCTCTTCCCATAGGTCCCCCTCTCCGAAAGCTCTTCACGTGGGTTCCCCTCTCCGACAGCTCTTCCTGCGGGTCCCCCTCTCCGACTGCTCTTCCCGCAGGTCCCCTCTCCGACTGCTCTTCCCACTCATTCTATCCGACTGCTCTACCCATAGGTCCCCCTCTCCGAAAGCTCTTCACGTGGGTTCCCCTCTCCGACAGCTCTTCCTGCTGGTCCCCCTCTCCGACTGCTCTTCCCGTGGGTTCTCCTCTCCGAGTGCTCATTCCGCTGTACCCACTCTCTGACTGCTCTTCCTGCTCCCCCCTCCCTGATTGCTCTTCCCGCAGGTCCCCTTCTCCGACTACTCTTCCCACAGGTCCCCCTCTCCAATAAATCTTCCCACAGGTCCCCATCTCCGACATCTCTTCTCACTACCCCCTCTCCAATGGCTCTTCCCGTGGATCCCCCTCTCTGACTGCTCATCACGCTGGTCCCGCTCTCTGACTTGTCTTCCCGCTGGTCCCCCTCTCTGACTGCTCTTCCCGTGGGTGCCCCTCTCCGACTGTTCTTTCTGCACCCCCCTCTCCAACTGCTCTTCAAGTGGATCCCCCTCTCCGACTGCTCTTCCCCCGGACCCCTCTCCCACTGCTCTTCCCGCCCATTCAATCTGACTGCTCTTCCCACAAGTTCCCCTCTCCAACTGCTCTTCACGCGGGTCCCCCTCTCCGACAGCTCTTCCCCCTAGTCCCCCTCTTCGACTGGTCTTCCCATGGGTCGCCCTCTCCGATTGCTCTTCCCGGGTGTCCCTTTCTCCGACTGCTCTTCTCGCGGGTCCCCCTCTCCAACTGCTCTTCCCGCAGTTCCCCCTCTCTGACTGCTCTTCCTCCTTTTCCCCCTCTTTGACTGATCTTCCTTTGATCCCCCTCTCTGACTGCTCTTCCCACTGGTCCCCCTCTTCGGTTGCTCTTCCCGCTTGTCCCCCTCCCCGGCTGCTCTTCCCACTGGTCCCCCTCTCCAACTGCTCTTCCCTCTCCCCCCTCTCCGACTGCTCTTCCCACTGGTCCCCCTCTCCAACTGCTCTTCCCCCTCTCCCCTCTCCCCCCTCCCCGCCTGCTCTTCCTGCGGGTCCCCCACTTCGGCTGCTCTTCCCACTAGTCCCTCTCTTCGACTGGTCTTCCCATGGGTCATCCTCTCCGAATGCTCTTCTCGGGGGTCCCCCTTTCCGACTGCTCTTCCCGCAAGTTCCCCTCTTGGACAGCTCTTCCCACTGGTCCCCCTTTCCATCTGCTCTTCCTGCTCCTCCCTCTCCGCCTGCCTTTTCCGCGGGTTCCCCTCTCTGACTGCTCTTCCCGCATCCCCCATCCCACTGCTTTTCCCGCGGCTCCCCCTTCTCCAACTGCTCTTCCCAATATTTCCAGCTCTCCGACTGTTCTTCTCGGTCCCCCCTCTCTGAATGCTCTTCCCGCAGGTCCCGCTCTCCATCTGCTTTCCCGCTCCCACCTCTCCAACTGCTCTTCCAGCTCCCGGTTGTCCGACTTCTCTTCCTTCTGTGCCCCCTCTCCGACTTCTTTCCCGCTCCCTGCTCTCCGAATGCTCTTCCCCCAGTCCCAATCAACAACTGCTTTTCCCGTGGGGCACCCTCCCCAATTGCTCTTCCCGCTGGTCCCCCTTTCAACTGCTTTTCCCGCTGGTCCCCCCCTTCTACTGCTCTTCCTGCTGGTCCCCCTTTCCGACTGCTCTTCCCGCGGGTCCCCTCTACAACTCCTCTTCCCGCCCACCCTATCCGACCTCCCTTCCCACAGATTACCCTCTTTGACAACTCTTCCCACTCCCAGCTCTCCAACTGCTATTCCCGCTGGTCCCCCGCTCCGACTGCTCTTCCCTTGGGTCCCCCTCTCCGACTGCTCTTCCCACTACCCGTCTTCGACTGCTCTTCCCCCATCGCCCCCTCTCCGACTGCACTTCCCACTGGTACCCCTCTACAGCTGCCCTTCCCGTTCCACCCCTCCCACTGCACTTTCCGTGGGTCCCCGTTCTCCGATTGCTGTTCACATGGGTCCACCTCTCCGACTGTTCTTCCCGCTCCCACTCTCCGACTGCTCTTCCCGCAGGTCCCGCTCTCCAACTGCTCTTCCCGCTCCCCACTCTCCGACTACTCTTCCCACGGATCCCCCTCTCTGATTGCTGTTCACTTCGCTCCCCCACTTTGACTGCTCTTACAGCTAGTCCCCCTCTTTGACTGGTCATCCCTTGGGTCGCACTCTCCAACTGCTCTTCCCGCAGGTCCCGCTCTCAGACTACTCTTCTCACGTGTCCCCCTCTCTGACTGCTCTTCCTGATCTTCCACCTCTCCGACTGCGCTTCCCGCTGGTCCCCCACTTCCACTGCTCTTCCTGCTGGCCCCCCTCTCTGACTGCTCTTCCCGGGGATCCCCCTCTCTGACTGCTTTTCTTGTGGGACCCCTCTCCGACTGCTCTTCCCACTTGTCCCCCTCTCCGACTGCTCTTCCCGCGGGTCCCCCTCTCCGACTGCTCTTCCTGCGGGTCCCCCTCTTCGACTACTCTACCCGCTCCCCCCCTCTCCGACTATGCTTCCCGCGGGTCCCCTTCTCCGACTGCTCTTCCCGCTACCCCCACTCAGACTGCTCTTCCATCGGGTCAGCCTCTCTGACTGCTCTTCTCATTGGACCGCCTCTCCATCTGCTCTTCCCGCACTCCCCCTTCTTGACTGGGCTTTCCACGGGACCACATCTCCGACTGCTCTTTCCGCTCCCCCTTCTCTGACTGCTCTTCCTGCATGTCCTGCTTTCCGACTGCTCTTCCTGCTTCCTGCTCCGATTGCTCTTCCCGCAGGTCCCCCATTCTGACTGCTCTTCCCGTGGGTCCACCTCACTGTCTGCTCTTCCTGTTCCCCCCTCTCCGACTGCTCTTTCTGCTGATCACCTGCTCTGACTGCTCTTCCCACTGTTCCCCCTCACCAACTGCTCTTCCCCCTCCCAACTCTCGGACTTCTCTTTCCGTGGGTCCCCCTCTCTGACTGCTCTTCTCACTCCCCCCTCTCCGACTGCTCTTCCCACTCCCCACACTCTGACTGCACTTGCCACGGGACCACCTCTCCGACTGCTCTTCTCGTTCCCCCTTCTCTGACTGCTCTTCCCGCAGGTCTCCCTCTCGGACTGCTCTTCCTGCTCCCCTTTCCGACTGCTCCTCCCGCGGGTCCCACTCTCTGACTGCTCTTTCCGCAGGTCCCTCTCTCCGACTGCTCTTCCTGTTCCCGCCTCTCTGACTGCTCTTCCCGCTGGTCACCTGCTCTGACTGCTCTTCCCACTAGTCCCCCTCTCCAAATGCTCTTCCCCCTCTCCCCTCTCTGACTTCTCTATCCACTCCCCCCTCCCCGCCTGCTCTTCCTGCGGGTCCCCCACTTCGGCTGCTCTTCCCACTAGTCCCTCTCTTCGACTGGTCTTCCCATGGGTCATCCTCTCCGAATGCTCTTCTCGCGGGTCCCCCTTTCCAACTGCTCTTCCCGTAAGTTCCCCTCTTGGACAGCTCTTCCCACTGGTCCCCCTCTCCATCTGCTCTTTCCGCTCTCCCTCTCCGCCTGCCTTTTCCGCGGGTTCCCCTCTCTGCTCTTCCCGCATCGCCCCTCTTCCCAATATTTCCAGCTCTCCGACTGTTCTTCTCGGTCCCCCCTCTCCGAATGCTCTTCCCGCAGGTCCCGCTCTCCATCTGCTCTTCCCACTCCCACCTCTCCGACTGCTCTTCCCGCTACCTGTTCTACGACTTCTCTTCCTTCTGGGCCCCCTCTCCGACTTCTGTTCCGCTCCCCGCACTCCGACTGCTCTTCCCGCTAGTCCCCCTTTTCGACTGCTTCTACCGCTGGTCCCCCCCTTCGACTGCTCTTCCTGCTGGTCCCCCTTTCCGACTGCTCTTCCCGCGGGTCCCCTCTACAACTGCTCTTCCCGCCCTCCGACTGCTCTTACCACTCCCGCCTCTCCGACTGCTCTTCCCATCGTTCCCCCACTTTGACTGCTCTACACACTAGTCCCCCTCTTCGACTGGTCTTCTCGCGGGTCCCCCTCTCGACTGCTCTTCCTGCTACCCCTCTTCCACTGCTCTTCCTGCTTCCCCCTCTCCCATTGCTCTTCCCGGGGGTCCCCCTTCTACAACTGCTCTTCCCATGGGTCCACCTCTCCGACTGTTCTTCCCGCTCCCCCCTCTCCAACTGCTCTTCCCGCAGGTCCCGCTCTCCAACTGCTCTTCCCGCTCCCCACTCTCCGACTGCTCTTCCCACGGGTCCCCCTCTTCGACAACTCTACCCGCTCCCCCACTCTCCGACTATGCTTCCCGCGGGTCCCCTTCTCCGACTGCTCTTCCTGCGAGAACCCCTCTCCAACTGCTCTTCCCGCTACCCCCACTCAGACTGCTCTTCCATCGGGTCAGCCTCTCTGACTGCTCTTCTCATTGGACCACCTCTCCATCTGCTCTTCCCGCCCCCCCCTTCTTGACTGGGCTTTCCACGGGACCACATCTCCGACTGCTCTTCCCGCTCCCCCTTCTCTGACTGCTCTTCCTGCATGTCCTGCTTTCCGACTGCTCTTCCCGCTTCCTGCTCTGACTGCTCTTCCCGCAGGTCCCCCATTCTGACTGCTCTTCCCCTGGGTCCACCTGACTGACTGGTCTTCCTGTTCCCCCCTCTCTGACTGCTCTTTCCGCTGATCACCTGCTCTGACTGTTCTTCACACTGGACCCCCACTCCAACTGCTCTTCCCCCTCCCAACTCTCCGACTGCTCTTCTCGTTTCCCCTTCTCTGACTGCTCTTCCCGCAGGTCCCCCTCTCCGACTGCTCTTCCTGCTCCCCTTTCTGACTGCTCCTCCCGCGGGTCCCACTCTCTGACTGCTCTTTCCGCAGGTCCCCCTCTCCGACTGCTCTTCCTGTTCCCGCCTCTCTGACTGCTCTTCCCGCTGGTCATCTGCTCTGACTGCTCTTCCCACTAGTCCCCCTCTCCAACTGCTCTTCCCCCTCTCCCCTCTCTGACTTCTCTATCCACTCCCCCCTCCCCGCCTGCTCTTCCTGCGGGTCCCCCACTTCGGTTGCTCTTCCCACTAGTCCCTCTCTTCGACTGGTCTTCCCATGGGTCATCCTCTCCGAATGCTCTTCTCGCGGGTCCCCCTTTCCAACTGCTCTTTCCGCAAGTTCCCCTCTTGGACAGCTCTTCCCACTGGTCCCCCTCTCCATCTGCTCTTTCCACTCTCCCTCTCCGCCTGCCTTTTCCGCGGGTTCCCCTCTCTGCTCTTCCTGCATCCCCCCTCCCACTGCTCTTCCCGTGGCTCCCCCTTCTCCAACTGCTCTTCCCAATATTTCCAGCTCACCGACTGTTCATCTCGGTCCCCCCTCTCCGAATGCTCTTCCCGCAGGTCCCGCTCTCCATCTGCTCTTCCCACTCCCACCTCTCCGACTGCTCTTCCCGCTACCTGTTCTCCGACTTCCCTTCCTTCTGGGCCCCCTCTCCGACTTCTGTCCCACTCCCCGCTCTCCGAATGCTCTTCCCGCTAGTCCCCCTTTTCGACTGCTTCTCCCGCTGGTCCCCCCTTCGACTGCTCTTCCTGCTGGTCCCCCTCTCCGACTACTCTTCCCGCGGGTCCCTTCTACAACTGCTCTTCCCGCCCACCCTATCCGACCTCCCTTCCCGCAGATTCCCCTCTCTGACAACTCTTCCCACTCCCAGCTCTCCGACTGCTATTCCCGCTGGTCCCCCACTCTGACTGCTCTTCCCTTGGGTCCCCCTCTCTGACTGCTCTTCCCACTACCCGTCTTCGACTGCTCTTCCCCCATCTCCCCCTCTCCGACTGCACTTCCCACTGGTCCCCCTCTGCAGCTGCTCTTCCCGCTCCACCCCTCCCACTGCACTTTCCGTGGGTCCCCGTTCTCCGATTGCTGTTCACACGGGTCCACCTCTCCGACTGTTCTTCCCGCTCCCACTCTCCGACTGCTCTTCCCGCAGGTCCCGCTCTCCAACTGCTCTTCCCGCTCCCGCCTCTCTGACTGCTCTTCCCGTTGTTCCCACTCTTCGCCTGCTCTTCCCACTTCCCGTTCTCTGACTACTCTTCCCGCTGGGCTCCCTCTCCGACTGCTCTTACCGCTCCCGCCTCTCCGACTGCTCTTCCAGTCGTTCCCCCACTTTGACTGCTCTTCACACTAGTCCCCCTCTTCGACTGGTCTTCTCGCGGGTCCCCCTCTCGACTGCTCTTCCTGCTACCCCTCTTCAACTGCTCTTCCTGCTTCCCCCTCTCCCATTGCTCTTCCCGGGTGTCCCCCTTCTACAACTGCTCTTACCATGGGTCCACCTCTCTGACTGTTCTTCCCGCTCCCCCCTCTCCAACTGCTCTTCACTTGGGTCCCCCTCTCCGACTGCTCTTCCCACTACCCGTCTTTGACTGCTCTTCCCCCATCACCCCCTCTCCGACTGCACTTCCTACTGGTCCCCCTCTCCAACTGCTCTTCCCGCAGGTCCCGCTCTCCAACTGCTCTTCCCGCTCCCCACTCTCCGACTGCTCTTCCTGCGGGTCCCCCTCTTCGACTACTCTATCCGCTCCCCCACTCTCCGACTATGCTTCCTGCAGGTCCCCTTCTCCGACTGCTCTTCCTGCGAGAACCCCTCTCCGACTGCTCTTCCCGCTACCCCCACTCAGACTGCTCTTCCTTCGGGTCAGCCTCTCTGACTGCTCTTCTCATTGGACCACCTCTCCATCTGCTCTTCCCGCCCCCCCCTTCTTGACTGGGCTTTCCACGGGACCACATCTCCGACTGCTCTTTCTGCTCCCCCTTATCTGACTGCTCTTCCTGCATGTCCTGCTTTCCGACTGCTCTTCCCGCTTCCTGCTCCGACTGCTCTTCCTGCAGGTCCCCCATTCTGACTGCTCTTCCCGTGGGTCCACCTGACTGACTGCTCTTCCTGTTCCCCCCTCTCCGACTGCTCTTTCCGCTGATCACCTGCTCTGACTGCTCTTCCCACTGGACCCCCTCTCCAACTGCTCTTCCCCCTCCCAACTCTCCGACTGCTCTTCTCGTTTCCCCTTCTCTGACTGCTCTTCCCGCAGGTCCCCCTCTCTGGCTGCTCTTCCTGCTCCCCTTTCCGACTGCTCCTCCCGCGGGTCCCCCTCTCTGACTGCTCTTTCCGCGGGTCCCCCTCTCCGACTGCTCTTCCTGTTCCCGCCTCTCTGAATGTTCTTCCCGCTGGTCACCTGCTCTGACTGCTCTTCCCACTGGTCCCCCTCTCCAACTGCTCTTCCCGCTCCCCGCACTCTGACTGCTATTTCCGAAAGTACCCCTCTCCGACTGCTCTTCCCACTCTTTCCTCTCCAACTGCTCTTCCCCCTCCCAACTCTCTTACTTCTCTTTCCGTGGGTCCCCCTCTCTGACTGCTCTTCTCACTCCCCCCTCTCCGACTGCTCTTCCCGCTCCCCACACTCTGACTGTGCTTGCCACGGGACCACCTCTCCGACTGCTCATCTCGTTCCCCCTTCTATGACTGCTCTTCCCACAGGTCCCCCTCTCTGACTGCTCTTCCTGCTCCCCTTTCCGACTGCTTCTCCCGCGGGTCCCCCTCTCTGACTGCTCTTTCCGTGGGTCCCCCTCTCCGACTGTTCTTCCCGCTTCCACTCTCCGACTGCTCTTCCCGCAGGTCCCGCTCTCCAACTGCTCTTCCCGCTCCCGCCTCTCTGACTGCTCTTCCCGTTGTTCCCACTCTTCGACTGCTCTTCCCACTTCCCGTTCTCTGACTACTCTTCCTGCTGGGCTCCCTCTCCGACTGCTCTTACCGCTCCCGCCTCTCCGACTGCTCTTCCCATCGTTCCCCCACTTTGACTGCTCTTCACACAAGTCCCCCTCTTCGACTGGTCTTCTCGCGGGTCCCCCTCTCGACTGCTCTTCCTGCTACCCCTCTTCAACTGCTCTTCCTGCTTCCCCCTCTCCCATTGCTCTTCCCGGGGGTCCCCCTTCTACAACTGCTCTTCCCATGGGTCCACCTCTCCGACTGTTCTTCCCGCTCCCCCCTCTCCAACTGTTCTTCCCGCAGGTCCCGCTCTCCAACTGCTCTTCCCGCTCCCCACTCTCCGACTGCTCTTCCCACGGGTCCCCCTCTTCGACAACTCTACCCGCTCCCCCACTCTCCGACTATGCTTCCCGCGGGTCCCCTTCTCCGACTGCTCTTCCTGCGAGAACCCCTCTCCGACTGCTCTTCCCGCTGCCCCCACTCAGACTGCTCTTCCATCGGGTCAGCCTCTCTGACTGCTCTTCTCATTGGACCGCCTCTCCATTTGCTCTTCCCGCCCCACCCCCTTCTTGACTGGGCTTTCCACGGGACCACATCTCCGACTGCTCTTTCCGCTCCCCCTTCTCTGACTGCTCTTCCTGCATGTCCTGCTTTCCGACTGCTCTTCCCGCTTCCTGCTCCGACTGCTCTTCCTGCAGGTCCCCCATTCTGACTGCTCTTCCCGTGGGTCCACCTGACTGACTGCTCTTCCTGTTCCCCCCTCTCCGACTGCTCTTTCCGCTGATCACCTGCTCTGACTGCTCTTCCCACTGGACCCCCGCTCCAACTGCTCTTCCCCCTCCCAACTCTCCGACTGCTCTTCTCGTTCCCCCTTCCCTGACTGCTCTTCCCGCAGGTCCCCCTCTCCGACTGCTCTTCCTGTTCCCGCCTCTCTGAATGTTCTTCCCGCTGGTCACCTGCTCTGACTGCTCTTCCCACTGGTCCCCCTCTCCAACTGCTCTTCCCGCTCCCCGCACTCTGACTGCTATTTCCGAAAGTACCCCTCTCCGACTGCTCTTCTCACTCTTTCCTCTCCAACTGCTCTTCCCCCTCCCAACTCTCTGACTTCTCTTTCCGTGGGTCCCCCACTCTGACTGCTCTTCTCACTCCCCCCACTCTGACTGTGCTTGCCACGGGACCACCTCTCCGACTGCTCATCTCGCTCCCCCTTCTATGACTGCTCTTCCCACAGGTCCCCCTCTCTGACTGCTCTTCCTGCTCCCCTTTCCGACTGCTCCTCCCGCGGGTCCCACTCTCTGACTGCTCTTTCCGCAGGTCCCCCTCTCCGACTGCTCTTCCTGTTCCCGCCTCTCTGACTGCTCTTCCCGCTGATCATCTGCTCTGACTGCTCTTCCCACTAGTCCCCCTCTCCAACTGCTCTTCCCCCTCTCCCCTCTCTGACTTCTCTATCCACTCCCCCCTCCCCGCCTGCTCTTCCTGCGGGTCCCCCACTTCGGCTGCTCTTCCCACTAGTCCCTCTCTTCGACTGGTCTTCCCATGGGTCATCCTCTCCGAATGCTCTTCTCGCGGGTCCCCCTTTCCAACTGCTCTTTCCGCAAGTTCCCCTCTTGGACAGCTCTTCCCACTGGTCCCCCTCTCCATCTGCTCTTTCCACTCTCCCTCTCCGCCTGCCTTTTCCGCGGGTTCCCCTCTCTGCTCTTCCCGCATCCCCCCTCCCACTGCTCTTCCCGTGGCTCCCCCTTCTCCAACTGCTCTTCCCAATATTTCCAGCTCTCCGACTGTTCATCTCGGTCCCCCCTCTCCGAATGCTCTTCACGCAGGTCCCACTCTCCATCTGCTCTTCCCACTCCCACCTCTCCGACTGCTCTTCCCGCTACCTGTTCTCCGACTTCTCTTCCTTCTGGGCCCCCTCTCCGACTTCTGTCCCACTCCCCGCTCTCCGAATGCTCTTCCCGCTAGTCCCCCTTTTCGACTGCTTCTCCCGCTGGTCCCCCATTCGACTGCTCTTCCTGCTGGTCCCCCTCTCCGACTACTCTTCCCGCGGGTCCCCTCTACAACTGCTCTTCCCGCCCACCCTATCCGACCTCCCTTCCCGCAGATTCCCCTCTCTGACAACTCTTCCCACTCCCAGCTCTCCGACTGCTATTCCAGCTGGTCCCCCGCTCCGACTGCTCTTCCCTTGGGTCCCCCTCTCCGACTGCTCTTCCCACTACCCGTCTTCGACTGCTCTTCCCCCATCTCCCCCTCTCCGACTGCACTTCCCACTGGTCCCCCTCTGCAGCTGCTCTTCCCGCTCCACCCCTCCCACTGCACTTTCCGTGGGTCCCCATTCTCCGATTGCTGTTCACACGGGTCCACCTCTCCGACTGTTCTTCCCGCTCCCACTCTCCGACTGCTCTTCCCGCAGGTCCCGCTCTCCAACTGCTCTTCCCGCTCCCGCCTCTCTGACTGCTCTTCCCGTTGTTCCCACTCTTCGCCTGCTCTTCCAACTTCCCGTTCTCTGACTACTCTTCCCGCTGGGCTCCCTCTCCAACTGCTCTTACCGCTCCCGCCTCTCCGACTGCTCTTCCAGTCGTTCCCCCACTTTGACTGCTCTTCACACTAGTCCCCCTCTTCGACTGGTCTTCTCACGGGTCCCCCTCTCGACTGCTCTTCCTGCTACCCCTCTTCAACTGCTCTTCCTGCTTCCCCCTCTCCCATTGCTCTTCCCGGGGGTCCCCCTTCTACAACTGCTCTTTCCATGGGTCCACCTCTCCGACTGTTTTTCCCGCTCCCCCCTCTCCAACTGTTCTTCCCGCAGGTCCCGCTCTCCAACTGCTCTTCCCGCTCCCCACTCTCTGACTGCTCTTCCCACGGGTCCCCCTCTTTGACTACTCTACCCGCTCCCCCACTCTCCGACTATGCTTCCCGCGGGTCCCCTTCTCCGACTGCTCTTCCTGCGAGAACCCCTCTCCGACGGCTCTTCCCGCTACCCCCACTCAGACTGCTCTTCCATCGGGTCAGCCTCTCTGACTGCTCTTCTCATTGGACCGCCTCTCCATCTGCTCTTCCCGCACCCCCCCACTTCTTGACTGGGCTTTCCACCGGACCACATCTCCGACTGCACTCCCCGCTCCCCCTTCTCTGACTGCTCTTCCTGCATGTCCTGCTTTCCGACTGCTCTTCCCGCTTCCTGCTCTGACTGCTCTTCCCGCAGGTCCCCCATTCTGACTGCTCTTCCCGTGGGTCCACCTCACTGACTGCTCATCCTGTTCCCCCCTCTCCGACTGCTCTTTCCGCTGATCACCTGCTCTGACTGCTCTTCCCACTGTTCCCCCTCTCCAACTGCTCTTCCCCCTCCCAACTCTCTGACTTCTCTTTCCGTGTGTCCCCCTCTCTGACTGCTCTTCTCACTCCCCCCTCTCCGACTGCTCTTCCCGCTCCCCACAATCTGACTGCGCTTGCCACGGGACCACCTCTCCGACTGCTGTTCTCGTTCCTCCTTCTCTGACTGCTCTTCCCGCAGGTCCCCCTCTCCGACTGCTCTTCCTGCTCCCCTTTCCGACTGCTCCTCCCGCGGGTCCCCCCTCTGACTGCTCTTTCCGCAGGTCCCCCTCTCCGAATGCTCTTCCTGTTCCTGCCTCTCTGACTGCTCTTCCCGCTGGTCACCTTCTCTGACTGCTCTTCCCACTGGTCCCCCTCTCCAACTGCTCTTCCCGCTCCCCGCACTCCGACTGCTATTTCCGAGGGTCCCCCTCTCCGACTGCTCTTCCCCCTCCCAACTCTCTGACTTCTCTTTCCGTGGGTCCCCCTCTCCAACTGCTCTTCTCACTCCACCCTCTCCGACTGCTCTTCCCACTGGTCCCCCTCTCCAAGTGCTCTTCCTCCTCTCCCCTCTCCGACTTCTCTTCCCGCTCCCCCCTCCCCGCCTGCTCTTCCTGCGGGTCCCCCACTTCGGCTGCTCTTCCCACTAGTCCCTCTCTTTGACAGGTCTTCCCGTGGGTCATCCTCTCCGAATGCTCTTCTCGCGGGTCCCCCTTTTCGACTGCTCTTCCCGCAAGTTCCCCTCTTGGACAGCTCTTCCCACTGGTCCCCCTTTCCGACTGCTCTTCCCACTCCTTCCTCTCCAACTGCTCTTCCCCCTCCCAACTCTCTGACTTCTCTTTCCGTGGGTCCCCCTCTCTGACTGCTCTTCTCACTCTCCCCTCTCCGACTGGTCTTCCCGCTCCCCACAATCTGACTGTGCTTGACACAGGACCACCTCTCCGACAGCTCATCTCGCTCCCCCTCTCTGACTGCTCTTCCTGCTCCCCTTTCCGACTGCTCCTCCCGCGGGTCACCCTCTCTGACTGCTCTTTCCGCGGGTCCCCCTATCCGACTGCTCTTCCTGTTTCCGCCTCTCCAACTGCTCTTCCTGCTGGTCACCTGCTCTGACTGCTCTTCCCACTGGTCCCCCTCTCCGACTGCTCTTCCCTCTCCCCCCTCTCCGACTGCTCTTCCCACTGGTCCCCCTCTCCAACTGCTCTTCCCGCTCTCCCCTCTCCGACTTCTCTTCCCGCTCCCCCCTCCCCGCCTGTTCTTCCTGCGGGTCCCCCACATCGGCTGCTCTTCCCACTAGTCCCTCTCTTCGACTGGTCTTCCCATGGGTCATCCTCTCCGAATGCTCTTCTCGCGGGTCCCCCTTTCCAACTGCTCTTCCCGCAAGTTCACCTCTTGGACAGCTCTTCCCACTGGTCCCCCTCTCCATCTGCTCTTTCCGCTCTCCCTCTCCACCTGCCTTTTCCACGGGTTCCCCTCTCTGCTCTTCCCCATCCCCCTTCCCACTGCTCTTCCCGTGGCTCCCCCTTCTCCAACTGCTCTTCCCAATATTTCCAGCTCTCCGACTGTTCTTCTCGGTCCCCCCTCTCCGAATGCTCTTCCCGCAGGTCCCGCTCTCCATCTGCTCTTCCCACTCCCACCTCTCCGACTGCTCTTCCCGCTACCTGTTCTCCGACTTCTCTTCCTTCTGGGCCCCCTCTCCGACTTCTTTCCCGCTCCCCGCTCTCCGACTGCTCTTCCCGCTAGTCCCCCTTTTCGACTGCTTCTCCCGCTGGTCCCCCCCTTCGACTGGTCTTCCTGCTGGTCCCCCTCTCCGACTGCTCTTCCCGCGGGTCCCCTCTACAACTCCTCTTCCCGCCCACCCTATCCGACCTCCCTTCCCGCAGATTCCCCTCTCTGGCAACTCTTCCCACTACCTGCTCTCCGACTGCTATTCCCGCTGGTCCCCCGCTCCGACTGCTCTTCCCTTGGGTCCCCCTCTCCGACTGCTCTTCCCACTATCCGTCTTCGACTGCTCTTCCCCCATCTCCCCCTCTCCGACTGCACTTCCCACTGGTCCCCCTCTACAGCTGCTCTTCCCGCTCCACCTTTCCCACTGCACTTTCCGTGGGTCCCCGTTCTCCGATTGCTGTTCACACGGGTCCACCTCTCCGACTGTTCTTCCCGCTCCCACTCTCCGACTGCTCTTCCCGCAGGTCCCGCTCTCCAACTGCTCTTCCTGCTCCCGCCTCTCTGACTGCTCTTCCCGTTGTTCCCACTCTTCGACTGCTCTTCCCACTTCCCGTTCTCTGACTATTCTTCCTGCTGGGCTCCCTCTCCGACTGCTCTTACCGCTCCCGCCTCTCCGACTGCTCTTCCCGTCGTTCCCCCACTTTAACTGCTCTTCACACTAGTCCCCCTCTTGACTGCTCTTCCTGCTACCCCTCTTCAACTGCTCTTCCTGCTTCCCCCTCTCCCATTGCTCTTCCCGGGGGTCCCCCT
This sequence comes from Carcharodon carcharias, assembly GCF_017639515.1. Classification (NCBI taxonomy): domain Eukaryota; kingdom Metazoa; phylum Chordata; class Chondrichthyes; order Lamniformes; family Lamnidae; genus Carcharodon; species Carcharodon carcharias. Next base: position 73,306,722 of record NC_054475.1, on the reverse strand, counting down.
TCTACAACTGCTCTTCCCATGGGTCCACCTCTCCGACTGTTCTTCCCGCTCCCCCCTCTCCAAATGCTCTTCCCGCAGGTCCCGCTCTCCAACTGCTCTTCCCGCTCCCCACTCTCCGACTGCTCTTCCCGCGGTTCCCCCTCTTCGACTACTCTACCCGCTCCCCCACTCTCCGACTATGCTTCCCACGGGTCCCCTTCTCCGACTGCTCTTCCTGCGAGAGCCCCTCTCCGACTGCTCTTCCCGCTACCCCCACTCAGACTGCTCTTCCATCTGGTCAGCCTCTCTGACTGCTCTTCTCATTGGACTGCCTCTCCATCTGCTCTTCCCGCCCCCCCCCCCTTCTTGACTGGGGTTCCACGGGACCACCTCTCCGACTGCTCTTCTCGTTCCCCCTTCTCTGACTGCTCTTCCCGCAGGTCCCCCACTCCAACTGCTCTTCCTGCTCCTCTTTCCGACTGCTCCTCCCGCGGGTCCCCGTCTCTGACTGCTCTTTCCGCGGGTCCCGTCCTCCGACTGCTCTTCCTGTTCCCGCCTCTCTGACTGCTCTTCCCGCTGGTCACCTGCTCTGACTGCTCTTCCCACTGGTCCCCCTCTCCAACTGCTCTTCCCGCTCCCCGCACTCCGACTGCTATTTCCGAGGGTCCCCCTCTCCAACTGCTCTTCCCACTCCTTCCTCTCCAACTGCTCTTCCCCCTCCCAACTCTCTGACTTCTCTTTCCGTGGGTCCCCCTCTCTGACTGCTCTTCTTACTCTCCCCTCTCCGACTGCTCTTCCCGCTCCCCACACTCTGTGCTTACCACGGGACCACCTCTCCGACTGCTCTTCCTGTTCCCGCCTCTCTGACTGCTCTTCCCGCTGGTCACCTGCTCTGACTGCTCTTCCCACTGGTCCCCCTCTCCAACTGCTCTTCCCGCTCCCCGCACTCCGACTGCTATTTCCGAGGGTCCCCCTCTCCAACTGCTCTTCCCACTCCTTCCTCTCCAACTGCTCTTCCCCCTCCCAACTCTCTGACTTCTCTTTCCGTGGGTCCCCCTCTCTGACTGCTCTTCTTACTCTCCCCTCTCCGACTGCTCTTCCCGCTCCCCACACTCTGTGCTTACCACGGGACCACCTCTCCGACTGCTCATCTCGCTCCCCCTTCTCTGACTGCTCTTACCACAGGTCCCCCTCTCCAACTGTTCTTCCCGCTCCCACTCTCCGACTGCTCTTCCCGCAGGTCCCGCTCTCCAACTGCTCTTCCCGCTCCCACCTCTCTGACTGCTCTTCCCGTTGTTCCCACTCTTCGACTGCTCTTCCCACTTCCCGTTCTCTGACTACTCTTCCCGCTGGGCTCCCTCTCCGAATGCTCTTACCGCTCCCGCCTCTCCGACTACTCTTTCCATCGTTCCCCCACTTTGACTGCTCTTCACACTAGTCCCCCTCTTCGACTGGTCTTCTCGCGGGTCCCCCTCTCGACTGCTCTTCCTGCTACCCCTCTTCAACTGCTCTTCCTGCTTCCCCCTCTCCCATTGCTCTTCCCGGGGGTCGGCCTTCTACAACTGCTCTTCCCACGGATCCCCCTCTCTGATTGCTGTTCACGTGGCTCCCCCACTTTGACTGCTCTTACAGCTAGTCCCCCTCTTTGACTGGTCATCCCTTGGGTCGCACTCTCCAACTGCTCTTCCCGCAGGTCCCGCTCTCAGACTACTCGTCTCACGTGTCTTCCTCTCTGACTGCTCTTCCTGATCTTCCACCTCTCCGACTGCGCTTCCCGCTGGTCCCCCTCTTCCACTGCTCTTCCCTCTGGTCCCCCTCTCTGACTGCTCTTCCTGGAGCTCCCCCTCTCCGACTGCTTTTCTTGTGGGTCCCCCTCTCTGACTGCTCTTCCCGCGGGTCCCCCTCTCCGACTGCTCTTCCCGCGGGTCCCCCTCTTCGACTGCTCTTCCTGCGAGAATACCTCTCCGACTGCTCTTCCCGCTACCCCCACTCAGACTGCTCTTCCATCGGGTCAGCCTCTCTGACTGCTCTTCTCATTGGACCGCCTCTCCATCTGCTCTTCCCGCACCCCCCCCTTCTTGACTGGGCTTTCCACGGAACCACATCTCCGACTGCTCTTCCCGCTCCCCCTTCTCTGACTGCTCTTCCTGCATGTCCTGCTTTCCGACTGCTCTTCCCGCTTCCTGCTCCGACTGGTCTTCCCGCAGGTCCCCAATTCTGACTGCTCTTCCCGTGGGTCCACCTCACTGACTGCTCTTCCTGTTCCCACCTCTCCGACTGCTCTTTCCGCTGATCACCTGCTCTGACTGCTCTTCCCACTTGTCCCCCACTCCGACTGCTCTTCCCGCGGGTCCCCCTCTTCGACTACTCTACCCGCTCCCCCACTCTCCGACTATGCTTCCCGCGGGTCCCCTTCTCCGACTGCTCTTCCTGCGAGAACCCCTCTCCGACGGCTCTTCCCGCTACCCCCACTCAGACTGCTCTTCCATCGGGTCAGCCTCTCTGACTGCTCTTCTCATTGGACCGCCTCTCCATCTGCTCTTCCCGCACCCCCCCCTTCTTGACTGGGCTTTCCACGGGACCACATCTCCGACTGCTCTTCCCGCTCCCCCTTCTCTGACTGCTCTTCCTGCATGTCCTGCTTTCCGACTGCTCTTCCCGCTTCCTGCTCCGACTGGTCTTCCCGCAGGTCCCCCATTCTGACTGCTCTTCCCGTGGGTCCACCTCACTGACTGCTCTTCCTGTTCCCACCTCTCCGACTGCTCTTTCCGCTGATCACCTGCTCTGACTGCTCTTCCCACTTGTCCCCCTCTCCGACTGCTCTTCCCGCGGGTCCCCCTCTTCGACTACTCTACCCGCTCCCCCACTCTCCGACTATGCTTCCCGCGGGTCCCCTTCTCCAACTGCTCTTCCTGCGAGAACCCCTCTCCGACGGCTCTTCCCGCTACCCCCACTCAGACTGCTCTTCCATCGGGTCAGCCTCTCTGACTGCTCTTCTCATTGGACCGCCTCTCCATCTGCTCTTCCCGCACCCCCCCACTTCTTGACTGGGCTTTCCACCGGACCACATCTCCGACTGCACTCCCCGCTCCCCCTTCTCTGACTGCTCTTCCTGCATGTCCTGCTTTCCGACTGCTCTTCCCGCTTCCTGCTCTGACTGCTCTTCCCGCAGGTCCCCCATTCTGACTGCTCTTCCCGTGGGTCCACCCCACTGACTGCTCTTCCTGTTCCCCTCTCTCCATCTGCTCTTTCCGCTGATCACCTGCACTGACTGCTCTTCCCACTGGTCCCCCTCTCCAACTGCTCTTCCCCCTCCCAACTCTCTGACTTCTCTTTCCGTGGGTCCCCCTCTCTGACTGCTCTTCTCACTCCCCCCTCTCCGACTGCTCTTCCCGCTCCCCACACTCTGACTGCGCTTGCCACAGGACCACCTCTCCGACTGCTCTTCTCGTTGCCCCTTATCTGACTGCTCTTCCCGCAGGTCCCCCTCTCCGACTGCTCTTCCTGCTCCCCTTTCCGACTGCTCCTCCCACGGGTCCCCCTCTCTGACTGCTCTTTCCGCGGGTCCCTCTCTCCAACTGCTCTTCCTGTTCCCGCCTCTCTGACTGCTCTTCCCGCTGGTCACCTGCTCTGACTGCTCTTCCCACTAGTCCCCCTCTCCAACTGCTCTTCCCGCTCCCCGCACTCCGACTGCTCTTTCCGCGAGTGCCCCTTTCCGACTGCTCTTCCCACTCCTTCCTCTCCAATAGCTCTTCCCGCTCCCCACTCTTCGACTGCTCTTCCCGCCCCCCCCCCCACTGCTCTTCCCGCGGGACCCCCTTCTCTGACTGCTCTTCCCACGGGTCTACCTCAACGTCTGCTCTTCCCACACCACCCTCTCCAAATGCTCTTCCCGCAGGTCCTGATCTCCAACCGCTCTTACCACTCCCGCCTCTCCGACTGCTCTTCCAGTGGGTCCCTCTCTTCGACTGCTCTTCCCACTCCCCGCTCTCTGAATGTTCTTCCCACTGGTCCCCCTCTCCGACTGCTCTTTCCGCTAGGCCCAATCTCCGATTGCACTTCCCATTAGTCCCCCTCTCCAACTGCTCTTCTCGCGGGTCACCCTCTCCGAATGTACTTTCCGCTGTTCCCCCTGTTCAACTGATCGTCCCATTGGTCCCCCTCTCCGACAGCTCTTCCTGCGATTTCCTCTATCTGACAGCTCTTCCCGTGATTTCCTCTATCTGACTGCTCTTTCTGCTGGTCCCCCTCCCCAACTGCTCTTCCCGCTGGTCCCCCTCTCCGGCTGCTCTTCCCGCTGGTCCCCCTCTCTAACTGCTCTTCCTGTGGGTCCCCATCTCCAACTGCTCTTCCCGCCCACCCTATCCGTCTTCCCTTCCCGCAGGTTCCCCTCTCTGAAAACTCTTCCTGCTCCCCGGTCTCCGAATGCTCTTCCCAGTGGTACCCCTCGCCGACTGCTCTTCCCGCACCCCGTCTTCGACTGCTTTCCCGCTTGGCCCCCTTTCTGACTGCTCTTCCCACTGGTCCCCCTCTCCAACTGCTCTTCCCGCATCCGCGGCTCACCCTTCTCCGCCTGCTCTTCCCATGGGTCCAGCTCTCCGACTGTTCTTCCCGTTCCCCCTTTCCAAATGCTCTTCCCGCAGGTCCCGCTCTTCAACTGCTCTTCCCGCTCCCGCTTCTCTGACTGCTCTTCCCGCTAGTCCCTCTCTCCGACTGCTCTTCCCGCGGGGCCCCCTCATCAATTGCTCTTCCCGCTGGTCCCCCTCTTCAACTGCTTCTCCAGCTGGTCCCCCCCTCCGACTGCTCTTCCAGCGGGTCCCCCTCTACAACTGCTCTTCCCGCCCACCCTATCCGACCTCCCTTCCTGCAGATTCCCCTCTCTGACAACTCTTCCCACTCCCTGCTCTCCGACTGCTATTCCCGCTGGTCCCCAGCTCCGACTGCTCTTCCCTTTGGTCCCCCACTCCGAATGCTCTTTCCATTACCCATCTTCGACTGCTCTTCCCCCATCTCCCCCTCTCCAACTGCTCTTCCCACTGGTCCCCCTCTACAGCTGCTCTTCCCACTCCACTCCTCCCACTGCACTTCCCGTGGGTCCCCATTCTCTGATTGCTCTTCACACGGGTCCACCTCTCCGACTGTTCTTCCCGCTCCCACTGTCCAACTGCTCTTCCCGCAGGTCCCCCTCTCCAACTGCTTTTCACGCTCCCGCCTCTCCGACTGCACTTCCTGTTGTTCCCACTCTTTGACTGCTCCTCCCACTCCCCGTTCTCCGACTACTCTTCCCGCTGGGCTCCCTCTCCGACTGCTCTTCCCGCTCCTGCCTCTCTGACTGCTCTTCCTGTTTTTCCCCCACTTCGACTGCTCTTCACACTAGTTCCCCTCTCCGACTGGTCTTCCCGTGGGTCGCACTCTCCAGCTGCTCTTTCTGCGGGTCCCCCTCTCCGACTGCTCTTCCCGCGGGTCCCCCTCTCTGAACGCTCTTCCCGCTGATCCCCCTCTTCAACTGAGCTTCCCGTGCATCCCCCTCTCCGACAGCTCTTCCCACGAGTTCCCCTCTCTGACTGCTCTTCCTGCTGGTCCCCCTCATCGCCTGCTCTTCCCGTTGGTTCCCCCCTCCAACTGCTCTTCCCGTGGGTCCCCCTCTCCAACTGCTCTTCCCGCCCACCCTATCTGACTTCCCTTCCCGCATGTTCGCCTCTCTGACAACTCTTCCCGCTCCCTGCTCTCTGACTGTTATTCCCGCTGGTCCCCCACTCCGACTGCTCTTCCCACGGGTCCCCGTCTCCGACTGCTCTTCCCGCTCCCCGTCTTTGTCTGCTCTTCCCGCTTTTCCCCCTCTCTGAATGCTCTCCCCAATGGTCCCCCTCTCCAGCTGCTCTTCCCACTCACCCCTCTCCGACTGCTCTTCCCGCTCCCCGTCTTCAACTTATCTTCCCGCTCCACCCCTCCCACTGCTCATACCGTGGGTCCCCCTTCTCCGACTGCTCTTCAAACGGGTCCACTTCTCCGACTGTTTTTCCCGGTCCCACTCTCCGATTGCTCTTCCCGTAGGTCCCGCTCTCCAACTGCTCTTCCCGCTCCTGCCTCTCCGACTGCTCTTCCCTTTGTTCCCGCTCTTCGACTGCTCTTCCCACTCCCTGTTCTCCGCCTACTCGTCCCGCTAGGCCACCTTTCCGACTGCTCTTCCCGCTCCCTGCTCTCCAACTGCTCTTCCTGCCGGTCTCGCTCTCCAACTGCTCTTCCCGCCGGTGCCCCACTTCGACTGCTCTTCCTGCTAGTCCCCCTCTTCGACTGATCTTCCCGCAGGTCCCCCTCTCCATCTGCTCTTCCCGTGGGTCCCCCTCTCCAACTGCTCTTCCCGCCCACCCTTTCCGACTTCCCTTCCTGCAGGTTCCCTCTCTGACAGCTCTTCCCGCTCGCAGCTCTCTGACTGCTATTCCAGCTGGTCCCCCGCTTTGACTGCTCTTCCCGCTTGTAACCAATCTCCGACTGCTCTTCCCACTGGTCCCCCTCTCCTGCTCCTCTTCCCTCACCCCCCTCTCCGACTGCTCTTCCCACTCCCCGTCTTCGACTGCTGTTCCTGCTCCCACTGCTCTTCCCGCAGGTCCCCCTCCTCTGACTGCTCTTCCCACGGGTCCACCTCTCCGACTGTTCTTCCCACTCCCAATCTCCGACTGTTATTCCTGCAGGTCCCGCTCTCCAACTGCTCTTGCCGTTGCTCCCCCTCTTCGACTGCTCTTCCCGCTCCCCGTTCTCAGACTACTCTTCCCGCTGGGCCCGCTCTCCGACTGCTCTTCCTGTTCCCCGCTCTCCGAATGATCATCCCACTGGTCACCCTCTGAGACTGCTCTTCCCACGGGCCTCCCTCTCTGACTGCCCTTCCCGCTGTTCCCCCTCTTCGACTGATCTTCCTGTGGGTCCCCCTCTCCGACTGCTCTTCCCGCGGGTTCCCCTCTCTGACTGCTCTTTCCGCTGGTCCCCCTCTCCAAGTGCTCTTCCCGCGGGTCCCCCTTGCCGACTGATCTTCCCTCTCCCCTTCCTTTCACTGCTCTTTCCACGGGTCCCCCTCTCCAATTGCTCTTCCCACGGGTCCCCCTCTCCGACTGCCCTTCTCGCTGATCCCCCTCTCCGACTGCTCTTCCCACTGGTTCCCCTCTCCAACTGCTCTTTCCACTCCCCCCTCTCCAACTGCTCTTCCCATTCCTCCCTCTCCAACTGCTCTTTCTGGTCTCCCCTCTCGAATGCTCTTCCCGCTCCCCACTCTCCGACTGTTCTTCCCGCTCCCCCCTCTCCGACTGCTCTTCCCGCGGGTCCCCCTGTCCGACTGTTCTTCACGCGAGTCTCCCCCTCTGTCTGCTCTTCCCACTCATCCCCCTCTTTGACTGGTCTTCACGTGGGTCGCACTCTCCAACTGCTCTTCCCGTGAGTACCCTCTCTGACTGCTCTTCCCACTAGTCCCCCTCTCCAACTGCTCTTCCCGCTGGTTCCCCTTTCAGACTGCTCTTCCAGCACTACCCTCTCTGACTGCTCTTCCCCCGATTCCCCCTCTCCAACCGCTCTTCATGCTGGTCCCACTCTCTGACTGCTCTTCCCACTGGTCCTGCCTCTCCAAATGCTCTTCCCGCGGGTCCCCCTAACCGACTGCTCTTCCCGCGGGTCCCCATCTCTGACTGCTGTTCCCGCTGGGCATCTGCTCTGACTTCTTTTCCCACTGGTCCGCGTCCCCAACTGCTCTTCCCACGGAACCCTCTCTGACTGCTCTTCCCGCTGGTCCCCCTCTCTGACTGCTCTTCCCGCGGGTCCCCCTCTCCGTCTGCTCTTCCCCATGGTCCCCCTCTCCAACTGGTCTTCCCGCCCACTCTATCCAACTGCTCTTCCGACAGGTTCCCCTCTCCGACTGCTCTTCCCACAGGTCCCCTCTTCTGAATGATTTCCCACGGGTCCAACTCTCCGACTGCACTTCCCACCATTCTGCCTCTCCGACTGCTCTTCCCTCTCCCCTCTCTCTGACTGCTCTTCTCTTTCCCTCTCTCCGACTGCTCTTCCCAAGGGTCCACTTCTCTGACTGCTCTTCCTGCTACCCACTCTCCAACTGATCTTCCCTGGGGTCCCCCTCTCTGACTGAACTTCCCACTGGTCCCCCCTCCGATTGCTCTTCCCGCTCCCCCCTCTCCAACTGCTCTTCCCCCTCTCCCCTCTCCAACTGCTCTTCCCGCTCCCCCCTCGCCGCCTGCTCTTCCCGCGGGTCCCCCACTTCGGCTGCTCTTCCCTCTAGTCCCCCCCTTCGACTGGTCTTCCCACTAGTTCCCCTCCGGACTGCTCTTCCCCTGAGTTCCCCTCTCTGACTGCTCTTCCCGCTGCTCCCCCTCTCCAGCTGCTCTTCCCGCGGGTCACCCTCTACGACTGCTCTTCCCATGTGACCGCCTCTCCGACTGCTTTTCCCGCTTCACCCCCACCTCTGACTGCTTTTCCAGCAGGTCCAGCTCTCCGACTGTTCTTCCTGCTCCACTCTCTCCAACTGCTCTTCCCGCTCACGCCTCTCTGACTGCTTTTCCTGGTCTCCACCCCCCGACTGCTCTTCCCGCTCTCCCGCTATCAGACTGCTCTTCCAACTGGTCCCCCTCCCCAATTCCTCTTCCCACAGGTCCCCTTCTCCGACTGCTCTACGCGTGAATCCCCCTCTCTGACAACTCTTCCCACTCCCCGTCTCCAAATTTCTTCCCGGGGGTCCCCCCCTCCGACTGCTCATCCCGCTGGTCCCTCTCTCTGACTGCTCTTCCAGCACCCCCCATTCCGACTCCTCTTCCCGCTGGTCCCCGTCTACGACTGCTCTTCCCGAAAGTCCCCCTCTCCGACAGCTCTTCCCGTGGTTGCCCCTCTCCGACATGCTCTTTCCGCTCCCTTCTCTCTAACTGCTCTTCCCTCTCCCCCTTCTTTGACTGTTCTTTCCATGGGTCCACCTCTCCGACTGCTCTTCCCACACCCACTTCTCTGACTGCTCTTTCCGTGGATCCCCCTCTCTGACTGCTCTTCCCGTGGTTGCCCCTCTTCAACATGCTCTTTCTGCTCCCTCCTCTCCAACTGCTCTTCATGCAGATCCCCCTCTCTGACTGCTTTTCCCGCTGGTCTTCTTCTACGACTGCTCTTCCCACTCCCCCCTCTCCGACTGCTCTTCCCACAGGTCCCCCCTCCGATTGCTCTTCCCGCTCCCCCCTCTCCAAATGCTCTTCCCAGCGTCCCCATCTCTGAGTGCTCTCCCCACGGGTCCCCGTCTCTGACGGTTCCTCCCGCTTCCACGTCTCCGATGCTCTTCCCTCCGGTCCCCCTCTCCGACTGCTCTTCCCACTCCCCTCTCTCTGAATACTTTTCCCTCTGGTCCCCTTCTCCGATTGCTCTTCCTGCGTATCCCCCTCTCCGACTATTCGTCCCGCACTCCCCTATCCAAATGCTCTTTCCGCTTCCCCCTCTCCGACTGCTCTTCCCGCGGGTCCACCTATCCAACTTCTCGTCCCAGGTGTTCCCCGCTCTGACTGCTCTTCCCGCTCCCCCCACTCTGACTTCTCTTCCCGCTCCTCACTAACCAAATGCTCTTCCCGCTCCCTCCTCTCCGACTGCTCATCCCGCGGGCCTACCTCTCCGACTGCTCTTCCCACTCCCCCCTCCCCGAGTGCTCTTCTGCTCTTCCCGCAGGACCCCTTCTCTGACTACTCTTGCCATGGGTCCCCCTCTCCGACATCTCTTCCCGATCCCCCCTCTCCAACGGCTCTTCCCATGGGTCCCCCTCTCCGGCTCCTCATCCAGCTGGTCCCCCTCTCCGACTTCTCTTCCTGCTCCCCCCTAACCAAATGTTATTCCCGCACCCCCTTCTCCAACTCCTCTTCCCGCTGGTCCCTCCCTGACTGCTGTACCCGCGGTTCCCCTCTATGACATATCTTGCCAGTCCCCCATCTCCAACGGCTCTTCCCGGGTATCCCCCTCTCTGACTGCTCATCCCGCTGGTCCCCCTCTCTAACTGCTCTTCGCGTGGGTCCGCCTCTCCGACTGCTCTTCCAACTGGTCCCCCTCTCCGACTGCTCTTCCCACCCATTCAATCTGACTGCTCTTCTGACAGGTTCCCCTCTCCAACTGCTCTTCATGCGGGTCCCCATCTCTGACTGCTCTTCCCGCACCCCCCACTCCGACTCCTCTTCCCACTGGTCACCTTCTCCGACTCCTCTTCCCACAGGTCCCACTCTCTGACTGCTCTTCCCGTGGGTGCCCCTCTCCAACTGCTCTTTCGGCTCACCCCTCTCAAACTGCTCTTCCCGCTGGTCCCCCCTATCCAACTGCTCTTCACATGGTTGCCCGTCTCCGACTGTTCTTTCCGCTCCCTCCTCTCCAACTGCTCTTCACACGGATCCCCCTCTCTGACTGCTCATCCTGCTGGTCTTCTTCTCCGACAGCTCTTCCCGCTGGACCCGCTCTCTGAATGCTCTTACAACTGGTCACCCTCTCCAACTGCTCTTCCCGCACATTCTATCCGACTGCTCTTCCCTCTCTCCCCTCTCTGACTGCTCTTCCCACTGGTCCCCCTCTTCAACTGCTCTTCCCCCCTCCTCTCTCTGAATGCTCTTCCCACTCCCCCCTCGCCGCCTGCTCTTCCCACGGGACCCCACTTCGGCTGCTCTTCCCACTAGTCCCGCTCTTCGACTGTTCTTCCCGCAAGTTCCCCTCTCGGAATGCTCTTCCCTTGAGTTCCCCTCTCTGACTGCTCTTCCCGCTGCTCCCCCTCTCCGGCTGCTCTTCCCAAGGGACCGCCTCTCCGACTGCTTTTCCCGCTTCACCCCCAACTCTGACTTCTTTTCCCGTGGGTCCAGCTCTCCGACTGTTCTTCCTGCTCCACTCTCTCCGACTGCTCCTCCCGCTCCCGCCTCTCCGACTGCTTTTCCTGCTCTCCACTCTCAGACTGCTCTTCCCGCCGGTCCCGCTATCAGACTGCTCTTCCAACTGGACCCCTCCCCACTCCTCTTCCCACGGTTATCCTTCTCCGACTGTTATTAGCGCGAATCCCCCTCTCTGACAACTCTTCCCACTCCCCCTCTCCAATTTTCGTACCGGGGGTCCCCCCCTCCGATTGCTCATCCCGCTGGTCCCTCTCTCTGACTGCTTTTCCAGCACCCCCCACTCCGACTCCTCTTCCCAATGGTCCCCGTCTCCGACTGGTCTTCCCACAGGACCCACACTCCGACAGCTCTTCCCGTGATTGCCCCTCTCCGACTGCTCTTTCTGCTCCCTCCTCTCCAACTGCTCTTCATGCGGATCCCCCTCTCTGAAAGCTTTTCCCGCTGGTCTTCTTCTACGACTGCTCTTCCCACTCCCCCCTCTCCGACTGCTTTTCCTGCTCCCCCCTCTCTCCAACTGCTCTTCCCAGCATCTCCATGTCTGACTGCTCTCCCAGTGGGTCCCCGTCTCTGATGGCCCCTCCTGCTTCCATCTCCACGATGCTCTTCCCTCCGGTCCCCCTCTCCGACTGCTCCTCCCACTCCCCTCTCACTGAATACTTTTCCCGCTGGTCCCCTTCTCCGATTGCTCTTCCTTCGTGTCCCCCTCTCCGACTTCTCATCCCGCACTCCCCTATCCAGAAGCTCTTTCCACTTCCCCCTCTCCAACTGGTCTTCCCGCAGGTCCACCTCTCTAACTTCTCTTCCCAGGTGTTCTCCGCTCCCACTGCTCTTCCTGCTCCCCCCTCTCCGACTTCTCTTCCCGCTCCGCACTATCCAAATGCTCTTCCCGCTCCCCCCTCTCCGACTGCTCATCCTACGGGCCCACCTCTCTGACTGCTCTTCCCGCTACCCCCTCCCCGACTGCTCTTCTGCTCTTCCTGCAGGACCCCTTCTCTGACTACTGTTGCCATGGGACCCCTCTCCGACATCTCTTCCCGCTCCCCCATCTCCAATGGCTCTTCCCATGGGTCCCCCTCTCCGGCTTCTCATCCCATTTGTCCCCCTCTCGATCTTCTCTTCCCGCTCCCCCCTATCCAAATGCTCTTCCCACACCCCCTTCTCCAACTCCTCTCCCCGCTGGTCCCTCCCTGACTGCACTACCCGCAGGTCCACCTCTCCGACTGCCCATCCCGCTGGTCCCCTTCTCCGACCGCTCTTCCCGCGGGTCCCCCTCTCCGACATATCTTCCCGGTCCCCCGTCTCCAATGGCTCTTCCCAGGTAACCCCCTCTCTGACTGCTCATCCAGCTGGTCCCCCTCTCTGAATGCTCTTCCCGCCGATCATCCTCTCCGACTGCTCTTCCCGCGGGACCCCCTCTCCGACTGCTCTCCCCCTCGTCCCCCTTTCTGACTGCTCTCCACGTGGGTCCCCCTCTCTGACTCGTCTTCCCACTAGTCCCCCTCTCTGACTGCTCTTCCCGCCAATCCTCCTCTCCGAATGCTCTTCCCGCGGGACCCCCTGTCCGACTGCTCTTCCCCCTGGTCCCTTTCTTCGTTTGCTCTTCCCGCCCATTGAATCCGACTGCTCTTACCACTGGTCCCCCTCTCCAATTGCTCTTCCCACTCCCTCCTCTGACTGCTCTCCCCATGGTTCCACTTCTCTGAACACTCATTCCCTTCTCTGACTGCTCTTCCCACTCCCACCTCTCTGACTGCTTTTCCCGCTCCCCCCTCTTCGACTGTTCTTCCCGCGGGTCCCCTCTCTGACTGCTCTTCCCGCAGGTCCCCCTCTCCATCTGCTCATCCCTATGGTCCCCCTCTCCAACTGTTCTTCTCGCCCACTCTATCCGACTGCTCTACCGACAGTTTCCCTTCTCCGATTGCTCTACCCGCATGTCCACCTCTCCGACTTCTCGTCCAACACTCCCCTATCCAAATGCTCTTTCCACTCCCCCCTCTCCGACTGCTCTTCCCTCGGGTCCACCTATCCAACTTCTCGTCCCTGGTGTTCTCCGCTCCGACTGCTATTCCCGCTCTCCCCTCTCTGACTTCTCTTCCCGCTCCTCACTAACCAAATGCTCTTCCCGATCCCCCCTCTCCGACTGCTCATCCCGCGAGCCCACCTCTCCGACTGCTTTTCCCACTACCTCATACCCAACTGCTCTTCTGCTCTTCCCGCAGGACCCCTTCTCCGACTACTCTTGCCATGGGTCCCCCTCTCTGACATCTCTTCCCATTCCCCCCTCTCCAACGGCTCTTCCCATGGGTCCCCCTCTCCGGCTGCTCATCCAGCTGGTCCCCCTCTCTGACTTCTCTTCCTGCTCCCCCCTATCCAAATGTTCTTCCCGCAGCCCCTTTTCCAACTCCTCTTCCCACTGGTCCCTCCCTGACTGCTGTACCCACGGGTCCACCTCTCTGACTGCTCTTCCCGCGGTTCCCCTCTCCGACACATCTTGCCGGTCCCCCATCTCCAACGGCTCTTCCCGGGTATCCCCCTCTCTGACTGCTCATCCCGCTGGTCCCCCCTCTGACTGTTCTTCGCGCGGGTCCCCCTCTCCGACTGCTCTTCACCCTGGTCCCCCTCTCCGACTGCTCTTCCCACCCATTCAATCCGACTGCTCTTCCCACAGGTTCCCCTCTCCAACTGCTCTTCACGCGGGTCCCCATTTCTGACTGCTCTTCCCGCACCCCCCACTCCGACTCCTCTTCCCACTGGTCACCCTCTCCGACTGCTCTTCCCGCAGGTCCCCCTCTCCGATTGCTCTTCCCATAGGTGCCCCTCTCCAACTGCTCTTTCGGCTCACCCCTCTCAAACTGCTCTTCCCGCTGGTCCCCCCTCTCCAACTGCTCTTCACATTTTTGCCCCTCTCCGACTGCTCTTTCCGCTACCTCCTCTCCAACTGCTCTTCACACGGATCCCCCTCTCTGACTGCTCTTCCTGCTGGTCTTCTTCTCCGACAGCTCTTCCCGCGGGACCCGCTCTCCGAATGCTCTTACACCTGGTCCCCCTCTCCAACTGCTCTTCCCGCACATTCTATCCAACTGCTCTTCCCTCTCTCCCCTCTCCGACTGCTCTTCCCACTGGTCCCCCTCTTCAACTGCTCTTCCACCCTCCCCTCTCTGACTGCTCTTCCCACTCCCCCCTCGCCACCTGCTCTTCCCACGGGTCCCCCACTTCGGCTGCTCTTCCCACTAGTCCCCCTCTTCGACTGGTCTTCCTGCAAGTTCCCCTCTCAGAATGCTCTTCCCTTGAGTTCCCCTCTCTGACTGCTATTCCCACTGCTCCCCCTCTCCGGCTGCTCATCCCACGCGTCACCCTCTACGACTGCTCTTCCCATGGGACCGCCTGTCCGACTGCTTTTCCCGCTTCGCCCCCACCTCTGACTGCTTTTCCTGTGGGTCCAGCTCTCTGACTGTTCTTGCTGCTCCATTCTCTCCGACTGCTCATCCCGCTACCCCCTCTCCAAATGCTCTTCCCTCTCCCCCTTCTTTGACAGTTCTTTCCGTGGGTCCACCTCTCTGACTGCTCTTCCCACACCCCCTTCTCTTCCTGCTCCTTCCGCGGGTCGCCCGCTCTGACTGCTCTTCCCGCTCCTGCCTTTCCGACTGCTTTTCCTGCTCTCCACTCTCTGACTGCTCTTCCCGCTGCTCCCGCTATCAAACTGCTCTTCCCACTGGTCCACCCTCCCGACTCCTCTTCCCATGGGTCCCCTTCTCCAACTGCTCTTCGTGCGAAGCCCCCTCTCTGACAACTCTTCCCACTCCCCCTCTCCAATTTTCTTCCCGGGGGTCCCCCCTCTGACTGCTCATTCCACTGGTCCCTCTCTCTGACCGCTCTTCCCGCACACCCCACTCCGATTCCTCTTCCCGCTGGTCCCCGTCTCCGACTGTTCTTCCCGCCGGTCCCCCTCTCAGACAGCTCTTCCCATGGTTGCCCCTCTCCGACTGTTCTTTCCGCTCCCTCCTCTCCACCTGCTCTTCATGCGGATCCCCCTCTCTGATTGCTTTTCCCGCTGGTCGTCTTCTACGACTGCTCTTCCCACTCACCCCTCTCCGACTGCTCTTCCTGCTCCCCACTCTCCGACTGCTCTTCCAATAGGTCCCCACTCCGATTGCTCTTACCGCTCCCCCTCTCCAAATGCTCTTCCCAGCGTCCCCATCTCTGACTGCTCTCCTCGCGGGTCCCCGTCTCTGACGGCTCCTCCCGCTTCCACCTCTCTGATGCTCTTCCCTTCGGTCCCCTTTTCCGACTGCTCTTCCCACTCCCCTCTCTCTGAATAGTTTTCCCGCTGGTGCCCTTCTCCGATTGCTCTTCCCGCGTGTCCCACTCTCTGACTTCTCGTCTCGCACTCCCCAATCCAAATGCTCTTTCCGCTCCCCCTCTCCGACTGCTCTTCCCGCAGGTCCACCTCTCTAACTTCTTTTCCCAGCTGTTCCCCACTCTGACTTCTCTTCCCGCTCCTCACTATCCAAATGCTCTTCCCGCTCCCCCCTCTCCGACTGCTCATCCGCGCGCCCACCTCTCCGACTGCTCTTCCCGCTCCCCCCTCCCCGACTGCTCTCCTGCTCTTCCCACAGGACCTCTTCTCTGATTACTCTTGCCATGTGTCCCCCTCTCTGACATCTCTTCCCGCTACCCCCTCTCCAACGGCTCTTCCCATCGGTCCCCCTCTCCGACTGCTCTTCCCGCGGGTCCACCTCTCCAACTTCTCGTCCCGGGTGTTCCCCGCTCCGACTGCTCTTCCCGCACCCCCCTCTCCGACTTCTCTTCCTGCTCCTCACTATCTAAATGCTCTTCCCACTCCCCCCTCTCCGACTGCTCATCCTACGGGCCCACCTATCTGACTGCTCTTCCCACTCCCCCCTCCCCGACTGCTCTTCTGCTCTTCCCGCAGGACCCCTTCTCCGACTACTCATGCCATGGGTCCCCTTCTCTGACATCTCTTCCCGCTACCCCCTCTCCAACGGCTCTTCCCATGGGTTCCCCTCTCCGGCTGCTCATCCCGCTGGTCCCCCTCTCTGATTTCTCTTCCTGCTCTCCCCTGTCCAAATCCTCTTCCCGCAACCCCTCCTCCAACTCCTCTTCCCGCTGGTCCCTCCCTGACTGTTCTACCCGCGGGTCAACCTCTCCGACTGCTCATTCCTCTGGTCCCCTTCTCCAACTGCTCTTCCCGCGGGTCCCCCTCTCCGACATATCTTCCCGGTCCCCCATCTCCAATGGCTCTTCCTGAGTATCCCCCTCTCTGACAGTTCATCCCGCTGGTCCCACTCTCTTACTGCTGTTCGCGCGGGTCCCCCTCTCTGACTCGTCTTCCCGCTAGTATCCCTCTCTGACTGCTCTTCCCGCCAATCCTCCACTCCGACTGCTCTTCCTGCGGGACCCCCTCTCTGACTGCTCTTCACACGGGTCCCCCTCTCCGACAGCTCTTCCCGCCCAGTCCCCCTCTTCGACTGGTCTTCCCATGGGTCCCCCTCTTTGACTGGTCTTCCCGAGTATTCCCGTCTCGGACTGCTCTTCTCGCGGGTCCCCCTCTCCAACTGCTCTTCCCACTGGTCCCCCTTTTCGGCTGCTCTTCCTGCTTGTTCCCCTCTCTGACTGCTTTACCCACTGGTCCCCCTCTCCAAACTGCTCTTCCCCCTCGCCCCTTTCCGACTGCTCTTCCCACTCCCCCCTCTCCGCCTGCTCTTCCCGCGGGTCCCCCACATCGGCGGCTCTTCCCACTGGTATCCCTCGCTGACTGCTCTTCCCTGTTTCCCCACTCCGACTGCTCTTCCCTTGAGTCACCTCTCTGACTGCTCTTCCCGCTGAACCCCTCTCCGCCTGCTCTTCCCGCGGGTCCCCCTCTACGACTGCTCTTCCCACAGGACCCCTCTACAACTGCTCTTCCTGCTTCCCCCCCCCCGACTGCTTCTCCTGTGGGTCCAGCTCTGCAACTGGTCTTCCCACTCCACTCTCTCCGACTGATCATCCCGCTCCCCCCTCTCCGACTGCTCATCCCACTCCCCCTTCTCTGACTGCTCTTTCCTAGGATCCCCCTCTCCAAATGCTCTTCCCGCTCCCCTCTCTCCGACTGCCCTTCCTGTGGGTCCCCCTGTCCAACTGCTCTTCACGTGAGTCTCCCTCTCTGTCTGTTCTTCCCACTAGTCCGCCTCTTTGACTGGTCTTCCCGTGGTTCGCACTCTCCAACTGCTCTTTCCGCTAGTCCCCCTCTCCGACTGCTCTTCCCACTGGTCCCCCTCTTCCACTGATCTTCCCGGGGGTCCCCCTCTCTTACTGCTCTTCCTGCTCCCCCTCTCTGTCTGCTCTTCCCGCTGGTTCCCCTTTCAGACTGCTCTTCTCGCACCACCCCCTCCGACTGCTCTTCCCGCTGTTCCCTCTCTCAAACCGCTCTTCACGCTGGTCCCACTCTCCGACTGCTCTTCCTGGTCCACCTCTCCGACTGCACTTCCCACCATTCCACCTCTCCGACTGCTCTTCCCGCTCCACTCTCTCTGACTGCTCTTTTCGTTCCCTCTCTCCAACTACTCTTCCCATGGGTCCACCTCTCTGACTGCTCTTCCTGCTCCCGAGTCTCCAACTGCTCTTCCCTGGGGTCCCCCTCTCTGATTGAACATCCCACAGGCCCCCCTCCGATAGCTCTTCCCGCTCCCCCCTCTCCAAATGCTGTTCCCAGCGTCCCCATCTCCGACTACTCTCCCCGCGGGTCCGCGTCTCTGACGGGTCTTCACGCTTCCACCTCTCCGATGCTCTTCCCTCCGTTCACCATCTCCGACTGCTCTTCCCACTCCCCTCTCTCCGAATGCTTTTCCCGCTGGTCCCCTTCTCCGATTGCTCTTCCCACGTGTCCCCCTCTCCGACTTCTCGTCCCGCATTCCACTATCCCAATGCTCTTTCGACTCACCCCTCTCCGACTTCTCTTCCCGTGGGTCCACCACTCCAAATGCTCTTCGCGCAGCTCCACCTCTCCGACTGCTCTTCCCGTGGGTCCACCTCTCCGACTGCTCTTCCCAGGTGTTCCCCGCTCCAACTGCTCTTCCCGCTCCACCCTCTCCGAATGCTCTTCCCGCTTGTCCCCCTCTCCGACTTCTCTTCCCGCTCCTCACTATCCAAATGCTCTTCCCGTTCCCCCCTCCCCGACTGCACTTCTGCTTTTCCCGCAGGACCCCTTCTCTGACTACTCTTGCCACGGGTCCCCCTCTCCGACATCACTTCCCCCTCCACCCTCTCCAACGGCTCTTCCCTTGGGTCCCCCTCTCTGGCTGCTCATCCCGCTGGTCCCCCTCTCCGACATCACTTCCCCCTCCACCCTCTCCAACGGCTCTTCCCTTGGGTCCCCCTCTCTGGCTGCTCATCCCGCTGGTCCCCCTCTCCGACATCTCTTCCTGCTCCCCCCTATCCAAATGCTCTTCCCGCACCTCCTTCTCCAACTCCTCTTCCCGCTGGTCCCTCACCAACTGCTCTTCCTGCAGGTCACCCTCTCTGACTGCTCTTCCCGCACTCCCCTCTCCGACTCCTCTTCCCACTCGTCCCGTTTTCCAACTGCTCTTCCCGGGGGGCCCCTCTCTGATTGCTCATCCCACTGGTCCCCCTCTCCGACTGCTCTTCACATGGGACCCCCTCTCGGACTCGTCTTCCCACTATTCCCCCTCTCTGACTGCTCTTCCCGCCAATCCCCCTCTCCGAATGCTCTTCCCGCGGGAACACCTCTCCGACTTCTCTTCCCCCTGGTCCCTTTCTCCGAATGCTCTTCCCGCCCATTCAATCTGATTGCTCTTCCCACTGGTCCCCCTCTCCAACTGCTCTTCCCACTCCCCCCCCTCTGACTGCTCTTCCCGTGGTTCCACCTCTCCGACTGCTCATCCCCTTCTCTGACTGCTCTTTCCGCGGATCCCCCTCTCTGACTGCTCTTCCCACTCCCCCCTCTCCGACTGCTTTTCCCGCTCCCCCCTCTTCGATTGTTCTTCCCGCGGGTCCCCTCTCTGACTGCTCTTCCTGCAGTTCCCCCTCGCCATCTGCTCGTCCCTATGGTCCCCCTCTCCAACTTTTCTTCTTGTCCACTCTATCCGACTGATCTACCAACATGTTCCCCTCTCCGACTGCTCTTCCTGCAGGTCCCCCTTTCTGACTGCTTTCCCACGGGTCCACCTCTCCGACTGCGCTTCCCGCCATTCCAGCTCTCCGACTGCTTTTCCCACTCCCCCCTCTCTGAATGCTCTTCCTGCTCCCGACTCTCCGACTGCTCTTGCCATTCCCTCTCTCTGACTGCTCTTCCTGCTCCCCACTCTCCGACTGCTCTTCCCACAGTTCTCCCCTCTGATTGCTCTTCCCGCTCCCCCCTCTCCAAATGCTCTTCCTAGCTTATCCATCTCTGACTGCTCTCCCCGCGGGTCCCCGTCTCTGACGGCTCTTCCCACTTCCAGGTCTCCGATGCTCTTCCCTCTGGTCCCCCTCTCCGACTTCTCTTCCCACTCCCCTCTCTCTGAATACTTTTCCCACTGGTCCCCTTCTCCGATTGCTCTTCCCCCTCTCTGACTGCTCTTCCCACTCCCACCTCTCCGACTGCTTTTCCCGCTCCCCCCTCTTCGACTTTTCTTCCCGCGGGTCCCCTCTCTGACTGCTCTTCCCACAGGTCCCCCTCTCCATCTGCTCATCCCTATGGTCCCCCTCTCCAACTGTTCTTCTCGCCCACTCTATCCGACTGCTCTACTGACAGTTTCCCTTCTCCGATTGCTCTACCCGCATGTCCCCCTCTCCGACTTCTCGTCCCGCACTCCCCTATCCAAAAACTCTTTCCACTCCCCCATCTCCGACTGCTCTTCACACGGGTCCACTTCTCCAACTGCTCTTCCCAGGCGTTCCCCGCTCCCACTGCTCTTCCCGCACCCCCCTCCCCGACTGC
Source organism: Carcharodon carcharias (assembly GCF_017639515.1). NCBI lineage: Eukaryota > Metazoa > Chordata > Chondrichthyes > Lamniformes > Lamnidae > Carcharodon > Carcharodon carcharias. Next base: position 73,286,919 of record NC_054475.1, on the reverse strand, counting down.
TCTTCTGCTCTTTTCGCAGGACCCCTTCTCCGAATACTCTTGCCATGGGTCCCCCTCTCCGACTTCTCTTCCCGCTCCCCCCTATCCAAATGCTCTTCCCGCACCCCCTTCTCTAACTCCTCTTCCCGCTAGTCCCTCCCTGACTGCTCTACCTGCGGGTCCACCTCTCCGACTGCTTTTCCAGCAGGTCCCCATCTCTGACTGCTTTTCCCACTGGTCCCCCTCTCCAATTCCTCTTCCCGTGGTTCCCCCTCTCTGACTGCTCTTCCCACGGGTCCCCTTCTCCGACTGCTCTTCACGCGAATCCCCCTCTCCAACACCTCTGCCCACTTTCCCTCTCCAGTTTTCTTCCTGGGGGTCCCCCCCTCCGACTGCTCATCTCACTGGTCCCCCACTCTGACTAGTCTTCCCGCACCCCCCACTCCGACTCCTCTTCCCACTGGTCACCCTCTCCGACTGCTCTTCCCGCAGGTCCCCCTCTCCAATCTCTCTTCCCATGTGTGCCACTCTCCGAATGCTCTTTCGGCTCTCCCCTCTCAAACTGCTCTTCCCGCTGGACCCCCTCTCCAACTGCTCTTCCCATGGTTGCCCCTCTCCGACTGCTCTTTCCGCTCCCTCCTCACCAACTGCTCTTCACGCGGATCCCCCTCTCTGACTGCTCTTCCTTCTGGTCTTCTTCTCCGACTGCTCTTCCCGCGGGACCCCCTCTCCGAATGCTCTTACACGTGGTCCCCCTCTCCAACTGCTCTTCCCGCACATTCTATCCTACTGCTCTTCCCTCTCTCCCCTCTCCGACTGCTCTTCCCACTGGTCCCACTCACCACCTGCTCTTCCCCCTCTCCGACTGATCTTCCCGCTCCCCCCTCGCCGCCTGCTCTTCCCGCGGGTCCCCCACTTCGTCTGCTCTTCCCACTAGTCCCACTCTTCGACTGGTCTTCCCGCAAGTTCCCCTCTCGGAATGCTCTTCCCTTGAGTTCCCCTCTCTGACTGCTCTTCCCGCTGCTCCCCCTCTCCGGCTGCCCTTCCTGCGGGTCACCCTCTACGACTGCTGTTCCCATGGGACCGCCTCTCCGACCGCTTTTCCCGCTTCGCCCCCACCTCTGACTGCTTTTCCCGTTGGGCCAGCTCTCCGACTGTTCTTCCTGCTCCACCCTCTCCGACTGCTCATCCCGCTACCCCCTCACCGAATGCTCTTCCCTCTCCCCCTTCTTTGACTGTTCTTTCTGTGGGTCCACCTCTCCGACTGCTCTTCCCACACCCCCTTCTCTGACTGCTCTTTCCGCGGATCACCCTCTCCGTCTGCTCTTCCCACTCCCACCTCTCCGACTGCTTTTCCTGCTCTCCACTCTCCGACTGCTCTTCCCGCTGGTCCCGCTAACAGACTGCTCTTCCTACTGCTCCCCCTCCCTGACTCCTCTTCCCACCGGTCCCCTTCTCTGACTGTTCTTCGCGCGAAGCCCGCTCTCTGACAACTCTTCCCACTCCCCCTCTCCAATTTTCTTCCCGGGGGTCCCCCCCTCCGACTGCTCATCCCGCTGGTCCCTCTCTCTGACTGCACTTCCACACCCCCCTCTCCGACTCCTCTTACTGATGGTCCCCGTCTCCAACTGCTCTTCCCGCAGGGCCCCCTCTCTGACTGCTCTTCTCATGGTTGCCCCTCTCCGACTGCTCTTTCTGCTCTTTCCTCTCCAAGTGCTCTTCATGCGGATCCCCCTCTCTGATTGCTTTTCCCGCTGGTCTTCGTCTCCGACTGCTCTTCCCACAGGTCCCCCCTCTGATTGCTCTTCCCGCTCCCCCCTCTCCAAATGCTCTTCCCAGCGTCCCCATCTCCGACTGCTCTCCCCTTGGGTCCCAGTCTCTGACGGCTCCTCCCGCTTCCACCTCTCCGATGCTCTTCCCTCTGGTCCCCCTCTCCGACTGCTCTTCCCACTCCCCTCTCTCTGAATACTTTTCCCGCTGGTCCCTTTCTCCGATTGCTCTTCTCGTGTGTCCCCCTCACCGACTTCTCGTCCCGCACTCCCCTATCCAAATGCTCTTTCCGCTCCCCCCTCTCCGACTGCTCTTCCCGCGGGTCCACCTCTCTAACTTCTTTTCCCACGTGTTCCCTACTCCGACTGCTCTTCCCGCTCCCCCCTCTCTGACTTCTCTTCCCGCTCCTCACTATCCACATGCTCTTCCCGCTCCCCCCTCTCCGACTGCTCATCCTGCGGGCCCTCCTCTCCGACTGCTCTTCCCGCTCCCCCCTCCCCAACTGCTCTTCTGCTCTTCCCGCAGGACCCCTTCTCCGACTACTCGTGCCATGGCTCCCCCTCTCTGACATCTCTTCCCGCTCCCCCCTCTCTGACTTCTCTTCCTGCTCCCCCCTATCCAAATGCTCTTTCCACACCCCCTTCTCCAACTCCTCTTCCCGCTGATCCATCCCTGACTGCTCTACTCGCAGGTCCACCTCTCCGACTGCTCATTCCGCTGATCCCCTTCTCCGACTGCTCTTCCCACTGGTCCCCCTCTCTGACATATCTTCCCGGTCCCCCTTCTCCAATGGCTCTTCCCGGGTATCCCCCTCTCTGACTGCTCATCCTGCTGGTCCCCCTCTCTGACTGCTCTTCGCGCGCGTCCCCCTCTCTGACTCTTCTTCCCGCTAGTCCCCCTCTCTGACTGCTCTTCCCGCCGATCCTCCTCTCTGACTGCTCTTCCCGCGGGACCCCCTCTCCGACTGCTCTTCCCCCTGGTCCCCCTCTCCGACTGCTCTTCCCACTGATGCTGCCTCTCCGAATTCTCTTCCCGCGGGTCCCCCTATCCGACTGCTCATCCCTGGGTCCCCCTCACCGACTGCTCTTCCCGCGGGTCCCCATCTCCGACTGCTCTTTCTGCTGGGCATCTGCTCCGACTGCTCTTCCCGCTAGTCCGCCTCTCCTACTGGTCTTCCCGTGGGTCACCCTCTCCGACTGCTCTTGCCACTGGTCCCCTTCTCCGACTGCTCTTCCCTCTTGTACCTCTGGTTGACTGATCTTCCCTTGGTCCCTCTCTCTGACAGCTCTTCCCACGAGTTCCCCTCTCTGACTGCTCTTCCCGCTGCTCCTCCTCTCTGACTGCTCTTCCCACTTGTCCCTCTCTCCAACTGCTCTTCCCGCCCACCTTATCCAACTGCTCTTCCCGTAGGTTCCCCTCTCTGACAACTCTTCCCGCACCCTACTCTTTGACTGCTATTTTCACTGAACCACGCTCCGACTGCTCTTCCCGCAGGTCCCCCTCTCCAAATGCTCTTCCCGCTCCCCCTCTTTGACTCCTCTTCATGCTTGTCCGCCTCTCCAACTGCTGTTCTCACTGGTCCCCCTCTCCCACTGCTCTTCTCGCTCCCGACTCTCCCACTGCTCTTTCCGCGGATCCCCCTCTCTGACTGCTCTTCCCGCTCCCCCCTCACTGACTGCTCTTCCTGCTCTCCCCTCTTTGACTGCTCTTCCCGCTCCCCCATGTCCCACTGCTCTTCCCACAGGTCCCCCTCTTCAACTGCTCTTCCGCTCCCATTTCTCCAACTACATTTCCCAGTGGGCCCCCTCTCTGACTGCTCTTCCCATGGATCACCCTCTCTGCCTGCTCTTCCCACTAGTACCCCTCTCTGACTGCTCTTCCCGCGAGTTCCCCTCTCTGAGTGCTCTTCCTGTTGGTCCCGCTCTCCAACTGCTCTTCCTACGGAATCCTCTCTGACTGGTCTTCCCACTGGTCCCCCTTTCCAACTGCTCTTCCAGCTTCCCCCCCTGACTGCTATTCCCGTGGGTCCAACTCTCCGATTTCTCTTCCCGCTCCCCCTTCTCTGACTGCTCTTTCCGCGGATCCCCCTCTCTGACTGCTCTTCCCGCTCCCGCCTCTCTGACTGCTTTTCCCGCTAGCCCCTCTTCAACTGCTCTTCCCGTTCTCCCCTCTCCAACTGCTCTTCTCGTTGGTCCCCTCTCCGACTGCTCTTCCCGCTGGTCCCCCTCTGCAACTGCTCTTCCCGCGGGTCCCCCTCTCTGACTGCTCTTCCGGCGGGTCACCCTCTCCATCTGCTCTTCCCCATGGTTCCCCTCTCCGACTGCTCTTCCCGCAGGTCCCCCTCTCTGACTGCTTTCCCATGGGTCCACCTCTCCGACTGCACTTCACACCATTCCACCTCTCCGACTGCTCTTCCCGCTCCACACTCTCTGACTGCTCTTCTCGTTCCCTCTCTCTGACCGCTCATCCCATGGGTCCACCTCTCTGACTGCTGTTCCTGCTCCCCAGTCTCCAACTGCTCTTCCCTGGGGTCCCCCGCTCTGACTGAACTTCCCACAGGCCCCCCTCCGATTGCTCTTCCCGCTGCCCCCTCTCCAAATGCTCTTCCCAGCGTCCCCATCTCCGACTGCTGTCCCCGCGGGTCCCCGTCTCTGACGGCTCTTCCCGCTTCCACCTCTCTGATGCTCATCCCTCCGGTCACCCTCTCCGACTGCTCTTCCCACTCCCCTCTCTCCGAATGCTTTTCCCGCTGGTCCCCTTCTCCGATTGCTCTTCCCGCATGTCCCCCTCTCCGACTTCTCGTCCCGCACTCCACTATCCAAGTGCTCTTTCGACTCACCCCTCTCCGACTGCTCTTTCCGTGGGTCCACCACTCCAAATGCTCTTCGCACGGGTCCACCTCTCCGACTGCTATTCCCATGGGTCCACCTCTCCGACTGCTCTTCCCAGGTGTTCCCCACTCCGACTGCTCTTCCCGCTCCCCCCTCTCCGAATGCTCTTCCCGCTCGTCCCACTCTCTGACTTCTCTTCCCGCTCCTCACTATCCAAATGCTCTTCCCGCTCCCCCCACCCCAACTGCTCTTCTGCTTTTCCCACAGGACCCCTTCTCTGACTACTCTTGCCACGGGTTACCCTCTCTGACATCTCTTCCCTGTACCCCCTCTCCAACGGTTCTTCCCTTAGGTCCCCCTCTATGGCTGCTCACCCCGCTGGTCCCCCTCCCAGACTTCTCTTCCCGCTCCCCCCTATCCAAATGCTCTTCCCGCAGCCCCTTCTCCAAATCCTCTTCCCGCTGGTCCCTCTCCAACTGCTCTTCCTGCAGGTCACCCTCTCTGACTGCACTTCCCGCACTCCCCTCTCCGACTGCTGTTCCCACTAGTCCCCCTCTTCAACTGGTCTTCCCATGGGTCACCCTCTCCGACTGCTCTTCCCGCAAGTTCCTCTCTCGGACTGCTCTTCCCTTGAGTTCCCCTCCCTGACTGCTTTTCCCGCTTCTTCCCCACCTCTGACTGCTTTTCCTGCTGGTCCAGCTCTCCGACTGTTCTTCCTGCTCCCCTTTCTCCGACTGCTCATCCTGCACCCCACTCTCCAACTGCTCTTCCCTCTCCCTCTTCTTTGACTGTTCTTTCCGCGGGTCCACCTCTCCGACTGCTCTTCCCGCTCACGCCTCTCCAACTGCGTTTCCTGCTCTCCACTCTCCGACTGCTCTTCCTGCTGGTCCTGCTATCAGACTACTCTTCCCACTGGTTTCCTCGCCGACTCCTCTTCCCATGGGTCCCCTTCTCTGACTGTACTTCGCACGAATCCCCCTCTCCGACAAGTTATCCCACTCCCCCTCTCCAATTTTCTTCCCGGGGGTCCCCCCCTCCTACTGCTCATCCCGCTGGACCCCCTCTCCGACTGCTCTTCCCACTCCCCCTTCTCTGACTGCTCTTTCCGCAGATCCCCCTCTCCGACTGCTCTTCATGCTCCCACCTCTCCGACTGCTTTTCCTGCTCTCCCCTCTCCGACTGCTCTTCCCGCTGGTCCCGCTATCAGACTGCTCTTCCCACGGGTCCCCCTCTCTGAGTGCTCTTCCCGCGGGTACCCCTCTCCGACTCCTCTGCCCACGGGTCCCCCTGTCCAACTGCTCTTCCCCCTCTCCCCTCTCCAACTGCTCTTCCCGCTCCCCCCTCTCCGCGTGCTCTTCCTGCGGGTCCCCCACTTTGGCTGCTCTTCCCACTAGTCCCCCTCTTCAACTGGTCTTCCCATGGGTCACCCTCTCCGAATTCTCTTCTCGCGGGTCCCCCTCTCCGACTGCTCATCCTGCACCCCACTCTCCGACTGCTCTTCCCTCTCCCTCTTCTTTGACTGTTCTTTCCACGGGTCCACCTCTCCGACTGCTCTTCCCGCTCACGCCTCTCCAACTGCGTTTCCTGCTCTCCACTCTCCGACTGCTCTTCCTGCTGGTCCTGCTATCAGACTACTCTTCCCACTGGTTTCCTCCCCGGCTCCTCTTCCCACGGGTCCCCTTCTCTTACTGCTCTTCGCACGAATCCCCCTCTCCGACAAGTTATCCCACTCCCCCTCTCCAATTTTCCCCCTCCTACTGCTCATCCCGCTGGACCCCCTCTCTGACTGCTCTTCCCGCAGCCCCCACTCCGATTCCTCTTCCTGCTGGTCCCCGTCTCCGACTGCTCTTCCCGCAGGTCCCCCTCTCCGAATGCTCTTCCCATGGTTGCCCCTCTCCGACTGCTCTTTCCACTCCCTCCTCTCCAACTGCTCTTCATGCGGATTCCCAACTCTGACTGCTCTTCCCGCTGGTCTTCTTCTATGACTGCTCTTCCCACGGGTCTCCCTCTCTGGCTGCTCTTCCCACTTCCCCCCCTCTGACTGCTTTTCCCGCGGGTCCATCTCTGCAACTGTTCTTCCCGCTCTCCTATCTCCGACTACTCCCTTCTCTGACTGCACTTTCTACAGATCCCCCTCTCCTACTGCTCTTCCCTCTCCCGCTTTTCTGACTGCTCTTTCCACGGATCCCCCTCTCCGAATGCTCATCACGCTCCCGCCTCTCCGACTGCTTTCCCTGCTCTCCACTCTCCGACTGCTCTTCCCACTGGTCCCTCTATCAGACTCCTCTTCCCTTGGGTCCCCCTCTCCGATTGTTCTTCCCGCAGGTCCCCCTCTCCGACTCCTCTTCCCGCGGGTCCCTCTGTCCGACTGCTCTTCCTGGGGAAAACCCTCTCCGACTGCTCTTCCCTCGGGTCCCCTTCTCCGACTGCTCTTCGCGCAAATCCACCACTCCAACACCTCTTCCCACTTTCCCTCTCCAATTTTCTTCTCGGGGGTCCCCCTCTCCAACTGCTCATCCCGCTGGTCCCCCTCTCTGACTGCTCTTCCTGCACGCCCGCTCCGACTGCTCTTCCTGCTTGTCCCCCTCTCCGACTGCTCTTCCCATGGGTTCCCCTCTCCAACTGCTCATTCGGCTCTCCCCTCTCAAACTGCTCTTCCTGCTGGTCCCCCTCTCCGATAGCTCTTCCCGTGGGTCCCCCTCTCCTACTCCTCTTCCTGTTGGTCCCATCTCCAACTGCTCTTCCCATGGTTGCCCCTCTCCGACTGCTCTTTCTGCTGCCTCCTCTCCAACTGCTCTTCATGCGGATCCCCCTCTCTGACTGCTCTTCCCACTGGTCTTCTTCTCCGACTGCTCTTCCCGTGGGACCCCCTCTCCGAATGCTCTTACACCTGGTCCCCCTCTCCAACTGCTCTGCCCGCACAGTCTATCCGACTGCTCTTCCCTCTCTCCCCTCTCCGACTGCTCTTCCCACTGGTCCCACTCTCCACCTGCTCTTCCCCCTCTCCGACTGATCTTCCTGCTCCCCCCTTGCCGCTTGCTCTTCCCGCGGGTCCCCCACTTCGGCTGCTCTTCCCACTAGTCCCCCTCTTCGACTGGTCTTCCCTCAAGTTCCCCTCTCGTACTGCTCTTCCCTTGAGTTCCCCTCTCTGACTGCTCTTCCCGCTGCTCCCCTCTCCAGCTGCTCTTCCTACGGGTCACCCTCTACGACTGCTCTTCCCACGGGACCGCCTCTCTGACAGCTTTTCCCACTTCGCCCCCACCTCTGACTGCTTTTCCCGTTGGTCCAGCTCTCCGAGTGTTCTTCCTGCTCCACTCTCCGACTGCTCATCGCGCTACCCCCTCACCGAATGCTCTTCCCTCTCCCCCTTCTTTGACTGTTCTTTCCGTGGGTCCACCTCTCCGACTTCTCTTCCCACACCCCCTTCTCTGATTGGTCCTTCCGCGGATCACCCCCTCCGACTGCTCTTCCCACTCCCGCCTCTCCGACTGCTTTTCCTACTCTCCACTCTCCGACTGCTCTTCCCGCTGGATCCAGTATCAGACTGCTCTTCCCACTGGTCCCCCTCCCCGACTCCTCTTCCCACAGGTCCTCTTCTCCGACTGCTCTTCACGCCATGCCCCCTCTCTGACAATTCTTCCCACTCCACCTCTCCAATTTTCTTCCCGAGGGTCCCCCCCTCCGACTGCTCATCCCGCTGGTCCCTCTCTCTGACTGCTCTTCCCACAACCCCATTTCCGACTCCTCTTCCCGATGGTCCCCGACTCCGACTGCTCTACCCGCAGGCCCTCTCTCTGACATCTCTTCCCATGGTTGCCCCTCTCCGACTGCTCTTTCCGCTCCCTCCTCTCCAACTGCTCTTCATGCGGATCCCCCTCTCTGATTGCTTTTCCCGCTGGTCTTCTTCTATGACTGCTCTTCCCACTCCCCCCTCTCCGACTGCTCTTTCTGCTCCCCACTCTCCGACTGCTCTTCCCCCTGGTCCCTTTCTCTGACTGCTCTTCCCGCCCATTCAATCTGACTGCTCTTCCCACTGGTCCCCCCCTCTGACTGCTCTTCCCGTTCCCCCCCTCTGACTGCTCTTCCCGTGGTTCCACCTCTCCAACTGCTCATCCCCTTCTCTGACTGCTCTTTCCGCGGATCCCCCTCTCTGACTGCTCTTCCCACTCCCCCCTCTCCGTCTGTTTTCCCGCTCCCCCCTCTTCGACTGTTCTTCCCGCGGGTCCCCTCTCGGACTGCTCTTCCCGCAGGTCCCTCTTGCCATCTGCTCATCCCTATGGTCCCCCTCTCCAACTGTTCTTCTCGCCCACTCAATCCGACTGCTCTACCGACATGTTCCCCTCTCCGACTGCTCTTCCTGCAGGTCCCCCTCTCTGACTGCCTTCCCACGGGTCCACCTCTCCGACTGCACTTCCCGCCGTTCCAGGTCTCCGACTGCTCTTCCCACTCCACCCTCTCTGAATGCTCTTCCTGCTCTCCAATCTCCGACTGCTCTTCCCACAGTTCCCCCCTCCGATTGCTCTTCCCGCTCCCCCCTATCCAAATGCTCTTCCCAGCGGACCCATCTCTGACTGCTCTCCCCGCAGGTCCCCGTCTCCGACTTCTCGTTCCACACTCCCCTATCCAAATGCTCTTTCCACTCCCCACTCTCCAATTGCTCTTCACATGGGTCCACCTCTCCAATTGCTCTTCCCAGGCATTCCCCGCTCCCACTGCTCTTCCCGCTTCCCCTTCCCCGACTGCTCTTCTGCTCTTTTCGCAGGACCCCTTCTCCGACTACTCTTGCCACGGGTCCCCCTCTCCGACTTCTCTTCCCGCTCCCCCTATCCAAATGCTCTTCCCGCACCCCCTTCTCCAACTCCTCTTCCTGCTGGTCCCTCCCTGACTGCTCTACCCGCGGGTCCACCTCTCTGACTGCTTTTCCCGCAGGTCTCGATCTCCGAATGCTCTTCCCACTGGTCCCCCTCTCCAACTCGTCTTCCTGCGGGTCCCCCTCTCCAACTGCTCTGCCCGGGATACACCCTCTCTGACTGCTCTTCCCACGGGTCCCCTTCTCCGACTGCTCTTCGCGCGAATCCCCATCTCAACACCTCTTCCCACTTCCCCTCTCCAATTTTCTTTCTGGGGTTCCCCCCCTCCGACTGCTCATCTCGCTGGTCCCCCACTCTGACTACTCTTCGCGCACCCCCCACCAACTCCTCTTCCCACTGGTCACCCTCTCCGACTGCTCTTCCCGCAGGTCCCCCTCTCCGATTTCTCTTCCCGTGGGTGCCCCTCTCCGACTGCTCTTTCGGCTCTCCACTCTCAAAATGCTCTTCCCGCTGGACCCCCTCTCCAACTGCTCTTCCCATGGTTGCCCCTCTCCGACTGCTCTTTCCGCTCCCTCCTCTCCAACTGCTCTTCACGCGGATCCCCCTCTCTGACTGCTCTTCCCACTGGTCTTCTTCTCCGACTGCTCTTCCCGTGGGACCCCCTCTCCGAATGCTCTTACACCTGGTCCCCCTCTCCAACTGCTCTCCCGCACAGTCTATCCGACTGCTCTTCCCTCTCTCCCCTCTCCGACTGCTCTTCCCACTGGTCCCACTCTCCACCTGCTCTTCCCCCTCTCCGACTGATCTTCCTGCTCCCCCCTTGCCGCCTGCTCTTCCCGCGGGTCCCCCACTTCGGCTGCTCTTCCCACTAGTCCCCCTCTTCGACTGGTCTTCCCTCAAGTTCCCCTCTCGTACTGCTCTTCCCTTGAGTTCCCCTCTCTGACTGCTCTTCCCGCTGCTCCCCTCTCCAGCTGCTCTTCCTACGGGTCACCCTCTACGACTGCTCTTCCCACGGGACCGCCTCTCTGACAGCTTTTCCCACTTCGCCCCCACCTCTGACTGCTTTTCCCGTTGGTCCAGCTCTCCGAGTGTTCTTCCTGCTCCACTCTCCGACTGCTCATCGCGCTACCCCCTCACCGAATGCTCTTCCCTCTCCCCCTTCTTTGACTGTTCTTTCCGTGGGTCCACCTCTCCGACTTCTCTTCCCACAACCCCTTCTCTGATTGGTCCTTCCGCGGATCACCCCCTCCGACTGCTCTTCCCACTCCCGCCTCTCCGACTGCTTTTCCTACTCTCCACTCTCCGACTGCTCTTCCCGCTGGATCCAGTATCAGACTGCTCTTCCCACTGGTCCCCCTCCCCGACTCCTCTTCCCACAGGTCCTCTTCTCCGACTGCTCTTCACGCCATGCCCCCTCTCTGACAATTCTTCCCACTCCACCTCTCCAATTTTCTTCCCGAGGGTCCCCCCCTCCGACTGCTCATCCCGCTGGTCCCTCTCTCTGACTGCTCTTCCCACACCCCCATTTCCGACTCCTCTTCCCGATGGTCCCCGTCTCCGACTGCTCTACCCGCAGGGCCCTCTCTCTGACATCTCTTCCCATGGTTGCCCCTCTCCGACTGCTCTTTCCGCTCCCTCCTCTCCAACTGCTCTTCATGCGGATCCCCCTCTCTGATTGCTTTTCCCGCTGGTCTTCTTCTATGACTGCTCTTCCCACTCCCCCCTCTCTGACTGCTCTTCCTGCTCCCCACTCTCCGACTGCTCTTCCCGCTCCCCCCTCTCCAAATGCTCTTCTCAGCATCCCCATTTCCGACTGCTCTCCCCTTGGGTCACAGTCTCTGACGGCTCCTCCCGCTTCCAACTCTCCGATGCTCTTCCCTCCGGTCCCTCTCTCCGACTGCTCTTCCCACTCCCCTCTCTCTGAATACTTTTCCTGCTGGTCCCCTTCTCCGATTGCTCTTCCCGTGTGTCCCCCTCTCTGACTTCTCGTCCGCACTCCCCTATCCAAATGCTCTTTCCGCTCCCCCCTCTCCGACTGCTCTTCCCGCGGGTCCACCTATCCAACTTCTCATCCCAGGTGTTCCCCGCTCCGACTGCTCATCCAGCTCCCCACTCTCCAACTTCTCTTCCCGCTCCTCACTATCCAAATGCTCTTCCTGCTCCCCCCTCTCTGACTGCTCATCCCGCGGGCCCACATATCCGACTACTCTACCCGCTCCCCCCTCCCCGACTGCTCTTCTGCTCTTCCCGCAGGACCCCTTCTCCGACTACTCGTGCCATGGGTCCCCCTCTCTGACATCTCTTCCCGCTCCCCCCTCTCCATCGGCTCTTCCCATGGGTCCCCCTCTCCGTCTGCTCAACCCGCTCATCACCCTCTCTGACTTCTCTTCCTGCTCCCCCCTATCCAAATGCTCTTCCCGCACACCCTTCTCCAACTCCTCTTCCTGCTGATCCCTCCCTGACTGCTCTACCCGCGGGTCCACCTCTCTGACTGCTCATCCCGCTGGTCCCCTTCTCCGACTGCTCTTCCAGCGGGTTCCCCTCTCTGACATATCTTCCCGGACCCCATCTCCAATGGCTCTTCCCGGGTATCCCCCTCTCTGACTGCTCATCCAGCTGGTCCCACTCTCTGACTGCTCTTCACGCGGGTCCCCCTCTCCAACTCGTCTTCCCGTTAGTCCCCCTCTCTGACTGCTCTTCCCACTGGTCTTCTTCTCCGACTGCTCTTCCCGTGGGACCCCCTCTCCGAATGCTCTTACACCTGGTCCCCCTCTCCAACTGCTCTCCCGCACAGTCTATCCGACTGCTCTTCCCACTGGTCCCACTCTCCACCTGCTCTTCCCCCTCTCCGACTGATCTTCCTGCTCCCCCCTTGCCGCCTGCTCTTCCCGCGGGTCCCCCACTTCGGCTGCTCTTCCCACTAGTCCCCCTCTTCGACTGGTCTTCCCTCAAGTTCCCCTCTCGTACTGCTCTTCCCTTGAGTTCCCCTCTCTGACTGCTCTTCCCGCTGCTCCCCTCTCCAGCTGCTCTTCCTACGGGTCACCCTCTACGACTGCTCTTCCCACGGGACCGCCTCTCTGACAGCTTTTCCCACTTCGCCCCCACCTCTGACTGCTTTTCCCGTTGGTCCAGCTCTCCGAGTGTTCTTCCTGCTCCACTCTCCGACTGCTCATCGCGCTACCCCCTCACCGAATGCTCTTCCCTCTCCCCCTTCTTTGACTGTTCTTTCCGTGGGTCCACCTCTCCGACTTCTCTTCCCACACCCCCTTCTCTGATTGGTCCTTCCGCGGATCACCCCCTCCGACTGCTCTTCCCACTCCCGCCTCTCCGACTGCTTTTCCTACTCTCCACTCTCCGACTGCTCTTCCCGCTGGATCCAGTATCAGACTGCTCTTCCCACTGGTCCCCCTCCCCGACTCCTCTTCCCACAGGTCCTCTTCTCCGACTGCTCTTCACGCCATGCCCCCTCTCTGACAATTCTTCCCACTCCACCTCTCCAATTTTCTTCCCGAGGGTCCCCCCCTCCGACTGCTCATCCCGCTGGTCCCTCTCTCTGACTGCTCTTCCCACACCCCCATTTCCGACTCCTCTTCCCGATGGTCCCCGTCTCCGACTGCTCTACCCGCAGGGCCCTCTCTCTGACATCTCTTCCCATGGTTGCCCCTCTCCGACTGCTCTTTCCGCTCCCTCCTCTCCAACTGCTCTTCATGCGGATCCCCCTCTCTGATTGCTTTTCCCGCTGGTCTTCTTCTATGACTGCTCTTCCCACTCCCCCCTCTCCGACTGCTCTTCCTGCTCCCCACTTTCCGACTGCTCTTCCCCCTGGTCCCTTTCTCTGACTGCTCTTCCCGCCCATTCAATCTGACTGCTCTTCCCACTGGTCCCCCTCTCCAACTGCTCTTCCCGTTCCCCCCCTCTGACTGCTCTTCCCGTGGTTCCACCTCTCCAACTGCTCATCCCCTTCTCTGACTGCTCTTTCCGCGGATCCCCCTCTCTGACTGCTCTTCCCACTCCCCCCTCTCCGTCTGTTTTCCCGCTCCCCCCTCTCCGACTGCTCTTCCCACTGGTCCCCCTCTCGGACTGCTCTTCCCACTGGTCCCCCTTTTCGGCTGCTCTTCCCGCTTGTCCCCCTCTCCGACTGCTCTTCCCACTGGTCCCCCTCTCCAAACTTCTCTTCCCCCTCGCCCTCTCCAACTGCTCTTCCCGCTCCCCCCTCTCCGCCTGCTCTTCCCACGGGTCCCCCACATCGGCGGCTCTTACCACTCGTCCCCTTCTCCGACTGCTCTTCCCGCGGATCTCCCTCTCCGACAGATCTTCCCACAGGTCCCCCTCTCCGACAGCTCTTCCCTGTTTCCCCAGTCCGACTGCTCTTCCCTTGAGTTCCCGTCTCTGACTGCTCATACCACCAGACACCCTCTCCGACTGCTCATCTCGCTCCCCCCTCTCCGACTGCTCTTCCCACTCCCCCTTCTTTGACTGCTCTTTCCGCGGATCCCCCTCTCCGACTACTCTTCCCACTTCCGCCTCTCCAAAAGCTTTTCCTGCTCTCCCCTGTACGACTGCTCATCCCGCGGGTCCCCCTCTCCGGCTGCTCTTCCTACGGGTCACCCTCTACGACTGCTCTTCCCACGGGACCGCCTCTCTGACTGCTTTTCCCGCTTCGCCCCCACCTCTGACTGCTTTTCCCGTTGGTCCAGCTCTCTGACTGTTCTTCCTGCTCCACTCTCTCCGACTGCTCATCCCGCTACCCCCTCACTGAATGCTCTTCCCTCTCCCCCTTCTTTGACTGTTCTTTCCGTGGGTCCACCTCTCCGACTGCTCTTCCCACATCCCCTTCTCTGACTGCTCTTTCCGCAGATCACCCTCTCCAACTGCTCTTCCCGCTCCTGCCTCTCCGACTGCTTTTCCTGCTCTCCACTCTCCAACTGCTCTTCCCGCTGGTCCCGCTATCAGACTGCTCTTCCCACTGGTCCCCCTCCCCGACTCCTCTTCCCATGTGTCCCCTTCTCCGACTGCTCTTCACGCGAAGCCCCCTCTCTGACAACTCTTCCCACTCCCCCTCTCCAATTTTCTTCCCGGGAGTCCCCACCCTCCGACTGCTCATCCCGCTGGTCCCTCTCTCTGACTGCTCTTCCCACACACCCCTCTCCGACTCCTCTTCCCTATGGTCCCCGTCTCTGACTGCTCTTCCCACAGGGCCCCCTCTCTGACATCTCTTCCTGTGGTTGCCCCTCTCCGACTGCTCGTTCCGCTCCCTCCTCTCCAACTGCTCTTCATGCGGATCCCCCTCTCTGATTGCTTTTCCCGCTGGTCTTCTTCTACGACTGCTCTTCACACTACCCCCTCTCCGACTGCTCTTCCTGCTCCCCACTCTCTGACTGCTCTTCCCACAGGACCCCTTCCGATTGCTCTTCCCGCTCCCCCCTCTCCAAATGCTCTTCCCAGTGTCCCCATCTCCAACTGCTCTCCCCGTGGATCCCAGTCTCTGACGGCTCCTCCCGCTTCCACCTCTCCAATGTTCTTCCCTCCAGTCCCCCTCTCCGACTGCTCTTCCCACTCCCCTCTCTCTCAATACTTTTCCCCGCTGGTCCCCTTCTCCGATTGCTCTTCCCACAGGTCAACCTATCCAACTTCTCGTCCCAGGTGTTCCCCGCTCCGACTGCTCTTCCCGCTCCCCCCTCTCCAACTTCTCTTCCCTCTCCTCACTATCCAAATGCTCTTCCCGCTCCCCCCTCTCTGACTGCTCATCCCACGGGACCACCTCTCCGACTGCTCTTCCCACTCCCCCCTCCCCGACTGCTCTTCTGCTCTTCCAGCAGGTCCCCTTCTCTGACTACGCGTGCCATGGGTCCCTCTCTCTGACATCTCTTCCCGCTCCCCATTCTCCAACGGCTCTTCCCATGGGTCCCCCTCTCCGGCTGATCATCCCACTTGTCACCCTCTCTGACTTCTCTTCCTGCTTCCCCCAATCCAAATGCTCTTCCCGCATACCCTTCTCCAACTCCTCTTCCCGCTGATCCCTCCCTGACTGCGCTACTCGCGGGTCCACCTCTCTGACTGCTCATCCCACTGGTCCCCTTCTCCGACTGCTCTTCCAGCGGGTTCCCCTCTCTGACATATCTTCCCGGTCCCCCATCTCCAATGGCTCTCCCCGGGTATCCCCCTCTCTGTCTGCTCATCCCGCTGGTCCCCCTCTCTGACTGCTCTTCACGCGAGTCCCCCTCTCCGACTCGTCTTCCCGCTAGTCCCCCTCTCTGACTGCTCTTCCTGCTGATCCTCGTCTCCGACTGCTCTTCCCGCAGGGACACCCTCTCCAACTGCTCTACCCCCTGGTCCCCCTCTCCGACTGCTCTTCCCGCCCATTCAATCCGACTGCTCTTCCCACCGGTTCCCCTCTCCGACTGCTCTTCACGCGGGTCTCCACCTCTGACAGCTCTTCCCGCCCAGTCCCCCTCTTCGACTGGTCTTCCCATGGATCCCCCTCTTCAACTGGTCTTCCCGGGTGTTCCCGTCTCCGGCTGCTCTTCCTCCGGGTCCCCCTCTCCAACTGCTCTTCCAGCAGGTGGTCCTCTCCGACAGCTCTTCCTGCTTGTCCCCCTCTTTGACTAATCTTCCCTTGGTGCCCCTCTCCGACAGCTTTTCCCATGAGTTCCCCTCTCTGACTGCTCTTCCCACTGGTCCCCCTCTAGGACTGTTCTTCCCGCTGGTCCCGCTCTCCGACTGCTCTTCCCAATGGTCCCCCTCTCCGACTGCTCTTCCCACTGGTCCCTCTTTTCGGCTGCTCTTCCCATTTGTTCCCCTCTCCGACTGCTCTTCCCACTGGTCCCCCTCTCCAAACTGCTCTTCCCCCTTGCCCCTCTCTGGCTCTTCTTCCCGCTCCCCCTTCACCGCCAGCTCTTCCTGCGGGTCCCCCTCTCCCCACATTGGCGGCTCTTCCCACAGGTCCCCCTCTCCGACTGATTTTCCCTGTTTCCCCACTCCGACTGCTCTTCCCTTGAGTTCCCCTCTCTGACTGCTTTTATCACTGGACACCCTCTCCAACTGCTCATCCCGCTCCCCCCTCTCCGACTGCTCTTCCCACTCCCCCTTCTTTGACTGCTCTTTCCGCGGATCCCCCTCTCCGACTACTCTTCCCGCTTCTGCCTCTCCAACTGCTTTTCCTGCTCTCCACTCTACGACTGCTCATCCCACGGGTCCCCCTCTCCAACTCCTCGTCCCCCGGGTCCCCTTCTCCGACTGCTCTGCGCGAATCCCCCTCTCCAACACCTCTTCCCACTTCCCCTCTCCAATTTTCATCCCGGGAGTCCCCCCCTCTGACTGCTCTTCCCGCACCCCCCACTCTGACTCCTTTTCCCGCTGGGCACCCGCTCCGACAGCTCTTGGTGCGAATCACCCTCTCCAACACTTCTTCCCGTGGTTGCCCCTCTCTGACCGCTCTTTCCACTCCCTCCTCTCCAACTGCTCTTCACGCGGATCCCCCTCTCTTATGCTTTTCCCACTGGTATTCTTCTCTGACTGCTCTTCCATCGGGTCCCCCTCTCCGACTGCTTTTCCCCCTGGTCCCCTTCTCCAACTGCTCTTCCCGCCCATTCTATCTGACTGCTCTTCCCATAGGTTCCCCTCTCCGACTGCTCTTCTCATGGGACCCCCTCTCCGACAGCTCTTCCCGCTGGTCCCCCTCTCCGACAGCTCTTCCCGCGGGTTCTCCTCTCCGACTGATCATCCCGCTGGTCCCCCTCTCCGACTGCTCTTCCCACTCCCCCCTCCCTGACTGCTATTCCCGCAGGTCCCCTTCTCCGACTGCTCTTCCCGTAGGTCCCCTTCTCCGACTGCTCTTCCCGCAGGTCCCCCTCTCCAAAAGCTCTTCCTGCGGGTCACGCTGTCCGACATCTCTTCTCGCTACCCCCTCTCCAATGGCTCTTCCCAAGGGTCTCCCTCTCCGACTGCTCATCCTGCAGGTCCCCCACTCTGACTCGTCTTCCCGCTGGTCCCCCTCTCTGACTGCTCTTCCCATGGGTTCCCCTCTCCCACTGCTCTTTCCGCTCTCCACTCTCCAACTCCTTTTCAAGTGAATCCCCCTCTCTGACTGCTCTTCCCACAGATCCTCCTCTCCGACTGCTCTTCCCATGGGACCCCGTCTCCGACTGCTTTTCCCCCTCGTCCCCCTCTCCCACTGCTCTTCCCACCCATTGAATCCGACTGCTCTTCCCATAAGTTCCTGTCTCCGACTGCTCTTCCCTTGGTCCCCATCTCCGACTGCTCTTCCCACCTATTGAATCCGACTGCTCTGCCCATAAGTTCCCCTCTCCGACTGCTCTTCCCGCGTGTTCTCCTCTCCGACTGCTCATCCCGCTTGTCCCACTCTCCGAATGCTCTTCCCTTGGTCCCCCTCTCCGACTGCTCTTCCCACTGGTCCCCCTCTAGGATTGTTCTTCCCGCTCGTCCCGCTCTCCAACTGCTCTTCCCACTGGTGCCCCTCTCCGACTGCTCTTCCCCCTGGTCCCCCTTTTCGGCTGCTCTTCCCGCTTGTCCACCTCTCCAACTGCTCTTCCCACTGGACCGCTCTCCAAAATGCTCTTCCTCCTCGCCCCTCTCTGGCTCTTCTTCCCGCTCCCCCTTCACCGCCAGCTCTTCCTGCGGGTGCCCCACATTGGCGGCTCTTTCCACAGGTCCCCCTCTACGACTGAACTTCCCTGTTTCCCCACTCCGACTGCTCCTACCTTAAGTTCCCCTCTCTGACTGCACTGATCACCGGACACCCTCTCCGACTGCTCATCCCGCTTCCCCCTCTCCGACTGCTCTTCCCACTCCCCCTTCTTTGACTGCTCTTTCTGCGGATCCCCCTCTCCGACTGCTCCTCCCGCTTCCGCCTCTCCAACTGCTTTTCTTGCTCTCCCCTCTACGACTGCTCATCCCACGGGTCCCCCTCTCCGACTCATCGTCCCCCGGGTCCCCTTCTCCGACTGCTCTTGGCGCGACTCCTCCTCTCCAACACCTCTTCGCACATACCCTCTCCAATCTTCATCCCGGGGGTCCCCCCCTCCAACTGCTCTTCCCGCAAACCCCACGCCAACTCCTTTTCCCGCTGGGCACCCTCTCCGACAGCTCTTGGTGCAAATCCCCCTCTCCAACACCTCTTCCCGTGGTTGCCCCTCTCCGACTGCTCTTTCTGCACCCTCCTCTCCAACTGCTCTTCACGCGGATCCCCTTCTCTTACTGCTCTTCCCATTGGTCTTCTTCTCTGACTGCTCTCCCATCGGGTCCCCCTCACCGACTGCTTTTCCCCCTGGTCCCCTTCTCCAACTGCTCTTCCCGCCTATTCTATCCGACTGCTCTTCCCATAGGTTCCCCTCTCCAACTGCTCTTCACCTGGGACCCCCTCTCCGACAGCTCTTCCCGCTGGACCCCCTCTTTGACTGCTCTTCCCGCGGGTTCTCCTCTCCGACTGCTCATCCCGCTTGTCCCCCTCACTGACTGCTCTTCCCGCTCACCCCTCCCTGACTGCTATTCCCGCAGGTCCCCTTCTCCGACTGCTCTTCCCGCAGGTCCCCCTCTCCAACAGCTCTTCCTGCGGGTCACCCTCTCCGATATCTCTTCCCGCTAGCCCCTCTCCAATGGCTCTTCCCAGGGGTCTCCCTCTCCGACTGCTCATCCTGCTCGTCCGCCACTCTGACTCATCTTCCCGCTGGTCCCCCTCTCTGACTGCTCTTCCCATGGGTGCCCTTCTCTGACTGCTCTTTCCGCAACCCACTCTCCAACTGCTCTTCAAGTGAATCCCCCTCTCTGACTGCTCTTCCCACAGATCCTCCTCTCCGACTGCTCTTCCCGTGGGACCCTGTCTCCGACTGCTCTTCCCCCTGGTCCCCCTCTCCCACTGCTCTTCCCACCCATTCAATCCGACTGCTCTTCCCATAAGTTCCCCTCTCGGACTGCTCTCCATGCTGGTCCCCGTCTCCGACAGCTCTTCCCGCTAGTCCCCCTCTTCGACAGGTCTTCCCATGGGTCCCCCTCTTCGACTGGTCTTCCCGTGTGTTCTCGTCTCTGACTGCTGTTCTCGCGCGACCCCCCTCTCCGACAGCTCTTGCCACCCAGTCACCCTCTTCGACTGGTCTTCCCTGGGGTCCCCTCTTTGACTGGTATTCCCGGGTGTTCCCGTCACCAACTGCTCTTCTCGCGGGTCCCCCTCTCCAACTGCTCTTCCCTTGGTCCCCCTCTCCGACTGCTTTTCCCACTGGTCCCCCTTTTCGGCTGCTCTTCCTGCTTGTCCCCCTCTCCGACTGCTCTTCCCACTGGTCCCCCTCTCCAAACTGCTCTTCTCCCTTGCCCCGCTCCGACTGCTCTTCCCGCTCCCGATTCTCCGCCTGCTCTTCCCGCGGGTCCCCCACATCGGCGGCTCTTCCCACTGGTCCCCCTTTCCGACTGATCTTCCCTGTTTCCCCACTCCCACTGCTCTTCCCTTGAGTTCCCCTCTCTGACTGCTCTTACCACCGGCCACACTCACCGACTGCTCATCCCACTCCCCCCTCTCCGACTGCTCTTCCCGCTTCCGCCTCTCCAACTGCTTTTCCTGCTCTCCCCTCTACGACTGCTCATCCCACGGGTCCCCCTCTCCGACTCCTCGTCCCCCGGGTCCCCTTCTCCGAAAGCTCTTCACGCGAATCCCCCTCTCCAACACCTCTTCCCACTTACCCCTCTCCAATTTTCGTCCTGGGTGTCCCCCGCTCCGACTGCTCTTCCCGCACCCCCCACTCCGACTCCTCCTCCCGCTGGGCACCCTCTCCAACAGCTCTTGGCGTGAATCCCCCTCTCCAAAACCTCTTCCCGTGGTTGCCCCTCTCCGACTGCTCTTTCCGCTCCCTCCTCTCCAACTGCTTTTCACGCGGATCCCCCTCTCTTACTGCTCTTCCCACTGGTCTTCTTCTCTGACTGCTCTTCCATCGGGTCCCCCTCTCCGACTGCTTTTCACCCTGGTCCCCCTCTCCAACTGCTCTTCCCGCCCATTCTATCCGACTGCTCTTCCCGCTGGTACCCCTCTCCGACTGCTCTTCCCGTGGGTTCTCCTCTCCGACTGCTCATCCCGCTGGTCCCCCTCTCCGACTGCTCTTCCCGCTCCCCCCTCCCTGACTGCTATTCCCGCAGGTCCCCTTCTCCGACTGCTATTCCCACAGGTCAACTTGTCTGACTGCTCTTCCCACTCCCCCCTCCCTGACTGCTATTCCTGCAGGTCCCCCTCTCCAACAGCTCTTCCTGCGGGTCACCCTCTCCGACATCTCTTCCCGCTACCCCATCTCCAATGGCTCTTCCCAGGGGTCTCCCTCTCTGACTGCTCATCCTGCTGGTCCCCCACTCCGACTCGTCTTCCCGCTGGACCCCTCTCTGACTGCTCTCCCCATGGGTGCCCCTGTCCAACTGCTCTTTCCGCACCCCACTCTCCAACTGCTCTTCAAGTGAATCCCCATCTCTGACGGCTCTTCCCACAGATCCTCCTCTCCGGCTGCTCTTCCCGTGGGACCCCGTCTCTGACTTCTCTTCCCCCTGGTCCCCCACTCCCACTGCTCTTCCCACCCATTCAATCCGACTGCTCTTCCCATAGGTTCCCCTCTCTGACTGCTCTTCACGCTGGTCCCCCTCTCCGACAGCTCTTCTCACGGGTCCCCTTCTCCAACTGCTCTTCCCTCAGGTCCTTCTCTCCGACTGCTTTTCCTGTTTGACCCCTCTTTGACAGATCTTCCCTTGGTCCCCCTCTCCGACTGCTCATCCCGCTGGTCCCCCTCTCTGACTGCTCTTTCCGCTCCCCCCTCCCTGACTGCTATTCCCGCAGGTCCCCTTCTCCGACTGCTCTTCCCGCTGGTCCCCCTCTCCAACAGCTCTTCCTGCGGGTCACCATCTCCGATATCTCTTCCCGCTAGCCCCTCTCCAATGGCTCTTCCCACGGGTCCCCCTACTCCGACTGGTCTTCACTATTTCCCCACTCCGACTGCTCTTCCCTTGAGTTCCCCTCTCTGACTGCTCTTACCACAGGATACCCTCTCCGACTGCTCATCCCGCTCCCCCCTCTCCGTCTGCTCTGCCCACTCCCCCTTCTTTGAATGCTTTTTCCACAGATCCCCCTCTCCGACTACTCTTCCCGCTTGGCATCCTATCCGACAGCTCTTGGCGCGAATCCCCCTCTCCAAAACCTCTTCCCGTGGTTGCTCCTCTCCGACTGCTCTTTCCGCTCCCTCCTCTCCAACTGCTCTTCACGCGGATCCCCCTCTCTTACTGCTCTTCCCACTGGTCTTCTTCTCTGACTGCTCTTCCATCGGGTCCCCCTCTCCGACTGCTTTTCCCCCTGGTCCCCCTGTCCAACTGCTCTTCCCGCCCATTCTTTCCAACTGCTCTTCCCATAGGTTCCCCTCTCCGACTGCTCTTCACGTGGGACTCCCTCCCCGACTGCTCATCCCGCTGGTCCCCCTCTCCAACTGCTCTTCCCGTTCCCCCCTCCCTGACTGCTATTCCCGCAGGTCCCCTTTTCCGACTGCTCTTCCCGCAGTTCCCCTTCTCCGACTGCTCTTCCCGCAGGTCCCCCTCTCCAACAGCTCTTCCTGCGGGTCACCCTCTCCGACATCTCTTCTCGCTACCCCCTCTCCAATGGCTCTTCCCAGGGGTCTCCCTCTCCGACTGCTCATCCTGCTGGTCCCCCAATCTGACTCGTCTTCCCGCTGGTCCCCCTCTCTGACTGCTCTTCCCATGGGTGCCCCTCTCCGACTGCTCTTTCCGCACCCCACTCTCCAACTGCTCTTCAAGTGAATCCCCCTCTCTGACTGCTCTTCCCACAGATCCTCCTCTCCGACTGCTCTTCCCATGGGACCCCGTCTCTGACTGCTCTTCACGCTGGTCCCCTTCTCCCACTGCTCGTCCAACCCATTCAATCCGACTGCTCTTCCCATAGGTTCCCCTCTCCGACTGCTCTTCACGCGGGTCCCCCTCTCCTACAGATCTTCCCTCTACACCCCCTCATCTACTGGTCTTCCCATGGGTCCCCCTCTTCGACTGAACTTCCAGTGTGTTCTCATCTCTGACTGCTGTTCTTGCGGATCCCCCTCTCCGACTGCTGTTCCCACGGGTCCCCCTCTCCGACTGGTCTTCACTGTTTCCCCACTCCATCCGCTCTTCCCTTGAGTTCCCCTCTCTGACTGCTCTTACCACCGGACACCCTCTTCAACTGCTCGTCCCGCTCCCCCCTCTCCGACTGCTCTTCCCACACCCCCTTCTTTGACTGCTTTTTCCGCGGATCCCCCTCTCCGACTACTCTTCCCGCTGGGCACCATATCCGACAGCTCGTGGCGTGAATCCCCCTCTCCAACATGTCTTCCCGTTGATGCCCCTCTCCGACTGCTCTTTCCGCTCCCTCCTCTCCAACTGCTCTTCACGCGGATCCCCCTCTCTTACTGCTCTTCCCACTGGTCTTCTTCTCTGATTGATCTTCCATCGGGTCCCCCTCTCCGACTGCTTTTCCCCCTGGTCCCCCTTTCCAACAGCTCTTCCCGCCCATTCTATCCGACTGCTCTTCCCATAGGTTCCCCTCTCCGACTGCTCTTCACGTGGGACCCCCTCTCCGACAGCTCTTCCCACACCCCCTTCTTTGACTGCTTTTTCCACGGATCCCCCTCTCCGACTACTCTTCCCGCTGGGCACACTATCCGACAGCTCCTGGCGCGAATCCCCCTCTCCAACACCTCTTCCCGTGGTTGCCCCTCTCCGACTGCTCTTTCCGCTCCCTCCTCTCCTCCTGCTCTTCACGCGGATCCCCCTCTCTTACTGCTCTTCCCACTGGTCTTCTTCTCTGGCTGCTCTTCCATCGGGTCCCCCTCTCCGACTGCTCTTCACCTGGGACCCCCTTTCCAACAGCTCTTCCCCCTGGGCCCCCTCTCCGAATGCTCTTCCCGCGGTTCTCCTCTCTGACTGCTCTTCCCGCAGGTCCCCTTCTCTGACTGCTCTTCCCGCAGGTCCCCCTCGCCAACAGCTCTTCCTGCGGGTCACCATCTCCGACATCTCTTCCCGCTACCCCCTCTCCAATGGCTTTTCCCAGGGGTCTCCCTCTCCGACTGCTCATCCTGCACGTCCGCCACTCTGACTCATCTTCCCGCTGGTCCCCTTCTCTGACTGCTCTTCCCATGGGTGCCCCTCTCTGACTGTTCTTTCCGCACCCCACTCTCCAACTGCTCTTCAAGTGAATCCCCCACCTGACTGCTCTTCCCACAGATCCTCCTCTCCGACTGCTCTTCCCGCGGGCCCCCTCACCGACAGCTCTTCCCGCTAGTCCCCCTCTTCGACTGGTCTTCCCATGGGTCCCCCTCTTCGACTGGTCTTCCCAAGTGTTCTCGTCTCTGACTGCTGTTCTCTCGGGTCCCCCTCTCTGACAGCTCTTGCCACCCAGTCCCCCTCTTTGACTGGTCTTCCCATGGGTCCCCCTCTTCAACTGGTCTTCCCGGGTGTTCCCTTCACCGACTGCTCTTCTCGCGGGTCCCCCTCTCCGACTTCTCTTCCCACTGGTCCCCCTCTAGGACTGTTGTTCCCGCTTGTCCCGCTCTCTGACTGCTCTTCCCACTGGTCTCCCTCTCCGACTGCTCTTCCCACTGGTCCCCCTATTCGGCTGCTCTTCCCGCTTGTCCCCCTCTCCGACTGCTCTTCCCACTGGTCCCCCTCTCCAAACTGCTCTTCCCCCTCGCCCCTCTCTGACTGCTCTTCTCGCTCCCCCTTCTCCACTTGCTCTTCCCGTGGGTCCCCCACATCGGCGGCTCTTTCCACTGATCCCCTTCTCTGACTGCTCTTCCCGTGGGTCTCCCTCTCCGACTGCTCTTCCCGCGGGTCCCCCTCTCCAACTGGTCTTCACTGTTTCCCCACTCAGACTGCTCTTCCCTTGAGTTCCCCTCTCTGACTGCTCTTACCACCGGACACCCTCTCCAACTGCTCATCCCGCTGCCCCCTCTCCGATTGCTCTTCCCACTCCCCCTTCTTTGACTGCTCTTTCCGCGGATCCCCCTCTCCGACTGCTCTTCCCACTTCCGCCTCTCCGAATGCTTTTCCTGCTCTCCCCTCTCCAACTGCTCATTACGCGGGTCCTGCTCTCTGACTCCTCTTCCCGCGCTTCCGCCTCTCTGACTCCTCGTCCCCCGGGTCCCCTTCTCCGACTGCTCTTCGCGCGAATCCCCCTCTCCAACACCTCTTCCCACTTCCCCTCTCCAATTTTCATCCCGGTGTTCCCCCTACCCCCCGCCCACTGCTCTTCCCGCACCCCCGCACCCCCCACTCCGACTCCTCTTCCCGCTGGGCACCCTCTCCGTCTGCTCTTCCAGCTGGTCTTCTTCTCCTACTGCTCTTCCCACGGGACCCCCTCTCCGACTGCTCTTCCCACCCATTCTATCCGACTGCTCTTCCCATAGGTTCCCCTCTCTGACTGCGCTTCCCACAAGTTCCCCTCTCGGACAGCTCTTCCCTTTTTCCCCTCTCCAACTGCTCTTCCCTTCAATTCCCCTCTCTGAATGCTCATCCCGCTGGTCCCCCTCTCTGACTGCTCTTCCCGCATCACCCTCTCTGACTCCTCTTCCTGCTGGTCCCGCTCTCCGACTCATCTTCCCGCTGGTCCCCCTTTCTGACTGCTTTTCCCATACGTGCCCCTCTCCGACTGCTCTTCCGCACCCCCCTCTCCAACTGCTCTTCAGGTGGATCCCCCTCTCTGACTGCCTTTCCCACCGATCCTCCTCTCTGACTGCTCTTCCCGCGGGACTCCCTCTCTGACTGCTCTTCCCCCCGGTCCCCCACTCCCACTGCTCTTCCCGCCTATTCAATCCGACTGCTCTTTCCACAAGTTCCCCTCTCCAACTGCTCTTCTCGCGGGTCCCCCTCTCTGACAGCTCTTCCCGCTAGTCCCCCTCTTCAACTGGTCTTCCCATGGGTCTCCCTCTCCGACTGCTCTTCGCGGGTGTCCCCGTCTCCGATTGCTCTTCTCGCTGGGCCCCCTCTCCAACTGCTCTTCCCACAGGTCCCCCTCTCCGACTGCTCTTCCTGCTTGTCCCACTCTTTGACTGATCTTCCCTTTGTCCCCCTCTCCGACAGCTCTTCCCGCGAGTTCCCCTCGCTGATTGCTCTTCCTATGGGACCCCCTTTTCAACTGCTCTTCCCCCTGGTCCCTCTCTCCCACTGCTCTTCCCGCCCATTCAATCTGACTGCTCTTCCCACAAGTTCCCCTCTCCGACTGCCCTTCACACGGGTCCCCCTCTCCGAAAGCTCTTCCCGCAAGTTCCCCTCTCTGAATGCTCTTCCCACTGGTCCCCCTCTAGGACTGCTTTTCCCGCTGGTACCACTCTCTGCCTGCTCTTCCCACTGGTCCCCTTCTGCGACTGCTCTTCCCACTGGTCCCGCTTTTCGGCTGCTCTTCCCACTTATCCCCTTCTCCGACTGCTCTTCCCGCAGATCCCCTTCTCCGACTGCTCTTCCCGCAGGTCCCCCTCTCTGAATGCTCTTCCCACTGGCCCCCCTCTAGGACTGCTCTTCCCGTTGGTACCGGTCTCTGCCTGCTCTTCCCACTGGTCCCCCTCTCCAAACTGCTCTTCCCCCTCGCCCCTCTCCGACTGCTCTTCCCACTTCCTCCTCTCTGCCTGGTCTTCCCACGGGTCCCCTTCTCCGACTGCTCTTCCCGCAGATCCCCTTCTCCGACTGCTCTTCCCGCAGGTCCCCCTCTCCAACATCTCTTCCCGCTACCCCCACTCCAACGGTTCTTCCCGGGGTTCCCCCTCTCCGACAGCCGATCCTGCTGGTCCCCCTCTTCGACTCGTCTTCCCACTGGTCCCCCTCTCCGCCTGCTCTTCCCGGGGATCACCGTCTCTGACTTCTGTTCCCACGGGTCCCCTTCTCCGACTGCTCTTCATGCGAATCCCCCTCTCCAACACCTCTTCCCACTCCCCCTCTACAATTTTCTTCCCGGGGGTCCCCCCCTCCGACTGCTCATCCCGCTGGTCCCCCCCTCTGACTGCTCTTCCCGCACCACCCACTCTGACTCCTCTTCCCGCTGGTCCCCCTCTCCGACTGCTCTTCCCGCAGGTCCCCCTCTCCAACTGCTCTTTCCACTCTCCCCTCTCAAACTGCTCTTCCCGCTGGTCCCCCTCTCCGACTGCTCTTCCCGTGGGTCCCCCTCTCCAACTCCTCTTCCCGTTGGTCCCCCTCTCCAACTGCTCTTCCCATGGTTGCCAATCTCCGACTGCTCTTCATGCGGTTCCCCCTCTCTGACTGCTCTTCCCCCTCGTCCCCCTCTCCATTGCTCTTCCCGCCCATTCTATCCGACTGCTCTTCCCATAGGTTCCCTTCTCCAACTGCTCTTCACGTGGGTCCCCCTCTCCGACAGCTCTTTCCGCTGGTCCCCTCTCTGACTGCTCTTTCCGCTCAACCCCCCCTGACTGCTCTTCCCACAGGTCCCCTTCTCCGACTGCTCTTCCTGCAGGTCCCCCTCTCCCACATCTCTTCCCGCTACCCCCTCTCCAACGGCTCTTCCCGTGGGTCCCCCTCTCCGACTGCTCTTTCCGCACCCTCCTCTCCAACTGCTCTTCAGGTGGATCCCCCTCTCTGACTGCTCTTCCCACCGATCCTCCTCTCCGACTGCTCTTCCCGCGGGTCCCCCTCTCCGACTGCTCTTCCCCCTGGTCCCCCCGCTCCCACTGCTCTTCCCGCCCATTCAATCCGACTGCTTTTCCCACAAGTTCCCCTCTCCGACTGCTCCTCACGCGGGTCCCCCTCCTCAACTGGTCTTCCCATGGGTTGCCCTCTCCGACTGCTCTTCCCGCAGGTCCCCCTCTCTGACTGCTCTTCCTGCGAGTTCCCCTCTCTGACTGATCTTCCCACTGGTCCCCCTCTTCGCCTTCTCTTCCCACTTGTCCCCCTCTCCGAGTGCTCTTCCCACTGGTCCCCTTCTCCAACTGCTCTTCCCCCTCTCCCCTCTCCGCCTGCTCTTCCCTCGGCTCCCCCACTTCAGCTGCTCTTCCCACTAGTCCCCCTCTCCGACTGCTCTTCCCGCGGGTCTCCCTCTCCGACTGCTCTTCCCATGGGTCCCCCTCTCCGACTGCTCTTCCCTGTTTCCCCTCTTCGACGGCTCTTCATGCGGGTCCCCCTCACCGACTCGTCTTCCCGCTGGTCCCACTCTCTGACTGCTCTTCCCGTGGGTGCCCCTCTCCGACAGCTCTTTACGCACCCCATATCCAACTGCTCTTCAGGTGGATCCCCCTCTCTGTCTGCCCTTTCCACCAATCCTCCTCTCCGACTGCTCTTCCCGTGGGACCCCCTCTCTGACAGTTCTTCCCCCTGGTCCCCCTCTCCAAATGCTCTTCCCTCCCATTCAATCTGACTGCTCTTCCCACAAGTTCCCCTTTCCGACTGCTCTTCACGCGGGACCCCCTCTCCGACAGCTCTTCCCGCTAGTCCCCCTCTTCGACTGGTCTTCCCATGGGTCGCCCTCTCCGACTACTCTTCCTGGGTGTCCCTGTCTCCAACCGCTCTTCCCGCAGATCCCCCTTTCCAACTGCTCTTCCTACTTGTCCCCCTCTTTGACTGATCATGCCTTGGTCCCCCTCTCCGACAGCACTTCCCACTGGACCCCTTTTCGGCTGCTCTTCCCGCTTGTACCCCTCCCCGACTGCTCTTCCCACAGGTACCCCTCTCCAACTGCTCTTCCTTCTCCCCCCTCTCCAAATGCTCTTCCCACGGGTCCCCCCCTCCAACTGCTCTTCCCCCTCTCCCCTCTCCGAATGCTCTTTCCGCTCTCCCCTGTCAAACTGCTCTTCCCACTGGGTCCCCTATCCGACTGCTCTTCCCGTGGGTCCCCCTCTCCAACTCCTCTTCCCGTTTGTCCCCCTCTCCGACTGCTCTTCCCGTGGTTGCCCCTCTCCGGCTGCTCTTTCCGCGCCCTCCTCTCCAACTGCTCTTCACATGGGTCCCCCTCTCCGACAGCTCTTCCCACTGGTCCCCCTCTCCGACTGCTCTTCCCGCGGATTCTCCTCTCTGACTGCTCATCCCGCTGGTCCCCCTCTCTGACTGCTCTTCCCGCTCCCTCCTCCCTGACTGCTCTTCCCGTAGGTCCCCTTCTCCGATTGCTCTTCCCACAGGTCACCATCTCCAACATCTCTTCCCACGGGTCCCCCTCTCCGACATCTCTTCCCGCTACACCCTCTCCAACGGCTCTTCCCGCTGGTCCCCCTCTCCGACTGCTCTTCCCATGGTTGCCCCTCTCCAACTGCTATTTCCACTCCCTCCTCTCCAACTGCTCTTCACGCAGATTACCCTCTCTGACTGCTCGTCCCGCTGGTCTTCTTCTCCAACTGCTCTTCCCACGGGACCCCCTCTCCGACTGCTCTTCCCGCCCATTCTATCCGACTGCTCTTCCCATAGGTTCCCCTCTCTGACTGCGCTTCCCACAAGTTCCCCTCTCGGACTGCTCTTCCCTGTTTCCCCTCTCCGACTGCTCTTCCCTTCAGTTCCCCTCTCTGAATGCTCATCCTGCTGGTCCCCCTCTCTGACTGCTCTTCCCGCAACACCCTCTCTGACTCCTCTTCCTGCTGGTCCCCCTCTCCAACTCATCTTCCTGCCAGTCCCACTCTCTGACTGCTCTTCCCGTGTGTCACATTCTCCGAATGCTATTCTCGCAGGCCCCCTCTCTGACTGCTCTTCCCGTGGGTCTCCCTCTCCGACTGCTCTTCCCACGGGTCCCCCTCTCCAACTGCTCTTCCCTGTTTCCCCTCTCCAACATCCCTTCCCTTGAGTTCCCCTCTCTGACTGCTCATCCCGCTGGTCCCCCTCTCTGGCTGCTCTTCCCGCCTATTCAGTCCGACTGCTCTTTCCACAAGTTCCCCTCTCCAACTGCTCTTCTCGTGGGTGCCCCTCTCCGACAGCTCTTCCCACTAGTCCCCTTCTTCGACTGGTCTTCCCATGGGTCACCCTCTCCGACTGCTCTTTGCGTGTGTCCCCGTCTCCGATTGCTCTTCTCGCAGGTCCCCCTCTCCAACTGCTCTTCCCACAGGTCCCCCTCTCCGACCGCTCTTCCTGCTTGTCCCACTCTTTGACTGCTCTTCCCCCTGGTCCCCCTCTCCCACTGCTCTTCCCGCCCATTCAATCCAACTCCTCTTCCTGCTGGTCCCCCTCTCCGACTCATCTTCCCGCCGGTCCCACTCTCTGACTGCTCTTCCCCTGTGTCACATTCTCCGAGTGCTATTCTCGCGGGCCCCCTCTCTGACTGCTCTTCCCGTGGGTCTCCCTCTCCGACTGCTCTTCCTACGGGTCCCCCTCTCCGACTGCTCTTCCCTGTTTCCCCTCTCCGACATCTCTTCCCTTGAGTTCCCCTCTCTGACTGCTCATCCCGCTGGTCCCCCTCACTGACTGCTCTTCCTGCACCACCCTCTCTGACTCCTCTTCCTGCTGGTCCCCCTCTCTGACTGCTCCTTGCGCGGGTCCCCCTCACCGACTCGTCTTCCCACAAGTTCCCCTCTCCGACTGCTCTTCACCCGGGTCCCCCTCTCCGACTGCTCTTCCCGCTAGTCCCCCTCTTCGACTGGTCTTCCCATGGGACGCCCTCTCCGACTGCTTTTCCTGGGTGTCACCGTCTCCGACTGGTCTTCTCCCGGGTCCCCCTCTCCAACTGCTCTTCCCGTAGATCCCCCTCTCCAACTACTCTTCCTGCTTGTCCCCCTCTTTGACGGATCTTCCCTTGGCCCCCACCTCCAACAGCACTTCTCGCGAGTTCCACTCTCTGACTGCTCTTCCCACTGGTCCCCCTCTCCGACTGCTCTTCCCACTGGACCCGTCCAGCTGCTCTTCCTGCTTGTCCCCCTCCCTGACTGCTCTTCCTTCTCCCCCCTCTCCGAATGCTCTTCCCACTGGTCCCCCTCTCCAACTGCTCTTCTCCCTCTCCCCTCTCTGACTGCTCTTTCCTCTCTCCGCTCTAAAACTGCTCTTCCCACTGGTCCCCCTCTCCAACTCCTCTTCCCATTGGTCTCCCTCTCCGACTGCTCTTCCCGTGGGTCCCCCTCTCTGACCGCTCTTCCCCCTGGTCCCCCGGTCCCACTGCTCTTCCCGCCGATTCAATCCGACTGCTCTTCCCACAAGTTCCCCTCTCCGACTGCTCTTCACACAGGTCCCTGTCTCCAACAGCTCTTCCAAGTAGTCCCCCTCCTCGATTGGTCTTCCCATGAGCTGCCCTCTCCGACTGCTCTTCCTGGGTGTCCCCGTCTCCAACTGCTCTTTTCGCCGGTCCCCCTCTCCAACTGCTTTTCCCGCAGGTCCGCCTCTCCGATTGCTCTTCCTGCTTGTCCCCCTCTTTGACTGATCTTCCCTTGGTTCCCCTCTCTGACAGCTCTTCGCGCTGGTCCCCCTCTCCGACTGCTCTTCCCACTGGTCCCCCTCTTTGGCTGCTCTTCCCGCTTGTCCCTCACCCCGACTGCTCTTCCCACTGGTCCCCCTCTCTGACTGCTCTTCCCTCTCCCCTCTCTCTGACTGCTCCTCACGCGGGTCCCCCACACCGACTCGTCTTCCCACAAGTTCACCTCTCCGACTGCTCTTCACGCGGGTCCCCCTCTCCGACAGCGCTTCCCACTAGTCCCCCTCTTCGACTGGTCTTCCCATGGGATGCCCTCTCCGACTGCTCTTCCTGGGTGTCCCCGTCTCTGACTGCTCTTCTCCCGGGTCCCCCTCTCCAACTGCTCTTCCTGCAGATCCCCCTCTCCGACTACTCTTCCTGCTTGTCCCCCTCTTTGACAGATCTTCCCTTGGTCCCCACCTCCGACAGCACTTCCCGCGAGTTCCCCTCTCTAACTGCTCTTCCCACTGGTCCCCCTCTCCGACTGCTCTTCCCACTGGACCCATCTTCGGCTGCTCTTCCCGCTTGTCCCCCTCCCCAACTGCTCTTCCTTCTTCCCCCTCTCCGAATGCTCTTCCCACTGGTCCCCCTCTCCAACTGCTCTTCTCCCTCTCCCCTCTCTGACTGCTCTTTCCTCTCTCTGCTCTAAAACTGCTCTTCCCGCTGGTCCCCCTCTTCAACTCCTCTTCTCGTTGATCCCCCTCTCCGACTGCTCTTCCCATGGTTGCCCCTTTCCGACTGCTCTTTCCGCTCCCTCCTCTCCAACTGCTCTTCACGCAGATCCTCCTCCCTGACTGCTCTTCCTGCTTGTCTTCTTCTCTGACTGCTCTTCCCGCAGGACTCCCTCTCTGACTGCTCTTCCCCCTGGTCCCCCTCTCCTACTGCTCTTTCCACTCCTTCCTCTCCAACTGCTCTTCATGCAGATTACCCTCTCTGACTGCTCTTCCCGCTGGTCTTCTTCTCCGACTGCTCTTCCCGCGGGACCCCCTCTCCGACTGATTTTCCCACTGGTCCCCTTCTCCAACTGCTCTTCCCACGGGTCTCCTTCTCTGACTGCTCTTCCTACGGGTCCCCCTCTCCGACTGCTCTTCCCTTCAGTTCCCCTCTCTGACTGCTCAACCCGCTGGTCCCCCTCTCCGACTCATCTTCCCGTGGGTGCCCCTCTCCGACTGCTTTTACCGCACCTCCCTCTCCAACTGCTCTTCAGGTGGATCCCCCTCTCTGACTGCCCTTCCCATCGATCCTCCTCTCCGACTGCTCTTCCCGTGGGACCCCCTCTCCGACTGCTCTTCCCCCTGGTCCCCCTCTCCCACTGCACTTCCCGTCCATTCAATCCGTCTGCTCTTCCCAAAAGTTCACCTCTCCGACTGCTCTTTACTCGGGTCCCCCTCTCCGAAAGCTCTTCCCGCTAGTCCCCCTCTTCGACTGGTCCTCCCATGGGTCGCCCTCTCCGACTGCTCTTCCTGGGTGTCCCCGTCTCCGACTGCTCTTCCTGTGGTTGCCCCCCTCCGACTGCTCTTTCCACTCTCTCCTGTCCAACTGCTCTTCACCCGGATTACCCTCTCTGACTGCTCTTCCCGCTGGTCTTCTCCGACTGCTCTTCCCGCCGGACCCCCTCCCCGACTGCTCTTCCCGCCCATTCTATCCGACTGCTCTTCCCATAGGTTCCCCTCTCTGACTGCGCTTCCCACAAGTTCCCCTCTCGGACTGATCTTCCCACTGGTCCCCCTCTCCAACTGCTCTTCCCGCGGGTGTCCTTCTCTGACTGTTCTTTCTACGGGTCCCCCTCTCCGACTGCTCTTCCCTGCTTCCCCTCTCCGACTGCTCTTCCCTTCAGTTCCCCTCTCTGACTGCACATCCCGCTGGTCCCCCTCTCTGACTGCTCTTCCCGCATCTCCCTCTCTGACTCCTCTTCCTGCTGGTCCCCGTCTCCGACTCATCTTCCTGCTGGTCCCCCTCTCTGTCTGCTCTTCCCGCGGGACCCCTCTCTCGACTGCTTTTTCCGCACCCCCCTCTCCAACTGCTCTTCCTGCCTATTCAATCCGACTGCTCTTCCCACAAGTTCGCCTCTCCGACTGCTCTTCTCGTGGGTCCCCCTCTCCGACAGCTCTTCCCGCTAGTCCCCCTCTTCGACTGGTCTTCCCATGGGTCGCCCTCTCCGACTACTCTTCGTGGGTGTCCCCGTCTCCGATTGCTCTTCTCGTGAGTCCCCCTCTCCAACTGCTCTTCCTGCTTGTCCCACTCGCTGACTGCTCTTCCCACTAGTCCCCCTCTTCGGCTGCTCTTCCCGCTTGTCCCCCTCCCTGAATGCTCTTCCCACTGGTCCCCTTCTCCGACAGCTCTTCCCCCGGTCCCCCTCTCCCACTGCTGTTCCCGCCCATTCAATCCGACTGCTCTTCCCACAAGTTCCCCTCTCCGACTGCTCTTCTCACGGGTCCCCCTTTTCGACAGCTCTTCCCGCTAGTCCCCCTCTTCGACTGGTCTTCCCATGTGTCGCCCTCTCCGACTACGCTTCGCGGGTGTCCCCATCTCCGATTGCTCTTCTTGCGGGTCCCCCTCTCCGACTTCTCTTCCCGCTCCCACCTCTCCAACTGCTCATCGCACGGGTCCACCTCTCCGACTGCTCTTCCTGTGGGTCCCCTGCTCTTCCCACTCCCACATCTCCGATTGCTATTCCTCCCACTCCCCCTCTCCGACTGCTCTTCCCGCTCTACCCTCTCTGACTGCTCATCGCGCGGGTCCACCTCTCCGACTGCTCTTCCTGTGGGTCCCCCTCTCTGACATCTCATCCCGCTGGTCCCCCTCTCTGACTGCTCTTCCCGCACCCCCCTCTCCGACTCCTCTTCCCATTAGTCCCCCTCTCTGACAGCTCTTCCCGCTCCCACCTCTCCGAAAGCTCTTCCCGCTTGTCCCCCTCCCCGACTTATCTTCCGGCTCCCCCCTATCCAAATGCTATTCCAGCTCCCCCCTCTCTGACTGCTCTTCCTGCTGGTCCCCCTCTCCTACTGCTCTTCCCATGGATGCCCCTCCCTGCCTGCTCTTCCTGCAGTTCCCCCTCTCCGACTGCACTTCCCGCGGTTCCACCTTTCCGACTGCTCTTCCCACTCCCCACTCTCCAACTGCTCTTCCTGCTGGTCCCCCTCTCCGACGGCTCTTCCCGCTCCACCCTCTCTGACTGCTCATCCCGCGGGTCCACCTCTCCAACTGCTCTTCCCAATCCCCCCTCTTCGACTGCTCTTCCCCCGGGTCCACCTCTCCGACTGCTCTTTCCGCGGGTCCCCAGCTCCGACTGCTCTTCCCGCTCCCACCTCTCCGATAGCTCTTCCCACTTGTCCCCTCCCCGACTTCTCTTCCCGCTCCCCACTGTTCAAATGCTCTTCCCGTTCCCCCCTTTCCGACTGCTCATCCCATGGTCCACCTCTTCGACTGCTCTTCCCGCTCCCCCCTCTCCGACTGCTCTTCCCGCAGTCCCCTTCTCCAACTGCTCTTCCCGTGTGTCCCCCTCTCCGACTGCTTCTCCCGTGGGTCCCCCTCTCCAACCGCTCTTCCCGCGGGTCCCCCTCTCCGACTCCTCTTCCCACTGGTCCACCTCTCCGACTGCTCTTCCCGCCCACACTATCCAACTGCTCTTCCCACAGGTTTCCCTCTCCAACTGCTCTTCCCATGGGTCCCCCTCTCCGACTGCTCTTCCTGCTGGTCACCCTCTCCGTCTGCTCTTCCCACTCCCCCCCTCCAACTTCACTTCCCGTGGTCCCCATCGCCGACTGCTCTTCCCACTCACCCCTCTCCAATTGCTCTTCCCGCGGGTCCCCCTATCGGACTGCACTTCCCGCGGGTCACCCTATTGGACTGCTCTTCCCACTGGTCCCATTCCCCATCAGCTCTTCCCGCGTGACCCCTCTCTGACTGCTTTCCCATGGGTCCCCTCTCCAACTGCTCTTCCCGCTGGTCACCTTCTCTTACTGCTCTTCCTGCTCCACCCTCTCTGACTGTTCTTCCCGCGGGTCCCCCTCTCCGACTGCTCTTCCTGCAGGTCGCCTGCTCTGACTGCTCTTCCCGCGGGACCCCCTCTCCGACTGCTCTTCCCGTAAGTGCCACTTTCGGACTGCTCTTCCCAATGATCCACCTCTCCGACTGCTCTTCCCGCTGGTCCCCCTCTCCGACTGCTCTTCCCGCCCATTATATCCGACTGCTCTTCCCACAAGTTCCCCTCTCCGATTGCTCTTCACATGGGTCCCCCTCTCCGACAGCTCTTCTCACTGGTCCCCCTCTTCGCCTGGTCTTCCCGTGGGTCGCCCTCTCCGACTGCGCTTCCCGGGGGTCCCCTTCTACGACTGCTCTTCTCGCAGGTCCCCCTCTCCGACTGCTCTTCCCGCTTGAACTCCTCTTTGACTGATCTTCCATTGGTCCCCCTCTCCGACAGCTCTTCCCGCCAGTTCCCCTCTCTGACTGCTCTTCCCACTGGTACCCTCTCCAACTGCTCTTCCCACTGGTCCCCCTCTCCAACTGCTCTTCCCCCTCCCCCCTCTCCGACTGCTCTTCCTGCTTCCCCCTCTCTGACTGCTCTTCCGGCTTCACCCTCTCCGACTGCTCTTCCCACTTCCCCCTCTAGCAATATCTCTTCCCTCGGGTCCCCATTCTCTGACTGCTCCTCCCGCAGGTTCCGCTCTCCAACCGCTCTTCTCGCTGCCGCCTCTCCGACTGCTCTTCCCGTGGGTCCCCCTCTACGACTGCTCTTGCCATTGGGCCCACTCTCCGACTGCTCTTCCTGCTCTCCACTCTCCGATTGCTCTTACCTCGGGTCCCCCTCTCGTCCTCCTCTTCCCACTAGTCCCCCTATTCGACTGGTCTTCCTGTGGGTGCCCCTCTTGGACTGCTCTTCCCACTGGTCCCCCTCTCCGACTGCTCTTCCCGTGGATGCCCCTCTCTGACTGCTCTTCCCATGGGTCCCCATCTCTGACTGCTCTTCCCGCTGGTCCGCCTCTCCGACTGCTCCTCCCGCCCACACTATCCAACTGCTCTTCCCACAGGTTTCCCTCTCCTACTGCTCTTCCCATGGGTCCCCCTCTCCGACTGCTCTTCCTGCTGGTCACCCTCTCCATCTGCTCTTCCCACTCCCCCCTCTCCAACTTCTCTTCCCGTGGTCCCCATCGCAAACTGCTCTTCCCACTCCCCCCTCTACGATTGCTCTTCCCGCGGGTCCCCCTATCGGACTGCACTTCCTGCGGGTCACCCTATTGGACTGCTCTTCCCATGGTCCCATTCCCCATCTGCTCTTCCCGCGTGATCCCCTCTCTGACTGCTTTCCCATGGGTCCCCCTCTCCAACTGCTCTTCCCGCTGGTCACCCTCTCTGACTTCTCTTCTTGCTCCACCCTCTCTGACCGTTCTTCCCGCGGGTCCCCCTCTCTGACTGCTCTTCCCGCGGGTCCCCCTCTCTGACCACTCTTCCCGCGGGTCCCCGTCTCCGACTACTCTTGCCACTGGGCCCCTCTCCGACTGCTCTTCCCACTCTCCGCTCTCCGACTGCTCTTCCCGCAGCTCCCCCTCTCCGCCTCCTCTTCCCGCTAGTCCCCCTCTTCGACTAGTCTTCCCGTGGGTCCCCCTATCTGACAGCTCTTCCTGCTAGACCCCTTTCCAACTGCTCTTCCTGCGAGTTCCCCTCTCGGACTGTTCTTCCCACTGGTCCCCCTCTCCGACTGCTCTTCCCACAGGTTTCCCTCTCCAACTGCTCTTCCCACGGGTCGCCCTCTCTGACTGCTCTTCCCGTTCGTCACCCTCTCTGACTGCTCTTCCCGTTCCCCCCTCTACAAATGCTCTTCCCGGGGTCCCCATCTCCGACTGCTCTTCCCACTGCCCCCTCTCCGATTGCTCTTCACGCAGATCACCCTATTGGACTGCTCTTCCTGCGGGTCCCCCTATTGGACTGCTCTTCCCACAGGTCCCCTTCCCCCTTTGCTCTTCCCGCGTGTCCCCCTCTCCGACTGCTTTCCCACAGGTCCCCCTCTCCAACTGCTCTTCCCGCTGGTCACCCTCTCTGACTGCTCTTCCTGCTCCCCCCTCTCCGACTGTTCTTCCCGCGGGTCCGCCACTCCGACTGCTCTTCCTGCTCCCCCCTCTCCAACTGCTCTTCCCAGGAGTCCACCTCTCCGACTGCACTTCCCCCTCTCCCCTCTCCAACTGCTCTTCCTGGCGGTTCCCCTCTCTGACTGAACTTCCCCCGGGTCCCCCTCACTGAATGCTCTTCCCGCTCCCCCCTCTCCAAATGCTCTTCCCGGGGCCCCCCTCTCCGACTGCTTTTCCCACTCCCCACTCGCGGACTGCACTTCCCGCTCCAACCTCTCCGATTGCTCTTCCCGCCGGTCCCCCTCTCTGACTGCTCTTCCCGCTCCAGCCTCTCCGACTGCTCTTCCTGTGGGTCCCCTTCTCTGACTGCTCTTCCCGGGGGTCCCCCTCTCCTACTGCTCATCCCTCTAGTCCCCCTCTCCGACTCCTCTTCCTGCTGGTCCCCCTCTCCCACTGCTCTTTCCGTGGATGCCCCTCTTTGACTGCTCTTCCTGCAGTTCCCCATCTCTGACTGATCTTCCCGCGGTTCCCCCTCTCTGACTACTCTTCCTGCTGGTCCGCCTCTCCGACTGCTCTTCCCGCGGTTCCCCCTCTCCGACTGCTCTTCCCTCTGGTCCCCCTCTCCAACTGCTCTTCCCACAGGTTTCTCTTTCTGACTGCTCTTCCCGCGTGTCCCCCTCTCCAACTGCTCTTCCCGCTGGTCACCTCCAACTGCTCTTCCCACTCCCCCATCTCCAAGTGCTCTTCCCGGGGTCCCCCTCTCCAATTGCTCTTTCCGCGGGTCCCCCTATTGGACTGCTCTTCCCTCGGGTCCCCTTCCCCGTCTGGTCTTCCCGCATGTCCCCCTCTCCAACTGCTTTCCCACAGGTTTCCCTCTCCGACTGCTCTTCCCGCGTGCCCCCCTCTCCGACTGCTCTTCCCACTGGTCACTCTCTCCATCTGCTCATCCCACTCCCCCATCTCCAAATGCTCTTCCCGTGGTCCCCCTCTCCGATTGCTCTTTCCGCTGGTCCCCCTATTGGACTGCTCTTCCCTCGGGTCCCCTTCCCCATCTGGTCTTCCCGCGTGTCCCCC
Source organism: Carcharodon carcharias (assembly GCF_017639515.1). Taxonomy (NCBI): domain Eukaryota; kingdom Metazoa; phylum Chordata; class Chondrichthyes; order Lamniformes; family Lamnidae; genus Carcharodon; species Carcharodon carcharias. Next base: position 73,249,013 of record NC_054475.1, on the reverse strand, counting down.
TCTCCAACTGCTTTCCCACAGGTCCCCCTCTCCGACTGCTCTTCCCACTGATCACCCTCTCCAACTGCTCTTCCCACTCCCCCCTCTCCGACTGTTCTTACCGCGGGTCCTCCACTCCGACTGCTCTTCCTGCTCCCCCCTCTCCAACTGCTCTTCCTGGGGGTCCACCTCTCCGACTGCACTTCCCGCTCTCCCCTCTCCAACTGCTCTTCCCGGCAGTTCCCTTCTCTGACTGAACTTCCCATGGGTCCCCCTCTCCGACTGCTTTTCCCGCAGGTCCACCTCTCCGACTGCTTTTTCCGCCAGTCCTCCGCTCCGACTGCACTTCCCACTCCCACCTCTCCGATTGCTCTTCCTGCCGGTCCCCCCCTCTGACTGCTCTTCCCGCTCCAGCCTCTCCGACTGCTCTTCCTGTGGGTCCCCTTCTCCGACTGCTCTTCCCGCAGGTCCCCCTTTCCGACATCTCATCCCGCTGGTCCCCCTCTCCAACTGCTCTTCCCGTGAGTTCCCCTCTCGGACTGCTCTTCCCACTGGTCCCCCTCTCTGACTGCTCTTCCCGCTGGTCCTCCTCACCGACTGCTCTTCCCGCTGGTCCCCCTCTCCGACTGCTCTTCCCGCTGGACCCCCTCTCCTACTGCTCTTCCCATGGTTCCCCCCTCTGACTGCTCTTCTTGCTGGTCCACCTCACCGACTGCACTTCTCGTGGTTCCCCCTTTCCGACTGCTCTTCCCGCTCCCCCCTCTCCGACTGCTCTTCCCGCTGGTCCCCCTCTCCCACTGCTCTTCCCGCTCCACCCTCTCTGACTGCTCATCCCGCGGGTCCACCTCTCCAACTGCTCTTCCCACTCCCCCCTCCCCAACTGCTCTTCCCGTGGGTCCCCCTCTCTGACTGCTCTTCCCGCTGCCCCCTTTCCGACTGCTCTTCCCGCTTGTCCCCCTCTCCAACTTCTCTTCCCTCACCCAACTCTCCAACTGCTAATCGCACGGGTCCACCTCTCCGACTGCTCTTCCTGTGGGTCCCCCTCTCCGACTGCTCTTCCCACTCTACCCTCTCCAACTGCTCATCGTGTGGGTCCACCTCTCTGACTGCTCTTCCTGTTTGTCCCCTTCTCTGACTGCTCTTCCCGCAGGTCCCCCTCTCTGACATCGCATCCTGCTGGTCCCCCTCTCTGACTGCTCTTCCTGCACCCCTCTCTCCAACTCCTCTTCCCGCTAGTCCCCCTCTCTGACTGCTCTTCCCGCTCCCACCTCTCTGAAAGCTCATCTCACTTGTCCCACTCCCCGACTTCTCTTCCCGCTCCCCCCTCTCCAATTGTTCTTCCCTCGGGTTCCCCTATCGGACTGCTCTTCCCGCAAGTCCCCCATTGGACTGCTCTTCCCACGGGTCCCCTTCCCCCTCTGCTCTTCCCGTGTGTCCCCTTCTCCGACTGCTTTCCCACGGGTCCCCCTGTCCGACTGCTCTTCCCCCTGATCACCCTCTCTGACTGCTCTTCCCACTCCAACCTATCTGACTATTCTTCCCGCGGGTCCACCACTCCGACTGCTTTACCCACTCCCCCCACACCAACTGCTCTTCCAGGGGTCCACCTCTCCGACTGCACTTCCCGCTCTCCCCTCTCCAACTGCTCTTCCCGGCGGTTCCCCTCTCTGACTGAACTTCACACGGGTCCCCCTCTCTGAATGCTCTTCCCGCTCCCCCATTTCCCAATGCTCTTCCGGGGGTCCCTGTCTCCAACTGCTCTTCCTGCCCCCCCCTCTCCGACTGCTTATCCTGTGGGTCCACCTCTCCGACTGTTTATCCCTCTCCCCCCTCCCGGACTGCTCTTCCCGCCAGTCCCCCGCTCCGACTGCTCTTCCCGCTCCCCCCTCTCCGACTGCTCATAGCGCGGGTCCCCCTCTCTGACTGCTCTTCCCACTCGACCCTCTCCGACTGCTCTTCCTGTGGGTCCCCTTCTCCGAATGCTCTTCCCGCGGGTCCCCTCTCCGACATCTCATCTCGCTGGTCCCCTTCTCTGACTGCTCTTCCGCACCCTGCTCTCCGACTCCTCTTCCCGCTGGGCCCCCTCTCCGACTGCTCTTCCCGCTCCGACCTCTCCGAAAGCTCTTCCCTCTTGTCTGCTCCCCGACTTCTCTTCCCACTCCTCCCAATCCAAATGCTCTTCCCGCTCCCCCTTCTCCGACTGCTCATCCCGTGGGTCCACCTCTCCGACTGCTCTTCCCACTCCCCCCTCCCCAACTGCTCATCCCATGGGTCCACCCCTTCGACTGCTCTTCCTGCTCCCCACTCTCCGACTGCTCATCCCGCTAGACCCCCTCTCCGACTGCTCTTCCCGTGGGTCCCCCTCTCCAACTCCTCTTCCTGCTGGTCCCCCTCTCTGACTGCTCTTCCCACTGGTCCCCCTCTCCAACTGCTCTTCCCCCTCCCCCCTCTTTGACTGCTCTTCCCACTCCCCCCTCTACCAATATCTCTTCCCTCGGGTCCCCCTTCTCCAACTGCTCTTCCCACGGGTCCACCTCTCCGACTGCACTTCCCGCTCTCCCCTCTCCAACTGCTCTTCCCGGCGGTTCCCCTCTCTGACTGAACTTCCCACGGGTCCCCCTCTCCGACTGCTTTTCCCGCGGGTCCACCTCTCCGACTGCTTTTTCCGCCAGTCCTCCGCTCCGACTGCACTTCCCACTCCCACCTCTCCGATTGCTCTTCCCACCGGTCCCCCTGTCTGACTGCTCTTCCCGCTCCAGCCTCTCTGACTGCTCTTCCTGTGGGTCCCCTTCTCCGACTGCTCTTCCCACAGGTCCCCCTCTCCGAAATCTCATCCCGCTGGTCCCCCTCTCCGACTGCTCTTCCAGCTCCCTCCTTTCCGAAAGCTCTTCCTTCTTGTCTCTCTCCCCAACTTCTCTTCCCACTCCCCCCAATCCAAATGCTCTTCCCGCTCCCCCCTCTCCGACTGCTCATCCCGTGGGTCCACCTCTCCAACTGCTCTTCCCGGGGTCCTCATCTCCGACTGCTCTTCCCACGGGTCCCCGTCTCTGACGGCTCTTCCCGGTCCCACCTCTCTGATTGCTCTTCCCGCTGGTCCCCCTCTCTGACTGCTCTTCCCGCTCCCCACTCCCTGACTGCTATTCCCACAGGTCCATCTCTCCGACTGCTCTTTCCGCGGGTCCCCCGCTCCGACTGCTCTTCCCGCAGGGTCCCCCTCTCCACTGCCATTCCCGCGGGTCCCCATCTCCGACTGCTCTTCCCGTGTGTCCTCCTCACCGACTGCTCTTCCCGCGGGTCCGCCTCTCCAACTGCTCTTCTCGTGGGTCCCCCTATCTGACTGCTCTTCCCGTGGGTCCCCCTCTCCGACTGCTCTTCCCTAATGTGACTGATGTTGGCTGCACTCCCCGTGCTGTATTTATTCTCTTCGCACTCTATGTAGCTCCCAGTGGTCCGCTTCTCCAATTGCCCCTCCCCAAGGTGAATGATCCACCCACTTCCACTCACACCCATCCACCCACTTTTAATCACTCACTCTCACCTACCCACTCTCAATTTCACCCTCCCACTCTCACTCACTGATATAGAGTTGATCTTTGAGGCAACTATTCTTGGTGGACACATTTAACTTTATTTACAAGACAGCAACAGCAACACTTGTGCATCAAACTCTATAACTAAAGAAAAACCCTCCTCGATGGTCCCTGTGTCGCAGACACATTGGTTTACACAGATCATGTGTCTTACAACACAAGATTATTCTTAAAGATACAGTCCTACATTTATTCAAGCTATATTTACTGCACTCCCCCACCCTCACCGGCCCACCCTTACCCACCCACCCTCACTCACCCACCCTCACTTGCCTACCCTCATTCGCCCACCCTCACCTGTTCACCCTCACCCGCCCACCCACTCACTCAACCACCCTCACTCTCACTCACCCACCCTCACTCTCACTCACCTACCCTCACTCACCCACCATCACTCACCCACCCTTTCATTCACCCACCTCACTCTCACTCACCAACACTCACTCTCACTCACCCGCCCACACTCTCACCCCTTCGGCCACTGCCACTCTCTCCCCCTCAGCCACCCCCACCCTCGCCCTCAGCCACCCACGCCTCACGCACCCACCCTCACCCATCCACCTTCACCCTCATGCACCCACTGTCACTCACCCACCCTCCCTCCCTCTTACTCACCCAACCTCACTCTCACTAAATTGGCAGCATGGGAGGTAGGTTCAATGAGAGTGAAAGAGAGACCTGGCCAGAGGTCTAGCAGCACCAGAATGCGGGTTCTCACTGACAGGAATGAAGGGAGCCAGTGGAGAGTGCTGGGAGCAGGAGGAAACAGCTGGTGCTGGGGTTCAGCAGGGAGCACTGAGGATAGTAGCACGAGCAGGGGGCCCACATGCACCTATCTCCGCACACTCACAGTTGCTGGCAGTGAACCTAGCAGCAGCAAACTCATAAGAGTAATGGCCTGTTATTGGATGAGCAATCCCCTGCAGAAACCCTCAACCTCACTAACCCATCTTTCCGGCATTTTGAACAACTGTTCCAAGGGCCACATAGAGGAGCTTCACGAGTCACAATCTGGGTCGGACAAGCCTGAAATAAGCTCTCTCTGCAAAAGTCTACTCTGCATGCCACCTTTTCAGCTACCTTCACCATCCCAGAGATGATACAGCACCAAGCTGGGTTGGGAAGGCTGCCCTGTTATATACCCAGTATTCTTCAGTAACCTGTGTGGAAATGGAATGTTGCGGTTTGCCAAACTCACCTCCAACCTTGACATTGGGAAACCAACCCACAATCCCAAAGTCTCCATTCCGTTGCTCTTCTGTCTAATGTCTACAAGGTGGTTGAGTGGCTCGTCCTCAACTGGATAAAACAGGTTTTGAAAGCTGCCCTGCTCCCGCCATCCCTGGGACCCTAAGTGAGCAGATGGACTTTAGAGAAGGAAGAAGCTCCTTTGACCAGGTTCTTGCACTCATGACCAACACTGAGAGAGAGTTCTAGAAGCAGCAGAGGACTGGAGCTGCCTTTATGGGCATGTCATCAGCACTCGACATTGTCTGACAGGATAGCCTGCACCTGCAGCTTGCAGCAATCACTCAGTAACTCAGCAGCACCCTAATGAGTACTGTATATACTCATGTCAAAGTCAATCTCGTCTAACAGTTGACTGTATTTTTACAGGGGTCAAACCGCATTGTGATTATTAATTACTACTGTGATTCATTAATTTAAAGACATGTGCAGGAACCTTTAGACCTTCCTTCCACTAATTCTAGCAGCAATCTTCCAGCCAATCAACAAGACTAATGTGGACCACACGATCTATCATGATGCCTTTGTCAAAGAATGACAAGCATTGCAGCTCAATTTAAACTCTTGTATGGCAGACAGCACAAAGTGAAAGTCAATGGTGATATTCCACCACAAAACATTCCTCAAAGAGAAATATCAGAAAGGCAATGTCATCCACATTCACAAGGCTGGATGGAAAAAGGGGATTGCAAGAAATGGATCAAAGGAGTGTGGGATTTGAGAGCAGGAGGACAAGGCAAAGTAAAATGTTTGCTCACCTGGGGCATGTTCAAATCCCACCTTGTCAATGATGTAGTCCATGGTGTGAGATCAACAAACACTGGGATGAGTTATTCCCAGTGGTCTTAGGAGTGTTGCTCAGCCCTTGGATGTATGTGAAATAAACCTCTCAAGAATAGTATCTGAAAGATATGGGACAATTGGATGCTGTAAGGTGAAAAAAACATTCACCAAAAGCAAAAATATACGAGCACAATCACTAGTGGCATCGTGCCAATGGGTCATGGATACTTATTCCTAATATTGTCAAGAAATCATTTCTAAAATGTGGAATATCGAATGCATTTGATGATGCCAAAGTTACAGGTAATATTGATGGTGATGAGGATGAGGAAGATCCATATGAGGATGTTGTACAACCTGACTATTGGAATGAGTCATTTGATGATTCAGAGAGTGATCAGGATGATTTTGAAGGATTTCAGTGTGATGTTAATTTGTTATGGTATATTGTGTTGGATGAAATGTATAATGTTATAAAATAAATGTATGTTAGAGAATTCATATGAATCCTTTAGTGTTGTTTGTTTTAGATTATTCTATTGCAATGATCTTTTTTGAGTTGAAATCAAGCATGCTTGTCAATCCCTCAAAAACATTACCCATGTTGAAGTTGACCCCTTGACTTTTGGCTTAAAAAATCAGTCTAAAAATTTGACATTTACACATGTGTATACGGTAACTAAGTTCTGCTTTGGCCTTGATGACATGACCAGTGAACACAAACAATCCATAATGGTCCACCACAGGGGTCGGTGCAAGAAATGGTCTTTTCAATGGTGAACATGCCATGCACCAAATCCCAAAGTTTGTCTATGTCATTGACATGGCCCTGCTGATACAGTCATCAACATGAGAGGAAATAAGCCAGACAAACCTGGTTTTACTAAAGGGAAATCCTGTTTGACAAATTTATTAGCATCGCTTGAGAATGTTACTAGTAGGCTAGATAAAAGGGAACCTGTAGATGTTGTACACCTGGACTTCCAAAAGGCATTCGATAAGATGCCACCCCAAAGGTTAATAGGCAAAATAAGGGCTCATGGATTTGGGGTCAGTATATTAGCATAGATAGAGGATTGGTAAATGGATAGAAAACAGAGTGGGCATCAATGAAGTTATTTCAAGTTGGCGGGCAGTAAATACCAAGGTGCTAAAAGGACCAGTGCTATGGTCTATTTATAATCTATATTAATGACTTGGATGAAGAGACAGAGAGTAGTGTGTCTAAGTTCGCTGGTGATGCCCAGCTAGGTGGGAAGTTAAACTGTGGGGAGGACACAGAGAGGCTGGAAAGAGAGATAGACAGGTTAGAGGTCAGCTGGCAAGATGGATACCGAATTGGCTTGGTCATAGAAGACAGAGGGTAGCAGTGGAAGGGTGCTTTTCTGAATGGAGAGCTGTGACTAGTGGTGTTCCACAGGGATCAGCGCTGGGACCTTTGCTGTTTGTAGTATACATAAATGATTCGGAGGAAAATGTAACTGGGCTAATTAGTAAGTTTGCAGACGACAGTAAGGTTGGAGGAATTGAGATAGTGAAGAGGATTATGAATGGATACAACAGGATATAAATCAGTTGGAGATTTGGGCAGAGAAATGGCAGATGGAGTCTAATCCAGACAAATGCGAGATAATGCTTTTGGAAGGTCTAATACAGGCAGGAATTATACAGTAAATGGCAGAACCCTTAAGTGCATAGGGATCTGGGTGTACAGGTCAACAGGTCACTGAAAGTGGCAACGCAGGTGGATAAGGTAGTCAGGAAGGCATATGGCATGCTTGCCTTCATTGGCAGGGGTATTGAGTATAAAAGCTGGGAAGTCATGCTGCAGCTGTATAGAATCTTGGTTAGGCCACACTTGGAATATTGCGTGCAATTCTGGTCGCCACATTACCAGAAGGATATGGAGGTGCTGGAGAGGGTGCAGAGGGGGTTTACTAGGATGCTGCCTGGTCTGGAGGTTATTAGCTATGAGGAGAGGTTGGAGAAACTTGGATTGTTCTCACTAGAGCGATGGAGATTGAGGGGCCACTTGTTAGAAGTTTACAAAATTATGAGTGTCATGGACAGAGTAGATCGTCAGAAGCTTTTTCCCAGGGTGGAAGAGTCAATTACTAAGGGACATAGATTGAAGGTGAGAGGAGAAAACTATAGAGGAGATGTGTGGAGCAAGTTTTTTATGCAGAGGGTAGTGAGTGTCAGGAATTCGCTGCCAGATGAGGTGGTGGAAGCAGGTACAATAGTGGTGTTTTAGAGGCTGCTTGACAAATACATGAATAGGATGGGAATAGAGGGATACGGACCCCGGAAGTGCAAAATGTTTTAGTTTGACAGGCAACATGATCGTCGCAGGCTTGGACAGCCGAAGGGCCTGTTCCTGTGCTGTACTTTTCTTTTTCTTTTCTTTTTTCTTTGTTAGGTGAGTGGGCAACAAGATGGCAGATGGAGTATAATGTGGCGAAGTGTGAATTTATTCAATAGCAATTAGGAAGGCAAATTACATGTTGCCCTTTATTGCAAGGAGATTAGAGTACAAGAATAAAGAAGTCTTGCTACAGTGGTACAGGGTTTGGTGAGACCACATCTGGAATACTGTGTACAGTTTTAGTCACCCACAATTAAGGATATACTTGCATTGGAGGCGGTGCAGCAAAGTTTTACTAAATTGGCCCCTGTGATGAGAGGGTTGTTCTATGATGAGGAAATTGGATTTATACACTGTGGAGTTTAGAAGAATGAGAGGTGATCTTATTGAAGCATCCAAAATTCTGAAGGTGTTTGACAGGGTGGATGCTGAGAGAATCTAAAACACGGGGGCACAGTCTCAAGATATGGGGCCGATCATCTAGAACTGAGATGAAGACAAATTATTTCGCTCAGAGGGTTGCAAATCTTTGCAATTCTCTATCTCAGAGAATTGTGGGTGCTGCATCATTGAATATATTTAATGCTGGAATAGATAGGTTTCTGATGTCTTAGGGAATGAAGGGATATGGGGAGTAGACGGGAGAGTGGAGTTGAAATCCAAGATCTGCCATGATAGTATTTAATGGCAGAGCAGCCTCGATGGGCCGTGTGGCCCACTCCTGCTCCTATTTTTTTATGTTCCTGTGTTCACTCACTAGCGACCTGGAATTTTTTGAAACCTACTCCCAGAACTGGAACTCTACTTCAGTCCTGAGAAGGCAGTTATGTTGGCATTGATATGAGCAATAGGAATGCTAGGAACATGTGACCCTGGATAGTCTCTCACCTATCACTCTCATCTCTTCAGCACTGGGCAAAAGTCAAAAAAACAGGATGAAGCTGTTCTGAAGCATTCTGGAATATCACTGGGGAGCACAGTCAGAACACATCACATTACAACTGTGGCCCTAGTCCACCATGCTGCAAAATAGTGCCCTGCCCGCTGGACCTGCAACTACCATTCAAAGATTATGGACTTATAGCTAAGCATCACCATGAGGACAATGTCAGGCATTGTGCTCTGTCAGATGGGAAAATCCATGAATAACACTGACTCTCCTACTCACAAAGGCTTGGAAAGCCAACAAAGAAAGCTCTTAAAATCACACCAGCCGTCATGGGAGATAGCAGTTAATATTCTTGCAGCTGGGATCACCAACACATTGTCCAAGTAAACAATCATGGGACACATGCAATGTAACAAATCAGCACCTGACTACTGACCCAACAGCAGAGGTCTCTGGTTCTGACCTCTTTCGAAGACAGTCGACAACGCTTAATCTAATCCACTCAGGCCATGGATGATGCAGCCACCTGCTCCAGTGCAGGAATATGAAGGTCTCACAGTGTGATTGTAGCCAGACCATGGAACACATCACATCACTGTGATTACTAGCTGTAGGGGGAATCTCATCTCTGCACTCAGCAACTCAGCAGGCCATCAAATGGAAATTGGACAACCCATTTATTCTAAACTTTCCCCACTGTCCGAAAGAGAGAGAGAGATTGAAGATGTTTCTTAAGCCAAAAGTATGAAGAAATATGGGGTAAAGACGGGTATGTAGATGCTGAATGATGGAAAAGAGTTAAATGTTTATAACCATTCCACAGTAGAACTGCAAATGGAAATTCATTGTCCAGTCCTGGGAGCACTGTCAGCAAAGAGTGTTAGTGATCCAGCGCGTGAGTTTACCGAGAAATAACCTTTTGTCATGTAAGAATATTACGTACTTACTGTACTTCTGTTGCTAGAACAACAATGCAGTCCTCAAGTAATACTATTAATAACCCACTGTAACTATAATAGCTATTACTAGCCCAAGGTAACTTCAGTTCAAACATAATTGATTTACAAATTGAAATCAGTTCTAAAAACAGTTGGAAAAATAAAGGTCGAATGTTAAAAGGTCACTGTGAAGAATTTTAATTTTTGTAAAGCCGTAACTGCTTCATATACGTCCTTTAGGAAACAAACATGTCATCCATACATGAGATGCTCTACAAGGAACTCCAGATTCAAGCCAAGATTCACACTTAATGAGCAATCAGCATATTCTAACAATGAAAACTGATTAACAGGAAAGAAATAAAGTGATGACCAGAAGCAAAGAAAGAATACACACAGAACAAGCGAGACAAAAACCACAGACCATATAAGTACTGACACATACTGTCCACAATACACTATCCATCAGATCATTACTGAACCACTGTCCACCAGATCCTTGTTAACTCAATATCCACCAGATCAATACTGTCCCTCTGTGGAATAGACTTGTCTCTCTTCTTCAATCGCCGCCTGTGGGGTAAGTGAGTGTATCAGTGACTCCCCGTGTGGGGTAAATCAGTGCCTCAGTGACTCCCCATGTGCGGTAAGTGAATGTCTGAGTGACTTCCCCTGTGGGGTAAGTGAATGTCTCAGTGACTCCCTCAGTGGGTTAAGTGAATGTCTCACTGATTACCCATGTGGGGTAAATGAATGTCTCTGTGACTCCCCGTGTGGGGTAAGTGATTGCCTCAGTGACTCCCCAAGTTGGGTAAGTGAGTGCCTCAGTGATTCCCTGTGTGGCACAAGTGAATGTCTCAGTGATTCCACTTGTGGCGTAAGTGAATGTCTCAGTGATTCCCCATGTTGGGAAAGTGAATGTCTCAGTGCCTCCCCGTATGGGGTAAGTGAATGTCTCAGGGAGTCCCTGTGTGGGGTAACTCTTTCGAGTACAAACACATTTCCATCTGTTTCAGATGAAGTTACATTGTTTCATAGTTTGCCATTGTGAGATTTGAACTTTTGATCTTGGGGTTACAAACCCAGTACCATAACCACTTAGCTATTTAGACCAAGTCTCCCTGTGTGGGGTAAGTGAATGCCTCAGTGACTCCCCCGTGGGTTAAGTAGATGTCTCAGTGACTCCCCGTGTTGGGTAAGTGAATATCTCAGTGACTCCCCTTCTGGATAAAGTGAATGTCTCAGAGCCTCACCGAGTGGAGTAAGTGAATGTCTCACTGACCCCCCGTGTGGGGCACGTGAATGGCTCAGAGAATCCCCGGGTGAGGTAAGTGAGTGCCTCAATGACTCTCCGTTTGTGGTAAGTGAATGTCTCAGTGACTCCCCATTGAGTTAAGTAGATGTCTTGGTGAATCCCCATGTGGGGTAAGTGAATGTCTCAGTGAATACCCGTATGGGGTAAGTGAATGTATCATTGAGGCCTGTCTCTGGAAAGTGAGGGCCTCAGTGACTCACCGTGTGGGGTAAGTGAATGGCTCAGAGAATCCCCGTATGATGTAAGTGAGGGCCTCAATGACTCCCCATGTGCGGTAAGTGAATGTCTCAGTGACTCCCCGTGTGGGGTAAGTGAATGGCTCAGAGAATCCCCGTATGATGTAAGTGAGGGCCTCAATGACTCCCCGTGTGCGGTAAGTGAATGTCTCAGTGACTCCCCGTGTGGGGTAAGTGAATGTCTCAGTGACTGCCCGTGTGGGGTGAGTGATTCAGTGACTCCCCGTGTGGGTTAAGTGAGTTGCCTCAGAGAGTCCCAGTGTGGGGTAAATGAATGTCACAGTGACTCCCCGTGTGGGTTAAGTGAATGTGTCAGTGACTCCCCATGTGTGGTAAGTGAGTGCCTCAGTGACTCCCCAAGTTGGGTAAGTGAGTGCCTCAGTGATTCCCCGTGTGACACAAGTGAATGTCTCAGTGACTCCACTTGTGGCGTAAGTGAATGTCTCAGTGACTCCCCATGTTGGGAAATTGAATGTCTCAGTGAATCCCCTTGTGGGGTAAGTGAATGTCTCCGTGACTCCCCGTGTCGGGTAAGTGAATATCTCAGTGACGCCCCGTGTTGGGTAAGTGAATGTATCATTGAGTCCCCGTCTCTGGAAAATGAGTGCTTCAATGACTCACCATGTGGCGTAAGTGAGTGCCTCATTGACTCCCTGTGTGGGGTAAGTGAATGTCTCAATAACTCCCAGTGTGGGGTAAGTGTATGTCTCAGATACGCCACGTATGGGGTAAGTGAATGTCACTGTGACTCCCCATGTGGGTTAAGTGAATGTCACAGTGACTCCCCGTGTGGGTTAAGTGAATGTCACAGTGACTCCCCTGTTGGTTAAGTGAATGTCCCAGTGACTCCCCGTGTGGGGTAAATGAATGTCTCAGTGAATCCCCATGTGGGGTAAATGAATGTCTCAGTGAATCCCCATGTGGGGTAAGTGAATGTCTCAGTGAATCCCCAGGTGGGGTAAGTGAATGTCTCAGTGAATCCTCCTGTGGGTTAAGAAAATGTCTTACTGACTCCTTGTGCGGGGTAAGTGAATGTCTCAGTAACTCCCCATGTGGGGTAAGGGAGGGTCTCAGTGACTCCCGATGTGGGGCAAGTGAGAGTGTCAGTGATTCCCCGTGTGGGATAAGTGAATTTCTCACTGACTCCCCATGTGGGGAAAGTGAATTACTCACTGATTACCCATGTGGGGTAAATGAATGTCTCAGTGACTCCCCGTGTGGGGTAAGTGAGGGCCTCAGTGACTCCCCATGTTGGGTAAGTGAATGCCTCAGTGACACCCCATGTGGGGTAAGTGAGTGTCTCAGCAGCTCCCCATGTGGGGTAAGTGAATGTCTCAGTGACTCCCCATGTGGGGAAAGTGAATGTCTCAGTGCCTCCCTGTGTGAGTAAAGTGAATGTCTCAGTGCCTCCCCGTGTGGGGTAAGTGAATCTCTCAGTGAATCCCCCTGTGGGTTAAGTAGATGTCTCAGTGACTCCCCGTGTTGGGTAAGTGAATATCTCAGTGACTCCCCTTCTGGTTTAAGTGAATGTCACTGTGACTCCCGGTGTGGGGTAAGTGAATGTCTCAGTGACACCCCGTGTGGGGTAAGTGTATGTCCCAGTGACTCCTCGTGTGGGGTACGTGAATGTCTCAGTGACTCCCCGTTTGGGTAAGAGAATGTCTCAGTGAATCCCCATGTGGGGTAAGTGAATGTCTCAGTGACTCCCCGTGTGGGTTAAGTGAATGTCTCAGTGACTCTGCATGTAGGGTAAGTGAATGTCTCAGTGACTCCTCGTGCGGGGTAAGTGAATGTCTCAGTCACTCCCCATGCGGGGTAAGGGAGGGTCTCAGTGACTCAAGATGTGGGGCAATTGAGGGTTTCAGTAACACCCTGTGTGGGATAAGTGAATTTCTCACTAACTCCCCATGTGGAGAAAGTGAATTACTCACTGATTACCCATGTGGGGTAAATGAATGTCTCAGTAACTCCCCATGTGGGGTAAGTGAGGGCCTCTTTGACTCCCCTTGTTGGGTAAGCGAATGCCTCATTGACACCCCATGTGGGGTAAGTGAATCCCTCAGTGAATCCCCCTGTGGGTTAAGTAGATGTCTCAGTGACTCCCCGTGTTGGGTAAGTGAATAACTCAGTGACTCCTCTTCTGGTTTAAGTGAATGTCTCAGAGCCTCACCGAGTGGAGTAAGTGAATGTCTCACTGACTCACCGTGTGGGGCACGTGAATGGCTCAGAGAATCCCCGGGTGAGGTAAGTGAGTGCCTCAATGACTCTCCGTTTGTGGTAAGTGAATGTCTCAGTGACTCCCCATTGGGTTAAGTAGATGTCTCGGTGAATCCCCATATGGGGTAAGTGAATGTCTCAGTGAATACCCGTATGGGGTAAGTGAATGTATCATTGAGGCCCCGTCTCTGGAAAATGAGGGCCTTAGTGACTCACCGTGTGGGGTAAGTGAATGGCTCAGAGAAGCCCCGTATGATTTAAGTGAGGGCCTCAATGACTCCCCGTGTGCGGTAAGTGAATGTCTCAGTGACTCCCCGTGTGGGTTAAGTAGATGTCTCAGTGACTACCCAAGTGGGGTAAGTGAATGTCTCAGTGACTCCCCGTTTGGGGTAAGTGAAGTCTCATTGACTCCCTGTGTGGGGTAAGTGAATGTCTCAGTGACTCCCCGTGTGGGGTAAGTGAGGGATTCAGTGACTCCCCATGTTGGGTAAGTGAATGTCTCAGTGAATCCCCAGGTGGGGTAAGTGAATGTCTCAGTGAATCCCTATGTGGGTTAAGAGAATGTCTCAGTGACTCCTCGTGTGGGGTAAGTGAAAGTCTCAGTAACTCCCCATGTGGGGTAAGGGAGGGTCTCAGTGACTCCCGATGTGGGGCAAGAGAGGATGTCACTGACTCCCCATGTGGGGAGAGTGAATTACTCACTGATTACCCAAGTGGGGTAAATGAATGTCTCAGTGACTCCCCGTGTGGGGTAAGTGAGGGATTCAGTGCCTCCCCATGTTGGGTAAGTGAATGCCTCAGTGACACCCCGTGTCGGGTAAGTGAGTGTCTCAGCAGCTCCCCATGTGGGGTAAGTGAATGTCTCAGAGACACCCCGTGTGGGTAAAGTGAATGTCTCCGTGCCTCCCCGTGTGAGGTAAGTGAATCTCTCAGTGAATCCCCCTGTGGGTTAAGTAGATGTCTCAGTGACTCCCCATGTTGGGTAAGTGAATGTCTCAGTGACTCCCCTTCTGGTTTAAGTGAATTTCTCAGAGCCTCCCCGAGTGGAGTAAGTGAATGTCTCACTGACTCCCCGTGTGGGGCACGTGAATGGCTCCGAGAATCCACGGGTGAGGTAAGTGAGTGCCTCAATGACTCTCCGTATGCGGTAAGTGAATGTCTCAGAGACTCCCCGTTGGGTTAAGTAGATGTCTTGGTGAGTCCCCATGTGGGGTAAGTGAATGTCTCAGTGAATACCCGTATGGGATAAGTGAATGTATCATTGAGGCCCCGTCTCTGGAAAATGAGGGCCTCAGTGACTCACCGTGTGGGGTAAGTGAATGGCTCAGAGAATCCCCGTATGATGTAAGTGAGGGCCTCAATGACTCCCCATGTGCGGTAAGTGAATGTCTCAGTGACTCCCCGTGTGGGGTAAGTGAATGTCTCAGTGACTGCCCTTGTGGGGTAAATGAATGTCACAGTGACTCCCCGTGTGGGTTAAGTGAATGTGTCAGTGACTCCCCGTGTGAGGTAAGTGAGGTCCTCAGTGACTCCCCAAGTTGGGTAAGTGAGTGCCTCAGTGATTCCCCGTGTGACACAAGTGAATGTCTCAATGACTGCACTTGTGGCGTAAGTGAATGTCTCAGTGACTCCCCATGTTGGGAAAGTGAATGTCTCAGTGCCTTCCTGTATGGGGTAAGTGAACGTCTCAGTGAGTCCCTGTGTGGGGTAAGTGCATCTCTCAGTGAATCCCCGTGTGGGTTAAGTAGATATCTCAGAGACTCCCCAAGTGGGGTAAGTGAATGTCTCAGTGAGTCCCCGTTTGGGGTAAGTGAATGTCTCAGTGACTCCCTGTGTGGAGTAAGTGAATGTCTCAGTGAGTCCCAATTGGGTTAAGTAGATGTCTCAGTGACTCCCCGTGTGGGATAAATGAATGTCTCAGTGACTCCCCGTTTGGGGTAAGTGAATGTCTCAGAATCTCCCCGAGTGTAATAAGAGAATGTATCACTGACTCCCCGTGTGAGGCACGTGAATGGCTCAGAGAATCCCCGGGTGAGGTAAGTGAGTGCCTCAATGACTCCCCGTATGTGGTAAGTGAATGTATCAATGACTCCCCCTGTGGGGTAAGTGAATGTCTCAGTGACCCACGTGTGGGGTAAGTTAAGGTCTCACTGACTCCCATTGTGGGGAAATGAATGTTTCAGAGACTCCCTGTGTGAGGTAAGTGAATGTCTCAATGACTCCCCATTTGGGGTAAAAGAATGTCTCAGTGAATCCCCATGTGGGGTAAGTGAATGTCTCAGTGAATCCCCAAGTGGGTTAAAAGAATGTCTCAGTGACTCCTCGTGCGGGGTAAGTGAATGTCTCAGTAACTCCCCATATGGGGTAAGGGAGGGTCTCAGTGAATTCCGATGTGGGGCAAGTGAGGATGTCACTGACTCCCCATGTGGGGAAAGTGAATTACTCACTGATTACCCATGTGGGGTAAATGAATGTCTCAGTGACTCCCCATGTGGGGTAAGTGAATGTCTCAGTGACACCCCGTGTGGGGAAAGTGAATGTCTCAGTGACTCCCCATGTTGGGTAAGTGAATATCTCAGTGACTCCCCTTCTGGTTTCAATGAACGTCTCAGAGCCTCACCGAGTGGAGTAAGTGAATGTCTCACTGACTCCCCGTGTGGGCTAAGTGAATGTCTCAGTGACTCCCCGTGCGCTTTAACTGAATATCGCAGTGACTCCCTGTGTGGGGTAAGTGAGTACCTCAGCGACTCCCTGTATGAGGTAAGTGAATTTCTCAGAGACTCACCCTGTGGGGCAAGTGAGTGTCACAGTGACTCCCCGTGTGGGGTAAGTGAATGTCCCGGGGACTTCCCGTGTGGGGAAGGTGAATTTCTCATTGACTCCCCGTCTGTGTTAAGTGAATGTCACAGTGACTCCCCGTGTGGTGTAAGTGAATGTGTCAGTGACTCCCCGTGTGGGGTAAGTGAATGTCTCAGTGACTCCGCGTGTGGGTTAAGTGAATGTCTCAGTGAATCTGAATGTGCGGTAAGTGAATGTCTCACTGACTCCCCATGTGGGGTAAGTGTATGTCGCACTGACTCCCCATGTAGGGTAAGTGACTATCTCAGTGACTCCCAGTGTGGGGTAAGTGAATGTCTCAGTGACTCCCCGTGTGGAGTAAGTGAATTTCTCACTGATTCCCCATGTGGGGTAAATGAATGTCTCAGTGACTCCCCCTGTGGGGTAGGTGAATGTCTCAGAGACTAACATGTGGGGTAAGTGAATAACTCAGAGACGCCCCGTTTGGGGAAATTGGTTGCCTCAGTGACTCCCCCTGTAGGGTAAGTGATTGCCTCAGTGAGTCCCCATGTGGGATAAGTGAGTGCCTCAGTGACTCCCCGTCTGGCGTAAGTGAATTTCTCACTGATTCCCCATGTGGGGTAAATGAATGTCACAGTGACTCCCCATGTGGCCGAAGTGAATATCTCAGTGACTACCCGTGTAGGGTAAGTGAATGGCCCAGTCATGTGTTGGATAAGTGAATGTCTCAGTGACGCCACTTGTGGTGTAAATGAGTGCCTCAATGATTCCACATTTGTGGTAAGTGAGTGCCTCAGTGAATCCCCATATGGGATAAGTGAGTGCCTCAGTGACTCCCCGTGTGGAGTAAGTGAATATCTCACTGACTCCCCGTGTGGGGAAAGTGAATGTCTCACTGACTCCCCGTGTGGGGAAAGTGAATGTCTCACTGACTCCCCATGTAGGGAAAGTGAATGTCTCACTGACTCCCCGTGTGGGGAAAGTGAAATTTTCAGAGCCTCCACATGTGAGGTAAGTGAGTGCCTCAGTGACTCCCCGTTTGGGGTAAGTGAATGTCTCAGTGACTCCCCATGTGGGTTATGTGAATGGCTCAGTGACTCCCCATGTGGGGTAATTGAATGTCTCAGTGACTCCCCGTTTGGGGTCAGTGAATGTATCAGTGACTCCCCGTGTTGGGTAAGTAAAAGTCTCAGTGACTCCCTGTGTGGAATAAGTGAATATCTCAGTGACTCCACATGCAGGGTAAATGAGTACCTTAGTGACTCCCTGTGTGACATAAGATAATGTCTCAGTGACACCCCGTGTGGGTTAAGTGAATGTCTCAGTAACACCCGGTGTGGGTTAAGTGAATGTCTCAGTAACCCCCGGTGTGGGTTAAGTGAATGTCTCTTTTACTCCTCGTGTGGGGTAAGTGAATGCCTCATTGACTCCCCGTGTGGGCTAATTGTATGTCTCAGAGACACCCCATGGGTGTATGTGAATGTCTCAGTGACTCCCCGTGTTGGGTAAGTGAATGTCCCAGTGACTCCCCTCTAGGGTAAGTGAATGTCTTTGCGTCTCCCCGTGTCGCTTAAGTGAGTATCTCAGTGACTCCCCATGTGGGGTAAATGAGTGTCTGAGTGACTTCCTGTGTAGGGTAAGTGAGTGCCTCAGCGACTCCCCGTGTGGTGTAAGTGAATGTCTCAGTGACTCCCCATGAGGGGTAAGTGCGTGCCTCAGTGACTCCCCATGTGGGATAAGTGAGTGCCTCAGTGACTCCCCATGTGGTGTAAGTGTATGTCTGAGCGACTCCTCGTCTTGGGTAAGTGATTGTCTCAGTGATTCCCAGTGTGGGGTAAGTGAATGTCTCAGTGACTCCCTGTGTGGGATAAGTGAGTGGATCAGTGACTCCCTGTGTGGCGTAAGTGAATGTTTCAGTGACTCCCTGTGTGGGATAAGTGAGTGGATCAGTGACTCCCTGAGTGGGGTAAGTGAATGCCTCAGTGACTCCCCATGTGGGGTCAGTGAGTTCCTCAGTGATTCCCCTTGCAGGGCAAATGA
Organism: Carcharodon carcharias; assembly: GCF_017639515.1. Taxonomy (NCBI): domain Eukaryota; kingdom Metazoa; phylum Chordata; class Chondrichthyes; order Lamniformes; family Lamnidae; genus Carcharodon; species Carcharodon carcharias. The sequence goes on along the minus strand of NC_054475.1, from coordinate 73,230,614 downwards.
GTACCTCAGTGACTTCCTGTGTAGCGTAAGTGAATTGCTCAGTGAATCCCCGTGTGGGGTAAGTCAATGTCTCAATGACTCTCCATGTGGGGTGAGTGAGTGTCTCAGTGACTCCCCCTTTGGCGTAAGTGAGTGTCTCAGTGACTTCCCGTGCGCTGCAATTGAGTCCCTCAGTGACTCCCCGAGTGGGGTAAGTTATTGTCTCAGTGACTACCTGTGTGGGGTAAGTGAATGTAACAATGACTCCCAGTGTTGGTTAAGTGAATGTCTCAGTGACACCCCGCGTGGGGTAAGTGAATGTCTCAGTGACTCCCCATGTTGGTTAAGTGAATGTCTCAGTGATTCCCCTTATGACATGAGTGCCTCAACGACTCGCCGTGTGGGGTAAGTGTGTGCCTCAGTGTCTCCCTGTGTGGGGTAAGCGAATGTCTCAGTGACTCCCTGTTTGGGGTAAGTGAATGTCTCAGTGACTCCCCGTGTGGGATAGATGAGTGCCTCAGTGAATCACCATGTGGGCTAAGTGAATTTATCAGTGACTCCCCCTTTGGGGCAAGTGAGTGCCGCAGTGACTCCCTGTTTGGGGTAAGTGAATGTCTCAGTGACTCCCCGTGTGGGGTCAGTGAGTTCCTCGGTGACTCCCCTTGCAGGGACAATGAGTGCCTCAGTGACTCCCTGTGTGGAGTAAGTGAATTTCTCAGTGACTCCCTCTTTAGGGTAAGTGAGTGCCTCAGTGACTCCCCGTGTGAGGTAAGTGAGTGTCTCAGTGACTCCCCATTTAGTGTGAGTGAATGTCTCAGTGAATTCCCCTGTGGGATAAGTGAATGTCTCTATGACTCGCCGTGTAGGTTAAGTTAAGGCTCAGTGACTCCTCCTGTGCGATAAGCGAATGTCTCAGTGACTACCCATGTGGATTAAGTCAGTTCCTCATGACTCCCCATGCAGGGTAAATGAGTTCCTCAGTGACTCCCTGTCTGGCGTAAGTGAATGTCTCAGTGACTCCCCGTATGGGGTAAGTGAATGTCTCAGTGACTCCCCGTATGGGGTAAGTGAATGTCTCAGTGACTCCCCCTGTGGGTTAGCTGAATGTCTCAGTGACTCCCCGTATGGCGTAAGTGAATGTCTCAGTGGCTCCCCATGTGGGGTAAATCATTGTCTCAGTGACTCACCGTGTGGGGCAATTGAATGTCTCAGCAACTCTCCATGTTGTTGAAGTGAATGTCTCAGTGAATCCGCCTTATGGCATGAGTGCCTCAACGACTCGCTGTGTGGGGTAAGTAAGTGTCTCAGTTCCTCATGACTCCCCATGCAGGCTAAACAAGTGTCTCAGTGACTCCCTGTCTGGCGAAAGTGAGTCTCTCTGTGATCCCATTTTCGGCTAAGTGAATGTTTCCGTGACTCCCCATGTCGGGTAACTGAATGTATCAGTGACGCCCCGGGTAGGGTAAATGACTGCCTCAGTGACTCCCCCTGTGGGGTAACTGAATCTCTCAATGACTCCCCGTATAGCGGAAGTGAATGTCTCAGTGACTCCCCGTGTGAGTTAAGTGAATGTCTCAGTGACTCCCCGTGTGGGTTAAGTGAATGTCTCAGTGACTCCCCGTGTGGGGTAAATGATTGTCTCAGTGACTCCCCATGTGAGTTAAGTGAATGTCTCAGTGACACCCCGTGTGGGGTAAGTGAATGTCTCAGTGACTCCCTATGTTGGTTAAGTGAATGTCTCAGTGATTCCCCTTATGACATGAGTGCCTCAACGACCCGCCGTGTGGGGTAAGTGTGTGCCTCAGTGACTTCCTGTGTGGGGTAAGTGAATGTCTCAGTGACTCCCTGTTTGGGGTAAGTGAATGTCTCAGTGACTCCCCGTGTGGGGTAGATGAGTGCCTCAGTGAATCACCGTGTGGGGTAAGTGAATTTATCAGTGACTCCCCCTGTGGGGCAAGTGAGTGCCGCAGTGACTCCCCCAGTGGGGTAAGTTATTGTCTCAGTGACTATCTGTGTGGGGTAAGTGAATGTAACAGTGACTCCCAGTGTTGGGTAAGTGAATGACTCAATGACTCCCCATGTTGGTTAAGTGAAAGTCTCAGTGATTCCCCTTATGACATGAGTGCCTCAATGACTCGCCGTGTGGGGTAAGTGTGTGCCTCAGTGACTCCCTGTGTGGGGTAAGTGAATGTCTCAGTGACTCCCTGTTTGGGGTAAGTGAATGTCTCAGTGACTCCCCATGTGGGGTAGATGAGTGCCTCAGTGAATCACCGTGTTGGGTAAGTGAATGTCTCAGTGACTCCCCGTGTGGGGTCAGTGAGTTCCTCAGTGACTCCCCTTGCAGGGATAATGAGTGCCTCAGTGACTCCCTGTGTGGAGTAAGTGAATTTCTCAGTGACTCCCCCTTTGGGGTAAGTGAGTGCCTCAGTGACTCCCCGTGTGAGGTAAGTGAGTGTCTCAGTGACTCCCCATTTAGTGTAAGTGAATGTCTCAGTGAATTCCCCTGTGGGATAAGTGAATGTCTCTATGACTCGCCGTGTAGGTTAAGTTAAGGCTCAGTGACTCCTCCTGTGCGATAAGTGAATGTCTCAGTGACTACCCGTGTGGATTAAGTCAGTTCCTCATCACTCCCCATGCAGGGTAAATGAGTTCCTCAGTGACTCCCTGTCTGGCGTAAGTGAATGTCTCAGTGACTCCCCATATGGGGCAAGTAAATGTCTCAGTGACTCCCCGTGTCGGGTAGATGAGTGCCTCAGTGAATCACCATGTGTGGTAAGTGAATTTATCAGTGACTCCCCCTGTGGGGCAAGTGAATACCGCAGTGACTCCCTCTTTGGGGTAGGTGAATTTCTCAGTGACTCCCCCTGTGGGTTAGCTGAATGTCTCAGTGACTCCCCGTATGGCGTAAGTGAATGTCTCAGTGAGTCCCCGTTTGGGGTAAGTGAATGTCTCAGTGACTCCCTGTGTGGAGTAAGTGAATGTCTCAGTGAGTCCCAATTGGGTTAAGTAGATGTCTCAGTGACTCCCCGTGTGGGATAAATGAATGTCTCAGTGACTCCCCGTTTGGGGTAAGTGAATGTCTCAGAATCTCCCCGAGTGTAATAAGAGAATGTATCACTGACTCCCCGTGTGAGGCACGTGAATGGCTCAGAGAATCCCCGGGTGAGGTAAGTGAGTGCCTCAATGACTCCCCGTATGTGGTAAGTGAATGTATCAATGACTCCCCCTGTGGGGTAAGTGAATGTCTCAGTGACCCACGTGTGGGGTAAGTTAAGGTCTCACTGACTCCCATTGTGGGGAAATGAATGTTTCAGAGACTCCCTGTGTGAGGTAAGTGAATGTCTCAATGACTCCCCATTTGGGGTAAAAGAATGTCTCAGTGAATCCCCATGTGGGGTAAGTGAATGTCTCAGTGAATCCCCAAGTGGGTTAAAAGAATGTCTCAGTGACTCCTCGTGCGGGGTAAGTGAATGTCTCAGTAACTCCCCATATGGGGTAAGGGAGGGTCTCAGTGAATTCCGATGTGGGGCAAGTGAGGATGTCACTGACTCCCCATGTGGGGAAAGTGAATTACTCACTGATTACCCATGTGGGGTAAATGAATGTCTCAGTGACTCCCCATGTGGGGTAAGTGAATGTCTCAGTGACACCCCGTGTGGGTAAAGTGAATGTCTCAGTGCCTCCCCATGTTGGGTAAGTGAATATCTCAGTGACTCCCCTTCTGGTTTCAATGAACGTCTCAGAGCCTCACCGAGTGGAGTAAGTGAATGTCTCACTGACTCCCCGTGTGGGCTAAGTGAATGTCTCAGTGACTCCCCGTGCGCTTTAACTGAATATCGCAGTGACTCCCTGTGTGGGGTAAGTGAGTACCTCAGCGACTCCCTGTATGAGGTAAGTGAATTTCTCAGAGACTCACCCTGTGGGGCAAGTGAGTGTCACAGTGACTCCCCGTGTGGGGTAAGTGAATGTCCCGGGGACTTCCCGTGTGGGGAAGGTGAATTTCTCATTGACTCCCCATCTGTGTTAAGTGAATGTCACAGTGACTCCCCGTGTGGTGTAAGTGAATGTGTCAGTGACTCCCCGTGTGGGGTAAGTGAATGTCTCAGTGACTCCGCGTGTGGGTTAAGTGAATGTCTCAGTGAATCTGAATGTGCGGTAAGTGAATGTCTCACTGACTCCCCATGTGGGGTAAGTGTATGTCGCACTGACTCCCCATGTAGGGTAAGTGACTATCTCAGTGACTCCCAGTGTGGGGTAAGTGAATTTCTCACTGATTCCCCATGTGGGGTAAATGAATGTCTCAGTGACTCCCCCTGTGGGGTAGGTGAATGTCTCAGAGACTAACATGTGGGGTAAGTGAATAACTCAGAGACGCCCCGTTTGGGGAAATTGGTTGCCTCAGTGACTCCCCCTGTAGGGTAGGTGATTGCCTCAGTGAGTCCCCATGTGGGATAAGCGAGTGCCTCAGTGACTCCCCGTCTGGCGTAAGTGAATTTCTCACTGATTCCCCATGTGGGGTAAATGAATGTCACAGTGACTCCCCATGTGGCCGAAGTGAATATCTCAGTGACTACCCGTGTAGGGTAAGTGAATGGCCCAGTCATGTGTTGGATAAGTGAATGTCTCAGTGACGCCACTTGTGGTGTAAATGAGTGCCTCAATGATTCCACATTTGTGGTAAGTGAGTGCCTCAGTGAATCCCCATATGGGATAAGTGAGTGCCTCAGTGACTCCCCGTGTGGAGTAAGTGAATATCTCACTGACTCCCCGTGTGGGGAAAGTGAATGTCTCACTGACTCCCCGTGTGGGGAAAGTGAATGTCTCACTGACTCCCCATGTAGGGAAAGTGAATGTCTCACTGACTCCCCGTGTGGGGAAAGTGAAATTTTCAGAGCCTCCACATGTGAGGTAAGTGAGTGCCTCAGTGACTCCCCGTTTGGGGTAAGTGAATGTCTCAGTGACTCCCCATGTGGGTTATGTGAATGGCTCAGTGACTCCCCATGTGGGGTAATTGAATGTCTCAGTGACTCCCCGTTTGGGGTCAGTGAATGTATCAGTGACTCCCCGTGTTGGGTAAGTAAAAGTCTCAGTGACTCCCTGTGTGGAATAAGTGAATATCTCAGTGACTCCACATGCAGGGTAAATGAGTACCTTAGTGACTCCCTGTGTGACATAAGATAATGTCTCAGTGACACCCCGTGTGGGTTAAGTGAATGTCTCAGTAACACCCGGTGTGGGTTAAGTGAATGTCTCAGTAACCCCCGGTGTGGGTTAAGTGAATGTCTCTTTTACTCCTCGTGTGGGGTAAGTGAATGCCTCATTGACTCCCCGTGTGGGCTAATTGTATGTCTCAGAGACACCCCATGGGTGTATGTGAATGTCTCAGTGACTCCCCGTGTTGGGTAAGTGAATGTCCCAGTGACTCCCCTCTAGGGTAAGTGAATGTCTTTGCGTCTCCCCGTGTCGCTTAAGTGAGTATCTCAGTGACTCCCCATGTGGGGTAAATGAGTGTCTGAGTGACTTCCTGTGTAGGGTAAGTGAGTGCCTCAGCGACTCCCCGTGTGGTGTAAGTGAATGTCTCAGTGACTCCCCATGAGGGGTAAGTGCGTGCCTCAGTGACTCCCCATGTGGGATAAGTGAGTGCCTCAGTGACTCCCCATGTGGTGTAAGTGTATGTCTGAGCGACTCCTCGTCTTGGGTAAGTGATTGTCTCAGTGATTCCCAGTGTGGGGTAAGTGAATGTCTCAGTGACTCCCTGTGTGGGATAAGTGAGTGGATCAGTGACTCCCTGTGTGGCGTAAGTGAATGTTTCAGTGACTCCCTGTGTGGGATAAGTGAGTGGATCAGTGACTCCCTGAGTGGGGTAAGTGAATGCCTCAGTGACTCCCCATGTGGGGTCAGTGAGTTCCTCAGTGATTCCCCTTGCAGGGCAAATGAGTACCTCAGTGACTTCCTGTGTAGCGTAAGTGAATTGCTCAGTGAATCCCCGTGTGGGGTAAGTCAATGTCTCAATGACTCTCCATGTGGGGTGAGTGAGTGTCTCAGTGACTCCCCCTTTGGCGTAAGTGAGTGTCTCAGTGACTTCCCGTGCGCTGCAATTGAGTCCCTCAGTGACTCCCCGAGTGGGGTAAGTTATTGTCTCAGTGACTACCTGTGTGGGGTAAGTGAATGTAACAATGACTCCCAGTGTTGGTTAAGTGAATGTCTCAGTGACACCCCGCGTGGGGTAAGTGAATGTCTCAGTGACTCCCCATGTTGGTTAAGTGAATGTCTCAGTGATTCCCCTTATGACATGAGTGCCTCAACGACTCGCCGTGTGGGGTAAGTGTGTGCCTCAGTGTCTCCCTGTGTGGGGTAAGCGAATGTCTCAGTGACTCCCTGTTTGGGGTAAGTGAATGTCTCAGTGACTCCCCGTGTGGGATAGATGAGTGCCTCAGTGAATCACCATGTGGGCTAAGTGAATTTATCAGTGACTCCCCCTTTGGGGCAAGTGAGTGCCGCAGTGACTCCCTGTTTGGGGTAAGTGAATGTCTCAGTGACTCCCCGTGTGGGGTCAGTGAGTTCCTCGGTGACTCCCCTTGCAGGGACAATGAGTGCCTCAGTGACTCCCTGTGTGGAGTAAGTGAATTTCTCAGTGACTCCCTCTTTAGGGTAAGTGAGTGCCTCAGTGACTCCCCGTGTGAGGTAAGTGAGTGTCTCAGTGACTCCCCATTTAGTGTGAGTGAATGTCTCAGTGAATTCCCCTGTGGGATAAGTGAATGTCTCTATGACTCGCCGTGTAGGTTAAGTTAAGGCTCAGTGACTCCTCCTGTGCGATAAGCGAATGTCTCAGTGACTACCCATGTGGATTAAGTCAGTTCCTCATGACTCCCCATGCAGGGTAAATGAGTTCCTCAGTGACTCCCTGTCTGGCGTAAGTGAATGTCTCAGTGACTCCCCGTATGGGGTAAGTGAATGTCTCAGTGACTCCCCGTATGGGGTAAGTGAATGTCTCAGTGACTCCCCCTGTGGGTTAGCTGAATGTCTCAGTGACTCCCCGTATGGCGTAAGTGAATGTCTCAGTGGCTCCCCATGTGGGGTAAATCATTGTCTCAGTGACTCACCGTGTGGGGCAATTGAATGTCTCAGCAACTCTCCATGTTGTTGAAGTGAATGTCTCAGTGAATCCGCCTTATGGCATGAGTGCCTCAACGACTCGCTGTGTGGGGTAAGTAAGTGTCTCAGTTCCTCATGACTCCCCATGCAGGCTAAACAAGTGTCTCAGTGACTCCCTGTCTGGCGAAAGTGAGTCTCTCTGTGATCCCATTTTCGGCTAAGTGAATGTTTCCGTGACTCCCCATGTCGGGTAACTGAATGTATCAGTGACGCCCCGGGTAGGGTAAATGACTGCCTCAGTGACTCCCCCTGTGGGGTAACTGAATCTCTCAATGACTCCCCGTATAGCGGAAGTGAATGTCTCAGTGACTCCCCGTGTGAGTTAAGTGAATGTCTCAGTGACTCCCCGTGTGGGTTAAGTGAATGTCTCAGTGACTCCCCGTGTGGGGTAAATGATTGTCTCAGTGACTCCCCATGTGAGTTAAGTGAATGTCTCAGTGACACCCCGTGTGGGGTAAGTGAATGTCTCAGTGACTCCCTATGTTGGTTAAGTGAATGTCTCAGTGATTCCCCTTATGACATGAGTGCCTCAACGACCCGCCGTGTGGGGTAAGTGTGTGCCTCAGTGACTTCCTGTGTGGGGTAAGTGAATGTCTCAGTGACTCCCTGTTTGGGGTAAGTGAATGTCTCAGTGACTCCCCGTGTGGGGTAGATGAGTGCCTCAGTGAATCACCGTGTGGGGTAAGTGAATTTATCAGTGACTCCCCCTGTGGGGCAAGTGAGTGCCGCAGTGACTCCCCCAGTGGGGTAAGTTATTGTCTCAGTGACTATCTGTGTGGGGTAAGTGAATGTAACAGTGACTCCCAGTGTTGGGTAAGTGAATGACTCAATGACTCCCCATGTTGGTTAAGTGAAAGTCTCAGTGATTCCCCTTATGACATGAGTGCCTCAATGACTCGCCGTGTGGGGTAAGTGTGTGCCTCAGTGACTCCCTGTGTGGGGTAAGTGAATGTCTCAGTGACTCCCTGTTTGGGGTAAGTGAATGTCTCAGTGACTCCCCATGTGGGGTAGATGAGTGCCTCAGTGAATCACCGTGTTGGGTAAGTGAATGTCTCAGTGACTCCCCGTGTGGGGTCAGTGAGTTCCTCAGTGACTCCCCTTGCAGGGATAATGAGTGCCTCAGTGACTCCCTGTGTGGAGTAAGTGAATTTCTCAGTGACTCCCCCTTTGGGGTAAGTGAGTGCCTCAGTGACTCCCCGTGTGAGGTAAGTGAGTGTCTCAGTGACTCCCCATTTAGTGTAAGTGAATGTCTCAGTGAATTCCCCTGTGGGATAAGTGAATGTCTCTATGACTCGCCGTGTAGGTTAAGTTAAGGCTCAGTGACTCCTCCTGTGCGATAAGTGAATGTCTCAGTGACTACCCGTGTGGATTAAGTCAGTTCCTCATCACTCCCCATGCAGGGTAAATGAGTTCCTCAGTGACTCCCTGTCTGGCGTAAGTGAATGTCTCAGTGACTCCCCATATGGGGCAAGTAAATGTCTCAGTGACTCCCCGTGTCGGGTAGATGAGTGCCTCAGTGAATCACCATGTGTGGTAAGTGAATTTATCAGTGACTCCCCCTGTGGGGCAAGTGAATACCGCAGTGACTCCCTCTTTGGGGTAGGTGAATTTCTCAGTGACTCCCCCTGTGGGTTAGCTGAATGTCTCAGTGACTCCCCGTATGGCGTAAGTGAATGTCTCAGTGGCTCCCCATGTGGGGTAAATCATTGTCTCAGTGACTCACCGTGTGGGGCAATTGAATGTCTCAGCAACTCTCCATGTTGTTGAAGTGAATGTCTCAGTGAATCCGCTTATGGCGTGAGTGCCTCAACGACTCGCTGTGTGGGGTAAGTAAGTGTCTCAGTTCCTCATGACTCCCCATGCAGGCTAAACAAGTGTCTCAGTGACTCCCTGCCTGGCGTAAGTGAGTCTCTCTGTGATCCCATTTTCGGCTAAGTGAATGTTTCCGTGACTCCCCATGTCGGGTAACTGAATGTATCAGTGACTCCCCGTGTGGGGTAGATGACTGCCTCAGTGAATCACCATGTGGAGTAAGTGAATTTATCAGTGACTCCCCCTGTGGGGCAAGTGAGTACCGCAGTGACTCCCTGTTTGGGGTAAGTGAATGTCTCAGTGACTCCCCGTATGGGGTAAGTGAATGTCTCAGTGACTCCCCGTACGGGGTTAATGAATGTCTCAGTGACTCCCCACGTGGGGTAGGTGAATTTCTCAGTGACTCCCCCTGTGGGTTAGCTGAATGTCTCAGTGACTCCCCGTATGGCGTAAGTGAATGTCTCAGTGGCTCCCCATGTGGGGTAAATCATTGTCTCAGTGACTCACCGTGTGGAGCAATTGAATGTCTCAGTGACTCTCCATGTTGTTGAAGTGAATGTCTCAGTGAATCCGCTTATGGCGTGAGTGCCTCAACGACTCGCTGTGTGGGGTAAGTAAGTGTCTCAGTTCCTCATGACTCCCCATGCAGGCTAAACAAGTGTCTCAGTGACTCCCTGTCTGGCTTAGGTGAGAGTCTCAGTGATCCCCATTTGGTCTAAGTGAATGTTTCAGTGACTCCCCGTGTGGGGTAAGTGAATGTCTCAGTGACTCCCCATGTGGGATAAGTGAATGTCTCAGTGACTCCCTGTGTGGGGTAAATGAATTTCTCAGCGACTGCCCGTGTGGGGTAAGTGAATGTATCAGCGACTCCCCATGTTGTTTAAGTGAATGTCTCAGTGAATCCCCTTATGGTGTGAGTGCTTCAACAACTCGCCGTGTAAGTAAGTGTCTCAGTTCCTCATGACTCCCCATGCTGGGTAAAAGAGTGCCTCAGTGACTCCCTGTCTGGCTTAGGTGAGAGTCTCAGTGATCCCCATTTGGTCTAAGTGAATGTTTCCGTGACTCCCCGTGTGGGGTAAGTGAATGTCTCAGTGACTCCCCATATGGGATAAGTGAATGTCTCAGTGACTCCTCGTGTGGGGTAAATGAATTTCTCAGCGACTGCCCGTGTGGGGTAAGTGAATGTATCAGTGACTCCCCGTGGTGGGTAAGTAAATGTCTCAGTGACTCCCTGTGTGGGATAATTGAATATCTCAGTGACTCCCCGTGCAGGGTAAATGAGTGCCCCAGTGACTCCCCGTGTGACGTAAGAGAATGTCTCAGTGACTCCCCATGTGGAGTAACTGAATGTCTCTGTGACGCCCCGTGTGGGATAAGTGAGTGTCTCACTGGCTCCTCGTGTGGGGTAATTGAATGTCTCAGCCACTACCCATGTGGGGTAAGTGAATGTCTCAGTGACGCCCCGTGTGGGTTAAGTGAATGTCTCATTGACTCCCCATGTGGTGTAATTGAATGTCTCAGTGACACCCCATGGGGGTAAGCGAATTTCTCAGTAACTCCCCGTGTGGGCTTAGTGATTGCCTCATTGACTCCCCATGTGGGTTAAGTGAATGTCTCAGTGACTCCCCTGTAGGGTAAGTGAATGTCTCATTGTCTTCCCGTGTCGGTTAAGTGAGTGCGTCAGTGACTCCCCATGTGGGGTAAGTGAATGTCTCAGTGACTCCCCATCTTGGGTAATTGAGTGCCTCAGCGACTCCTAGTGTGGGGTAGATGAGTGCCTCAGTGACTCCCCGAGTGGGCTCAATGGATTGCCTCAGTGACTCCATGTCTTGTGTAAGTGATTGCCTCAGTGACTCCGCTTGTGGGGTAAGTGAATGACTCAGTGACTCACCATGTGGGATAAGTGAGTGGCTCAGTGACTCCCTGTCTGGCGTAAGTGAGTCTCTCTGTGATCCCATTTTCGGCTAAGTGAATGTTTCCGTGACTCCCCATGTCGGGTAACTCAATGTAACAGTGACTCCCCAGGTCCTACCTCTCAGTGACTCCCCGTATAGCGGAAGTGAATGTCTCAGTGACTCCCCGTGTGGGTTAAGTGAATATCTCAGTGACTCCCTGTGTGGGGTAAATGATTGTCTCAGTGACTCGCCGTGTGGGGCAATTGAATGTCTCAGCGACTCCCCATGTTGTTTAAGTGAATGTCTCAGTGAATCCCCTTATGGTGTGAGTGCTTCAACAACTCGCCGTGTAAGTAAGTGTCTCAGTTCCTCATGACTCCCCATGCTGGGTAAAAGAGTGCCTCAGTGACTCCCTGTCTGGCTTAGGTGAGAGTCTCAGTGATCCCCATTTGGTCTAAGTGAATGTTTCCGTGACTCCCCGTGTGGGGTAAGTGAATGTCTCAGTGACTCCCCATGTGGGATAAGTGAATGTCTCAGTGACTCCTCGTGTGGGGTAAATGAATTTCTCAGCGACTGCCCGTGTGGGGTAAGTGAATGTATCAGTGACTCCCCGTGGTGGGTAAGTAAATGTCTCAGTGACTCCCTGTGTGGGATAATTGAATATCTCAGTGACTCCCCGTGCAGGGTAAATGAGTGCCCCAGTGACTCCCCGTGTGACGTAAGAGAATGTCTCAGTGACTCCCTATGTGGAGTAACTGAATGTCTCTGTGACGCCCCATGTGGGATAAGTGAGTGTCTCACTGGCTCCTCGTGTGGGGTAATTGAATGTCTCAGCCACTACCCATGTGGGGTAAGTGAATGTCTCAGTGACGCCCCGTGTGGGTTAAGTGAATGTCTCATTGACTCCCCATGTGGTGTAATTGAATGTCTCAGTGACACCCCATGGGGGTAAGCGAATTTCTCAGTAACTCCCCGTGTGGGCTTAGTGATTGCCTCATTGACTCCCCATGTGGGTTAAGTGAATGTCTCAGTGACTCCCCTGTAGGGTAAGTGAATGTCTCATTGTCTTTCCGTGTCGGTTAAGTGAGTGCGTCAGTGACTCCCCATGTGGGGTAAGTGAATGTCTCAGTGACTCCCCATCTTGGGTAATTGAGTGCCTCAGCGACTCCTAGTGTGGGGTAGATGAGTGCCTCAGTGACTCCCCGAGTGGGCTCAATGGATTGCCTCAGTGACTCCATGTCTTGTGTAAGTGATTGCCTCAGTGACTCCGTTTGTGGGGTAAGTGAATGACTCAGTGACTCACCATGTGGGATAAGTGAGTGGCTCAGTGACTCCCCATGTGGGGTAAGTGAATCTCTCAGTGACTCCCCGTGTGGAGAAGTGAATATGCCAGTGACTGCCCATGTGGTGTAAGTGAATGTCTCAGTGACTCACCGTGTGGGGTAAGTGAATGTCTGACTGACTTCCCTTGTGGGGTAAGTGGGTGCTTCAGTGACTCCCTGTGTGGGGTCAGTGAGTTCCTCAGTGACTCCCCTTGAAGGGTAAATGAGTGCCTCAGTGAATCCCGTGTGGTGTAATTGAGTCCCTCACTGACTCCCCGAGTGGGGTAATTTTTTGTCTCACTGACTCCGCATGTGGGGTAAGTTAATGTGTCAGTGACTCGTCCTGTGCGATATGTGAATGTCTCAGTGACTCCCCGTGTGGATTAAGTCAGTTCCTCATGACTCCCCATGCAGGGCAAATGAATTCCTCAGTGACTCCCTGTCTGGTTTAAGTGAATGTCTCAGTGACTCCCCGTGTGGGGTAAGTGAATGTCTCAGTGACTCCCCACGTGGGGTAGGTGAATTTCTCAGTGACTCCCCCTGTGGGGTAACTGAATGTCTCAGTGACTCCCCGTGTGGGGTAAATGAATGTCTCAGTGACTCACCGATTGGGGTAATTGAACGTCTCAGCGACTCCTCATGTTGTTTAAGTGAATGTCTCAGTGAATCCACTAATGGCATGAGTGCCTCGATGACTCGCCGTGTGGGGTAAGTAAGTGTCACAGTTTCTCATGACTCCCCATGCAGGGTAAACGAGTGCCTCAGTGACTCCCTGTCTGGCGTAAGTGAGTGTCTCAGTGACTACCCGTCTGGGCCAAGTGAATGTTTCAGTGACTCCCCATGTGGAGTTGATGAGTGCATCAGTGACTCCACGAGTGAGGTAAATGAATGCCTCAGTGACTCCCCATGGGGGTAAGTGAATTTCTCAGTGACTCCCCCTGTGGGGTAACTGAATGTGTCACTGACTCCCCCTGTTGGTTAAGTGGATGTCTTAGTGAATCCCCCTGTAGTGTAACTTAATGTCTCAGTGATGCCCCGTGTGGACTAACTGAATGTCTCTGTGACGCCCTGTGTGAGATAAGTGAATGTCTCAGTGGCTCCTCGTGTGGGGTAAATGAATGTCTCAGCGACTACCTGTGTGGGGTAAGTGAATATCTCAGTGACACCCTGTGTGGGTTAAGTGAATTTCTTTTTGACTCCCCATGTGGGGTTCAGTGAATGTCTCAGCGACTCCCCATGTGGCGTAATTGAATGTCTCAGTGACAATCCATGGGGGTAAGCGAATGTCTCAGTCACTCCCCGTGTGGGCTAACTGAATGCCTCAGTGTCACCCCATGGGGGTATGTGAGTGTCTCAGTAACTCCCAGTGTGGGCTTTGTGAGTGGCTCAGTGACTCCCCATGTAGGTTAAGTGAATGTCTCAGTGACTCCCCATGTTGGGTAAGTGAATGTCTCAGTGATTCCCCGTCTTGGGTAAGTGAGTGCCTCAGCGACACCCCGTGTGGGGTAGATGAGTGCCTCAGTGGCTCCCCGAGTGGGGTAAAGGAGTGCTGCTGTGAATCCCCGTGTGAGGTAAGTGAATGTCTCAGTGACTCCCCACGTTGGCTAGATGAATTTCTCAGTGACTCCCCCTGTGTGGTAATTGAATGTCTCAGCGACTACCCGTGTGGGGTAAGTGAATATCTCAGTGACTCCCCGTGTGTGGTAAGTGAATGTCTCAGTTACTCACCGTGTCGGGAAAGTGAATGTCACAGTGACACCCCATGTTGGTTAAGTGAAAGTCTCACTGATTCCCCTAATGGCGTGAGTGCCTCAGCGACTCACCGTATGGGGTAGGTGAATGTCTCAGTGACTCCCCGTATGGGTTAAGTGAACGTCTCAATGCCTCACCATGTGCGGTAAGTGAATGTCTCAATGACTCCCTTTGTGGGGTAAGTGCATGACTCAGTTACTCCCCATGTGGGGTAAGTTAGTGTCTTAGTGACTCCCCAAGTGGGGTAGATGTGTGCCTCTGTGAATCCCTGTGTGGGGTAAGTGAATGTCTCAGTGACTCCCCACGTGGGGTAAGTGAATTTCTCAGTGACTCCCCCTGTGGGACAAGTGAAAGTCTCTTTGACTCCCCATGTGGGGTAAGTAAATGTCTCAGTGACTCCCCCTGTGGGGTAAGTGCGTGCCTCTGTTACTCCCCAGTTTGGGTAAGTGAGTGTCTCAGTGATGCCCAGTGTGGGGTAAGTGAATGTCTCAGTGACTCCCCGTATGGGGTAGATGAATGCCTCTGTGAATCCCCGTGTGTGATAAGGGAGTGCCTCAGTGACCCCCCATGTGGGGTAACTGAGTGCCTCAGTGACACCCCGTTTGTATTAAGTGAGTGCCTCATCGGATCCCCGTGTGGGTTAATTAAGTTCCTCAGTGACTCCCCATGCAGGGTAAATGAGTGCCTCAGTTACTCCCCGAGTGGGGTAAAGCAGTGCCTCTGTGAATCCCTGTGTGGGGTAATTGAACGTCTCAATGACTCCCCACGTGGGGTAGGTGAATTTCTCAGTGACTCCAGGTGTGGCGTAAATGAATGTCTCAGTGACTCCCCGTGTGGGTTAAATGAATGTCGCAGTGACACCCCATGTGGGGTAATTGAATGTCTCAGTGACTCCCCATGTCGGTTAAGTTAATGTCTCAGTGACTCCCCATGTGGGGTAAGTGAATGTCTTAGTGACTCCTCGTGTGGGGTAAGTGTGTGCCTCAGTAATTCCCCGTATGGGGTAAGTGAGTGTCTCAGTGACTCCCCGTGTGGGGTAAGCGAATGTCTTAGCGACTCACCGTGTGGGATAAGTGCGTGCCTCAGTTACTCCACATGTGGGGTAAGTTAATGTCTTAGTGACTCACCGTGTGGGGTAAGTGCGTGCCTCAGTTACTCCACATGTGAGGTAAGTTAATGTCTTAGTGACTCCCCGTGTGGGGTAGATATGTGCCTCTGTGAATCCCCGTGTGGGATAAGTGAATGTCTCAGTGACATCCCACGTGTGATAAGTGAATTTCTCAGTGACTGCCCCATTGGGGCAAGTGACTGTCTCTTTGACTCCCCGTGTGGGGTAAGTGAATGTCTCAGTGACTCCCCATGTGGCGTAATTGAATGTCTCAGTGACAGCCCATGAGGGTAAGTGAAAGTCTCAGTGACTCCCCGTGTGGTCTAAGTGAATGTCTCATTGACTCCCGGTGTGGGGTAATTGATTGTCTCAGTGACTCCCCATGTGGGTTAAGTGAATGTCTCAGTGCCTCACCGTGTGGGGTAATTGAATGTCTCAGCGACTCTCCATGTTGTTGAAGTGAATGTCTCAGTGAATCCGCTTATGGCGTGAGTGCCTCAACGACTCGCTGTGTGGGGTAAGTAAGTGTTTCAGTTCCTCATGATTCCCCATGCAGGCTAAACGAGTGCCTCAGTGACTACCTGTCTGGCGTAAGTGAGTGTCTCAGTGACCCCGTTTGGGCTAATTGAATGTTACAGTGATTCCCCACGTGGGGTTGATGAGTGCATCAGTGACTCCCCATGTGGGGTAAGTGAATGTCTCAGTGAATCCCCTTGTAGGGTAACTGAATGTCTCAGTGACTCCCCGTGTGGGGTAAGTGAATGTCTCAGTGACCCCCCATGTGGGATAAGTGAATGTCTAAGTACCTACTCGTGTGGGGTAAATGAATATTTCAGCGACTACCCGTGTGGGGTAAGTGACTGTATCAGTGACTCCCCGTGGTGGGTAAGTAAATGTCTCAGTGACTCCCTGTATGGGATAAGTGAATATCTCAGTGACGCCCCGTGCAGGGTAAATGAGTGCCCCAGTGACTCCCCATGTGAGGTAAGAGAATGTCTCAGTGACTCCCCATGTGGAGTAAATGAATGTCTCTGTGACGCCCCATGTGGGATAAGTGAATGTCTCTGTGGCTCCTCGTGTGGGGTAAATGAATGTCTCAGCGACTACCCATGTGGGGTAACTGAATGTCTCTATGACTCGCCGTGTGGGTTAAGTTAAGGCTCAGTGACTCATTCTGTGCAATAAGTGAATGCCTCAGTGACGGCCCTTGTGGGGTAAGTGAATGCCTCAGTGACTCCGCACGTGGGTTAAGTGAATGTTTCAGTGACTCCCCGTGTGCGTTAAGTGAATGTCTCTTTGACTCCTCATGTGGTGTCAGTGAATGTCTCAGAGGCTCCCCATGTGGCGTAATTGAATGTCTCAGTGACACCCCATGGTGGTAAGCGAATGTCACAGTCAGTCCCCGTGTGGGCTAATTGAATGCCTCAGTGACTCCCCATGGGGGTATGTGAGAATCGCAGTAACTCCCCGTGTGGGCTTAGTGAGTGCCTCAGTTACTCCCCATGTAGGTTAAGTGAATGTCTCAGTGACTCCCCATGTGGCGTAATTGAATGTCTCAGTGACCCCCCATGTGGTGTAATTGAATGTCTCAGTGACACCCCATGGGGGTAAGCGAATGTCTCAGTGACACCCCATGGGGGTAAGCGAATGTCTCAGTCACTCCCCGTGTGGGCTAACTGAATGTCTCATTGTCACCCCATGGGGGTATGTGAGTGTCTCAGTAACTCCCAGTGTGGGCTTTGTGAGTGGCTCAGTGACTCCCCATGTAGGTTAAGTGAATGTCTCAGTGACTCCCCGTGTTGGGTAAGTGAATGGCTCAGCGACTCCCCGTGTGGGGTAGATGAGTGCCTCAGTGACTCCCCGAGTGGGGTAAAGGAGTGCCGCTGTGAATCCCCGTGTGGGGTAAGTGAATGTCTCAGTGACTCCCCACGTTGGCTAGATGAATTTCTCAGTGACTCCCCCTGTGTGGTAATTGAATGTCTCAGCGACTACCCGTGTGGGGTAAGTGAATATCTCAGTGACTCCCCGTGTGTGGTAAGTGAATGTCTCAGTTACTCACCGTGTCGGGAAAGTGAATGTCACAGTGACACCCCATGTTGGTTAAGTGAAAGTCTCACTGATTCCCCTAATGGCGTGAGTGCCTCAGCGACTCGCCGTATGGGGTAAGTGAATGTCTCAGTGACTCCCCGTATGGGTTAAGGGAACGTCTCAATGCCTCACTGTGTGCGGTAAGTGAATGTCTCAATGACTCCCTTTGTGGGGTAAGTGCGTGACTCAGTTACTCCCCATGTGGGGTAAGTTAGTGTCTTAGTGACTCGCCGTGTGGGGTAGATGTGTGCCTCTGTGAATCCCTGTGTGGGATAAGGGAGTGCCTCAGCGACTCCCAATGTGGGGTAAATGAGTGCCTCAGTGTCTCCCCAAGTGTGGTAAATGAGTGCCTCTGTGAATCCCCGTGTGGGGTAAGTGAATGTCTCAGTGACTCCCCACGTGGGGTAAGTGAATTTCTCAGTGACTCCCCCTGTGGGGCAAGTGAGTGTCTCTTTGACTCCCCGTGTGGGGTAAGTAAATGTCTCAGTGACTCCCCCTGTGGGGTAAGTGCGTGCCTCTGTTACTCCCCTTGTTGGGTAATTGAGTGTCTCAGTGATGCCCAGTGTGTGGTAAGTGAATATCTCAGTGACTCCCCATGTGGGGTAAGTGAGTGTCTTAGTGACTCCCCGTGTGGGGTAACTGAGTGCCTCAATGACTCCCCGTTTGTATTAAGTGAGTGCCTCATCGGATCCCCGTGTGGGTTAATTAAGTTCCTCAGTGACTCCCCATGCAGGGTAAATGAGTGCCTCAGTTACTCCCCGAGTGGGGTAAAGCAGTGCCTCTGTGAATCCCTGCGTGGGGTAAGTGAACGTCTCAATGACTTCCCACGTGGGGTAGGTGAATTTCTCAGTGACTCCCCCTGTGGGGTAACTGAATGTCTCAGTGACTCCAGGTGTGGCATAAGTGAATGTCTCAGTGACTCCCCGTGTGGGTTAAATGAATGTCTCAGTGACACCCATGTGGGGTAATTGAATGTCTCAGTGACTCCCCATGTCGGTTAAGTTAATGTCTCAGTGACTCCCCATGCGGGGCAAGTGAATGTCTTAGTGACTCCCTGTGTGGGTTAAGTGTGTGCCTCAGTAATTCCCCGTATGGGGTAAGTGAGTATCTCATTGACTCCCTGTGTGGAGTAAGCGAATGTCTCAGTGACTCACCGTGTGGGGTAAGTGCGTGCCTCAGTTACTCCACATGTGGGTTAAGTTAATGTCTTAGTGACTCCCCGTGTGGGGTAGATATGTGCCTCTGTGAATCCCCGTGTGGGATAAGTGAATGTCTCAGTGACTCACCATGTGGGGTAAGTGCGTGCCTCAGTTACTCCACATGTGGGTTAAGTTAATGTCTTAGTGACTCCCCGTGTGGGGTAGATATGTGCCTCTGTGAATCCCCGTGTGGGATAAGTGAATGTCTCAGTGACTCCCCACGTGGGGTAGATGAATTTCTCAGTGACTCCCCCTGTGGGGTAACTGAATGTCTCAGTGACTCCCCTTACGGTGTAAGTGAATGTCTCAGTGACTCCCCGTGCAAGGTAAGTGAATGTCTCAGCGACTCCCCATGTTGTTTAAGTGAATGTGATTCTCCTTATGGCGTGAGTGCCTCAACGACTCGCCGTGTGGGGTAAGTGTGTGCCTCAGAGACTCCCTGCGTGGGGTAAGTGAATGTCTCAGTGACTCCCTGTTTGGTGTAAGTGAATGTCTCAGTGACTCCCCGTGTGGGGTACGTGCATGCCTCAGTTACTGCCCATGTGGGGTAGGTTAGTGTCTTAGTGACTCCCCGTGTGGGATAGATGAGTGCCTCAGTGAATCCCCGTGTGGGATAAGGGAGTGCCTCAGTGACTCCCCTTGTGGGGTATATGAGTGCCTCTGTGAATCCCCGTGTGGGGTGAGTGAATGTCTCAGTGACTCTCCACGTAGGGTAAGAGAATTTCTCAGTGACTCCTCCTGTGGAGCAAGTGAGTGCCTCAGTGACGCAACAAGTGGGCTAAGTCTGTGGCTCAATGACTCCCCTTGTGTGATAAGTGAATGTCCCACTGACTCCCCATTTAGGATAAGTCAATGTCTCAGTGACTTCCCGTGTGGGTTAAGTAAGTCCCTCAGTGACTCCCCATGTGGGGTAAGTGAATGTCTCAGTGACTCGCTGTGTTGGATAAGTGAGTGCCTCAGTGACTCCCCGTGTGGGGTAAGTGAGTGCCTCAGTGACTCCCCGTGTGTATTAAGTGAGTGCCTCACCAGCTTCCCGTGTGGCTTAAGTGAGTTCCTCAGTGATTCCCCATGCAAGGTAAATGATTGCCTCAGTGACTCCCTGTCTGGCGCAAGTGAATGTCTCAGAGACTCCCTGTGTTTGTCAATTGAATGTCTCATTGGCACCCCATGTGGGGTAAGTGAATGTCTCAGTGACTCACCATGTAGGGTAAGTGAATGTCTGAGTGACTCCCCATGTTGGGTAAGTTCATTTCTCAGTGACTCCCCGTGTGGGGTAAGTGAGTGTATCAATGAATCCCCGTGTGGGGTAAGTGAATGTCTCAGTGACTTCCCACGTGGGGTTGATGAGTGCCTCAGTGACTCCCCGTGTGGGGTAAGTGAATGTCTCAGTGACTCCCCGTGTGGGCTAAGTGAATGTCTCAGTGACTCGCCGTGTGGGCTAAGTGAATGTCTCAGTGACTCCCCGCTTGGGGGAAGTGAATGTCTCAGTGACTCCCCTTGTAGGGTAAGTGAATGTCTCAGCGACTTGCCTTATGGAGTAAGAGAGTGCCTCAGAGACTCCCCGTGTGGGGTAAGTGAATTTCTCAGTGACTCCCCGTGTGGGGTAAGTTAATTTCTCAATAACTCCCCACGTGGGGTAAATGAGAGCCTCAGTGAATCTCCATGTGGTGTAAGTGAGTGTCTCAGTGATTCCCGGTGTGGGGTAAGTGACTGTCTCAGTGACTCCCCGTGTGGGGTAAGTGAATTTCTCTCTGACTCCCCGTGCAGTGTAAGTTAGTGCCTCAGTGACTCTCCATGTGGGGCAAGTGAATGTCTCAGTGACACCCCGTGTGGGGTAAGTGCGTACCTCTTTTACTCCCAATGTGGGGTAAGTGAGTGTCTCAGTGATTCCCGGGTTGGGGTAAGTGAATGTCTCAGTGACTCCCCGTATGGGGTAAGTGAATGTCTCAGTGACTCCCCGTGTGTGGTAAGTGAATGTCCCAGTGACTCCCCATGCAGGGTAAGTGAATGTCTCAGTGACTCCCCGTGTGTGGTAAGTGAATGTCCCAGTGACTCCCCGTGTGGGGTAAGTGAATGTCTCAGTGACTCCCCATGTAGGGTAAATGAGTGCCTCAGCGACGCCACGTGTGGGGTAAGTAAATGTCTCAGTGACTCCCTGTGTGGGGTAAGTGCGTGCCTCTGTTACTCCCCTTGTTGGGTAAGTGAGTGTCTCAGTGATTCCCGGTGTGGGGTAAGTGAATATCTCCGTGACTCTCCGTGTGGAGTAAGTGAATGTCTCAGTGACTCCCCATGTGTGGTAAGTAAGTGGCTCAGTGACTCCCCGTGTGGGGTAAGTGAATTTCTCTCTGACTCCCCGTGCGGTGTAAGTTAGTGCCTCAGTGACTCTCCATGTGGGGCAAGTGAATGTCTCAGTGACACCCCGTGTGGGGTAAGTGCGTACCTCTTTTACTCCCAATGTGGGGTAAGTGAATGTCTCAGTGACACCGCACGTGGGGTAAGTGCGTGCCTCTGTTACACCCCATGTGGGGTAAGTGAGTGTCTCAGTGATTCCCGGGTTGGGGTAAGTGAATGTCTCAGTGACTCCCCGTGTGGGGTAAGTGCGTATCTCTTTTACTCCCAATGTGGGGTAAGTGAATGTCTCAGTTATTCCCCGTATGGGGTAAGTGAATGCCTCAGTGACTAACCCTGTGGGATAAGTGAGTGGCTCAGTGACTCCCTGTCTGGCTTAAGTGAATGTCTCAGTGTCTCCCCATGTTTGGTAATTGTTTGCCTCAGTTACACCCCATGTGGGGTAAGTGACTGTCTCAGTGATTCCCGGTATGGGGTAAGTGAATGTCTCAGTGACTCCCCGTGTGGGGAAATGAATATCTCAGTGACACCCCGTGTCAGTTAATTGAATATATCTGTGATTTCTGTGTGGGGTAAGTGAGTGCCTCAGTGACTACCATTGCAGGGTAAATGTGTGCCTCAGTGACACCCTGTGCGGGGTAAGTGAATTTCTCAGTGACTCCCTGTGTGGGGTAAGTGAGAGCCTCAGTGAGTCTCCATGTGGGGTAAGTGAGTGTCTCAGTGACACCCCCTTTCGGGTAAGTGAATATCTCAGTGACTCCTCATGTGGGGTAAGTGAGTGTTTCACTGACACCCAATTTAGGTTGAGTGAATGTCTCAGTGATTTCCCGTGTGGGGTAATTGAGTCCCTCCGTGATCCCCGAGTTGGGTAAGTTAATGTCTCAGTGACTTCCCATGTGGGATAAGTGAATGTCTCAGTGACTCCCCCTGAGGGATAAGTGAATGTCTCTGTGACTCGCCGTGTCCATTAAGTTAAGGCTCAGTGACTCCTCCTGTTCGATACGTGAATGTCTCAGTGACTCCCCGTGTGGTGTAAGTGAGTGTCTCAGTTCCTCATGACTCCCCATGCAGGGTAAATGAGTGCCTCAGTGACTCCCTGTCTGGCGTAAGTGAATGTCTCAGTGACTCCTCGTGTTGGGTAATTGCATGCCTCAGTTACTCCCATGTGGGGTAAGTGAGTGCCTCAGTCAAACCCCGTTTGGACTAACTGAATGTCTCAGTGACTCCCCGCGTGGGGTGATCGAGTGCCTCAGTGACTCTCCGTGTGGGGTAAGTGAATGTCTCCGTGACTCTCCATCTGGTGTAAGTGAATATCTCAGTGACTCCCCGTGTGGGGTAATTGAATGTCTCAGTGATTCCCCGTGTGGAATAAGTCAGTACCTCATAACTCCCCATGCAGGGTAAATGAGTGTCTCAGTGACTCACTGTCTGGCGTAAAGGAATTTGTCAGTGACTCCCCGTGTGGGGTAAGTGAATGTCTCAGTGACTCCCCATGTGGAGTAAGTGAATGTCTCTGTGACCCCACGTGTGGGGTAAATGAGTGCCTCTGTGACTCCCCGTGTGTATTAAGTGAGTGCCTCAGTGACTCCCCATGCAAGATAAATGAGTGCCTCAGTGACTCCCCGTGCGGGGTAAGTAAATGTCTCAGTGACTCCCCGTGTGGGTAAGTGCGTACCTCTGTTATTCCCCATGTGGGTTAAGAGAGTGTCTCAGTGATTCCCGGTGTGGGGTAAGTGAATGTCTCAGTGACTCCCCTTATGGGGTAAATGAATGTCTCAGTGACTAACCCTGTGGGATAAGTGAGTGGCTCAGTGACTCCCTGTCTGGCTTAAGTGAATGTCTCAGTGTCTCCCCATGTTTGGTAATTGTTTGCCTCAGTTACACCCCATGTGGGGTAAGTGACTGTCTCAGTGATTCCCGGTATGGGGTAAGTGAATGTCTCAGTGACTCCCCGTGTGGGGAAATGAATATCTCAGTGACACCCCGTGTCAGTTAATTGAATATATCTGTGATTTCTGTGTGGGGTAAGTGAGTGCCTCAGTGACTACCATTGCAGGGTAAATGTGTGCCTCAGTGACACCCTGTGCGGGGTAAGTGAATTTCTCAGTGACTCCCTGTGTGGGGTAAATGAGAGCCTCAGTGAGTCTCCATGTGGGGTAAGTGAGTGTCTCAGTGACACCCCCTTTCGGGTAAGTGAATATCTCAGTGACTCCTCATGTGGGGTAAGTGAGTGTTTCACTGACACCCAATTTAGGTTGAGTGAATGTCTCAGTGATTTCCCGTGTGGGGTAATTGAGTCCCTCCGTGATCCCCGAGTTGGGTAAGTTAATGTCTCAGTGACTTCCCATGTGGGATAAGTGAATGTCTCAGTGACTCCCCCTGAGGGATAAGTGAATGTCTCTGTGACTCGCCGTGTCCATTAAGTTAAGGCTCAGTGACTCCTCCTGTTCGATACGTGAATGTCTCAGTGACTCCCCGTGTGGTGTAAGTGAGTGTCTCAGTTCCTCATGACTCCCCATGCAGGGTAAATGAGTGCCTCAGTGACTCCCTGTCTGGCGTAAGTGAATGTCTCAGTGACTCCTCGTGTTGGGTAATTGCATGCCTCAGTTACTCCCATGTGGGGTAAGTGAGTGCCTCAGTCAAACCCCGTTTGGACTAACTGAATGTCTCAGTGACTCCCCGCGTGGGGTGATCGAGTGCCTCAGCGACTCTCCGTGTGGGGTAAGTGAATGTCTCCGTGACTCTCCATCTGGTGTAAGTGAATATCTCAGTGACTCCCCGTGTGGGGTAATTGAATGTCTCAGTGATTCCCCGTGTGGAATAAGTCAGTACCTCATAACTCCCCATGCAGGGTAAATGAGTGTCTCAGTGACTCACTGTCTGGCGTAAAGGAATTTGTCAGTGACTCCCCGTGTGGGGTAAGTGAATGTCTCAGTGACTCCCCATGTGGAGTAAGTGAATGTCTCTGTGACCCCACGTGTGGGGTAAATGAGTGCCTCTGTGACTCCCCGTGTGTATTAAGTGAGTGCCTCAGTGACTCCCCATGCAAGATAAATGAGTGCCTCAGTGACTCCCCGTGCGGGGTAAGTAAATGTCTCAGTGACTCCCCGTGTGGGTAAGTGCGTACCTCTGTTATTCCCCATGTGGGTTAAGTGAGTGTCTCAGTGATTCCCGGTGTGGGGTAAGTGAATGTCTCAGTGACTCCCCTTATGGGGTAAATGAATGTCTCAGTGACTAACCCTGTGGGATAAGTGATTGGCTCAGTGACTCCCCGTGTGGGGTATGTGACTGCCTCTGAGATTCCCCATGTGGGGTAAGTGAAAGGCTCAGTGACTCCCCATGTAAGCTAAATGAGTGCCTCAGTGACTCCCCGTGTTGGGTAAGTAAATGTCTCAGTGATTCCCCCTGTGGGGTAAGGGCGTGCCTCTGTTACTCCCCATGTGGCGTAAGTGAGTGTCTCAATGATTCCCGGTGTGGGTAAGTGAATGTCTCAGTGACTCTCCATGTGGGAAAAGTGAATGGCTCAGTGACACCCCGTGTGGGTTAAGTGAATATCTCAGTGACTATCCGTGTGGGGTAATTGAGTGCCTCAGTGAAAACCCGTGTGGGGTCAGTGAGTTCCTCAGTGACTCCCATTGCAGGGTAAATGAGTGCCTCAGTGACTCCCTGTGTGGCGTAAGTGAATTTCTCAGTGACTCCCCATGTGGGGTAAGTGAATGTCTCTGTGAAGTCCCGTGTGGGTTAAGTGAATGTCTCAGTGACTCCCCATACAGGGTAAATGAGTGCCTCAGTTACTCCCTGTCTGGCTTAAGTGAATGTCTCAGTGACTCCCAATGTTTGGTAATTGTGTGCCTCAGTTACTCCCCATGTGGGGAAGTGAATTTCCCAGTGACTCCCCGAGTGGGGTAAGTGAATGTCTCAGTGACACCCCGTTTGTGGTATGTGAGTGCCTCAGTGACTCCCCGTGTCAGTTAAGTGAATGTCTCAGTGACTCCCAATGTAGGCTAAATGAGTGCCCCCGTGACTCCCCGTGTCAGGTAAGTAAATGTCTCAGTGGCTCCCCCTGTGGTGTAAGGACATGCCTCTGTTACTCCCCATGTGGCTAAACTGACTGTCTCAGTGATTCCCGGTGAGGGGTAAGTGAATGTCTCAGTAATTCCCCGTGTGGGGAAAGTGAATGTCTCAGTGACTCCCCGTGTGGATTAAGTGAATATCTCAGTGACTCCCCTTGTGAGCGCCTTGGTGAGTCTCCATGTGGGGTAAGTGAGTGTCAGTGACAACCCCTTTGGGGTAAGTGAATATCTCAGTGACTCCCCGTGTGGGGTCAGTGAGTTCCTCAGTGACTCCCCTTGCAGGGTAAATGAGTGCCTCAGTGACTCCCCGTTTGGGGTAAGATAATGTCTCACTGACTCCCAATTTAGAGTAGGTGAATGTCTCACTGACTTCCCGTGTGGGGTAATTGAGATCCTCAGTGACTCCCCGAGTGAGGTAAGATAATGTCTCAGTGACTCCCCATGTGGGGCAAGTGAATGTCTC
This sequence comes from Carcharodon carcharias, assembly GCF_017639515.1. Classification (NCBI taxonomy): domain Eukaryota; kingdom Metazoa; phylum Chordata; class Chondrichthyes; order Lamniformes; family Lamnidae; genus Carcharodon; species Carcharodon carcharias. Next base: position 73,205,419 of record NC_054475.1, on the reverse strand, counting down.
TGTGACTCGCCGTGTGGGTTAAGTTAAGGCTCAGTGACTCCTCCTGTGCGATAAGTGAATGTCTCAGTGACTCCCCGTGTGGGGTAAGTGAGTGTTTCAGTTCCTCATGGCTCCCCATGCAGGGTAAATGAGTGCCTCAGTGACTCCCTGTCTGGCGTAAGTGTATGTCTCAGTGACTCCTCCTGTTGGGTAATTGCATTCGTCAGTTTCTCCCCATGTGGGGTAAGTAAGTGTCTCAGGGAAACCCCATTTGGGCTATGTGATTGTCTCAATGAATCCCCGTGTGGGGTAGATGAATGCATCAGTGACTCCCCGAGTGGGGTGATTGAGAGCCTCAGTGACTGCCTGTGTGGGGTAAGTGATATCTCAGTGACTCCCCATGTAGGGTTAAAAATTGCCTCAGTGACACCCCGTGTGGGGTAAATGCGTACCTCTTTTACTCCCCATGTGGGGCAAGTGAGTGTCTAGTGATTCCCGGTGTGGGGTAAGTGAATGTCCCAGTGACTCTCGGTATGGGGTAAGTGAATGTCTCAGTGACTAATCCTGTGGGATAAGTAAGTGGCTCAGTGACTCACCATGTGGGGTAAGTGAATGTCTCCATGACTCCCCGTGTGTGGTAAGTGAATGTCTCAGTTATACCCCATGCGGATTAAGTCAGTTCCTCATGACTCCCCATGCTGGGTATGTGAGTGTCTCAGTGACTCTCTGTCTGGCGTAAGTGAATTTGTCAGTGACACTCCGTGTGGGGTAAGTAAATGTTTCAGTGGCTCCCTGTGTGGGGTAAGTTAATGTCTCTGTGAATCCCCATGTGGGGTAAGTGAATGTCTCAGTGACTCCCCGTGTGTGGTAATTGAGTGCCTCAGTGCCTCTCCATTTGGGGTTAGTGAATGTATCAGTGACTCCCCGTGTGGGGTAAGTGAATGTCTCAGTGACTCCCTGTGTTGGATAAGTGAATGTCTCAGTGACTTCCCAAGCAGGGTAAATGAGTGCCTCAGTTACTCCCTGAGTGGCGTTAGTGAATTTCTCTGTGACTCTCCATGTGGGGTAAGTGAATGTCTCATTGACTCCCCATGTGGGCTAAGTGAGTGTCTCAGGGAAACCCCATTTGGGCTAAGTGAATGTCTCAGTGAATCCCCGTGTGGGGTAGATGAGTGCATCAGTGACTCCCCGAGTGGGGTGATTGAGAGCCTCAGTGACTACCCATGTGGGGTAAGTGGATGTCTCAGTGACTCCCCATGTAGGGTTAAAAAGTGCCTCAGTGACACCCCGTGTGGGGTAAGTGGGTACCTGTGTTACTCCCCATGTGGGGTAACTGAGTGGCACAGTGACTCCCCATGTGGGGTAAGTGAATGTCTCCATGACACCCCGTGTGGGCTAAGTGAATGTCTCAGTTATTCCCCATGTGGATTAAGTCAGTTCCTCATGACTCCCCATGCAGTGTAAGTGAGTGCCTCAATGACTCTCCATCTGGCGTAAGTGAATTTGTCAGTGACTCACCGTGTGGGGTAAGTGAATGTCTCAGTTCCTCATGACTCCCCATGCAGGGTAAATGAGTGCCTCAGTGACTCCCTGTCTGGCGTAAGTGAATGTCTCAGTGACTCCCCGTGTTGGATAATTGCATGCCTCAGTTATTCCCATGTGGGTTAGGTGAGTGTCTCAGTAAAACCCCGTTTGGGCTAATTGAATGTCTCAGTGACTTCCCGCGTGGGGTAGATGAGTGCATCAGTGACTCCCCAAGTGGGGTGATCGAGTGCCTCCGTGACTCCCCGTGTGGGGTAAGTGAATATCTCAGTGACTTCCCGTGTGTGTTAATTGAATGTCTCAGTGATTCCCACCGTGGAATAAGTCAGTACCTCAAAACTCCCCGTGCAGGGTAAATGAGTGTCTCAGTGACTCACTGTCTGACGTAAATTAATTTGTCAGTGACTCCCCGTGTGGGGTAAGTGAATGTCTCAGTGACTCCCTGCGGGGTAAGTGACTGCCTCAGTGACACCCCGTTTGGGGTAAATGAGTGCCTCAGTGACTCCCCGTGTCTATTAAGTGAGTGCCCCAGTGACTCCCCATGCAGGATAAATGATTGCCTAAGTTACTCCCTGCCTGGCATAAGTGAATGTCTCAGTGTCTCCCCGTTTTTGGTAATTGAATGTCTCAGTGACTCCCCATGTTGGGTAAGTGAATGTCTCAGTGACTCCCCGAGTGGGGTAAGTGAATGTCTCAGTGACTTCCCGTGTTGGGTAAGTGAATGTCTCAGTGACTCCCCGATTGGGGTAAGTGAATGTCTCAGTGACTTCCCATGTGGGCTAATTGAGACCCTCAGTGAATCCCCATGTGGGGTAAGTGGATGTCACAGTGACTTCCCATGTGGGGTAAGTGCGTGCCTCTGTTACTCCACATGTGGGGTAAGTGAGTGTCTCTGTTACTCCGCATGTGGGGTAAGTGAGTGTCTCAATGATTCCCGGTGTGGTGTAAGTGAATGTCTCAGTGACTAATCCCGTGGGATGAGTGAGTGGCACAGTGACTCCCCATGTGGGGTAAGTGAATGTTTCCGTGACTCCCTGTGTGGGGTAAGTGAATGTCTCAGTTAATCCCCGTGTGGATTAAATCAGTTCTTCATGACTCCCCAGGCAAGGAAAGTGAGTGTCTCAGTGACATCCGTCTGGCGTAAATGAATTTGTCAGTGACGCACCGTGTGGGGTAAGTGAATGTCTCAGTGACTCACCGTGTGGGGTAAGTGAATGTCTCTGTGAATCCCCGTGTGAGGTATGTGAATGTATCAGTGACTCCCCGTGTCGGGTAAGTGAATGTCTCAGTGACTCCCTGTGTTGGATATGTGAATGTTTCAGTGACTCCCTATGCAGGGTAAATGAGTGCCTCATTTACTCCCTGTCTGGTTTAAGTGAATGTCTCAGTGTCTCCCGATGTTTGGTAATTGTGTGCCTCAGTTACCCCCCATGTGGGTTATGTGATTTTCTCAGTGATTCCCGGTGTGTGGAAAGTTAATGTCTCAGTGATTCACCTTGTCAGTTAAGTGAATATCTCAGTGATTCCCGTGTGTGGTAAGTGAGTGCCTCAGTCACTCCCATTGCAGCGTAAAAATGTGCCTCAGTGACTCCCTGTGTGACGTAAGTGAATTTCTCTGTGACTCCCCATGTGCGGTAAGTGAATGTCTCAGTGAGTCCCCCTGAGGGATAAGTGAATATCTCAGTGAGTCCCCGTGTGGCGGAAGTGAGTGTCTCAGTTCCGCATGACACCCATGCAGGGTAAATGAGTGCCTCAGTGACTCCCTGTCTGGCGTAAGTGAATGTCGCAGTGACTCCCCAGTTGGGGTAAGTGAATGTCTCAGTGACACACCGTGTTGGTTAATTGCATGCCTCAGTTACTCCCCATGTGGGGTAAGTGAGTATCACAGTGACTCCACGTTTGCGCTAACTGAATGTCTCAGTGACACCCCGTGTGGTGTAGATGAGTGCATCAGTGACACCCTGAGTGGTGTAATTGAGTGACTCAGTAAATCCCCGTGTGGGGTAAGTGGATGACTCAGTGACTCCCCGTGTGAGGTAAGGGCGTGCCTCTGTTACTCCCCATGTGGGGTGAGTTAGTGTCTCAATGATTCCCGGTGTGGTGTGAGTGAATGTCTCAGTGACTCTCCGTGTGGGGTCATAGATTTTCTCTGTTACTCCCCATGTTGGGGAAGTGAGTGTCTCAGTGATTCCCGATGTGGTGTAAGTGAATGTCTCAGTGACTCACCCTGTGAGAAGAGTGAGTGGCTCAGTGACTCCCTGTGTGGGGTAAGTGAATGTCTCAGTGACTCCTCGTGTGGGGTAAGTGAGTGCCTCAGTGACTCCACGTGTGGGGTCAGCGAGTTCCTCAGTGACTCTCCTTGCAGGGTAAATGAATGCCTCAGCGACTTCCAGTGTAGCGTAAGTGAATTTCTCTGTGACTCTCCATGTGGGGTAAGTGAATGTCTCATTGACTCCCCGTGTGGGGTAAGTGAGTGTCTCAGTGACTCCCCGTTTGGGGTAAGTGAGTGACTCACTGACTCCCAATTCAGGGTAAGTGAATGTCTCAGTGACTCCCCGAGTGGGGGAAGATACTGTCTCAGTGATTCCCCATGTGGGGCAAGTGAATGTCTCTGTGACTCGACGTGTGGGTTAAGTTAAGGCTAAATGACTCCTCCTGTGCGATAAGTGAATGTCTCAGTGACTCCCCGTGTGGGGTAAGTGAGTGTCTCAGTTCCTCATGGCGCCCCATGCAGGGTAAATGAGTGCCTCAGTGACTCCTTGTCTGGCGTAAGTGAATGTCTCAGTGACTCCCCGTGTTGGATAATTGCATTTGTCAGTTTCTCCCCATGTGGGCTAAGTGAGTGTCTCAGGGAAACCCCATTTGGGCTAAGTGAATGTCTCAGTGAATCCCCGTGTGGGTTAGATGAGCGCATCAGTGACTCCCCGAGTGGGGTGATTGAGAGCCTCAGTGACTACCCATGTGGGGTAAGTGGATGTCTCAGTGACTCCACATGTAGGGTTAAAAAGTGCCTCAGTGACACCCCGTGTGGGATAAGTGGGTACCTGTGTTACTCCCCATGTGGGGTAACTGAGTGTCTCAGTGATTCCAGGTGTGGGGTAAGTGAATGTCTCAGTGACTCCCCGTATGGGGTAAGCGAATGTCTCAGTGACTAATCCTGTGGGATAAGTGAGTGGCTCAGTGACTCCCCATGTGGGGTAAGTGAATGTCTCCATGACACCCCATGTGGGCTAAGTGAATGTCTCAGTTATTCCCCATGTGGATTAAGTCAGTTCCTCATGACTCCCCATGCAGTGTAAGTGAGTGTCTCAGTGACTCTCCGTCTGGCGTAAATGAATTTGTTAGTGACACCCCGTGTGGGGTAAGTGAATGTCTCAGTGACTCCCCGTGTGCAGTAAGTGAATGTCTCAATGACTTCCCGTGTGGGGTAATTGAGTCCCTCAGTGACTCACCGAGTGGGGTAAATGAATGTCTCAGTGACTTCCCGTGTGGGGTAATTGAGACCCTCAGTTAATCCACTAGTGGGGTAAAATAATGTCTCAGTGACTCCGCAAATAGAGTAAGTGAATGTCTCTGTGACTCGCTGTGTGGATTAAGTTAAGGCTAATATACTCCTCCTGTGGGATAAGTGAATGTCTCAGTGACCCCCCGTATGGGGTAAATGAATGTTTCAGTGACTAATCCTGTGGGATAAGTGAGTGGCTCAGTGACTCCACATGTGGGGTAAGTGAATTTCTCCATGACTCCCCGTGTGGGGTAAGTGAATGTCTCAGTTATTCCCCATGTGGACTAAGTCAGTTCCTGATGACTCCCCATGCAGGGTAATTGAGTGTCTCAGTGACTCTCCGTCTGGCGTGATTGAATTTGTCAGTGACTCCCCGTGCGAGGTAAGTGAATGTCTCTGTGAATCCCCGTGTGGGGTAAGTGAATGTCTCAATGACACCCCGTGTTGGTTAATCGCATTCCTCAGTTACTCCCCATGTGGGGTAAGTGAGTATCTCAGTGACTCCACGTTTGCGCTAACTGAATGTCTCAGTGACTCCCCGTTTGGGGTAGATGAGTGCATCAGTGACTCCCCGAGTGGGGTGATTGAGTGCCTCAGTGACTACCCATGTGGGGTAAGTGGATGTCTCAGTGACTCCACATGTAGGGTTAAAAAGTGCCTCAGTGACACCCCATGTGGGCTAAGTGCGTACCTGTGTTACTCCCCATGTGGGGTAAGTGAGTGTCTCAGTGATTCCCGGTGTGGGGTAAGTGAATGTCTCAGTGACTCCCTGTATGGGGTAATTGAATGTCTCAGTGACTAATACTGTGTGATAAGTGAGTGGCTCAGTGTCTCCCTATGTGGGGTAAGTGAATGTCTCCATGACTCCCCGTGTGGGCTAAGTGAATGTCTCAGTTATTCCCATGTGGATTAAGTCAGTTCCTCTTGACTCCCCATGTAGTGTAAGTGAGTGTCTCAATGACTCTCCGTCTGGTGTAAGTGAATTTGTCAGTGACTCCCCGTGTGGGGTAAGTGAATGTCTGAGTGACTCCCTGTGTGGGGTAAGTGAATGTCTCTGTGAATCCCCGTGTAGGGTAAGTGGATGTCTCAATGACTTCCCGTGTGGGGTAATTGAGTCCCTCAGTGACTCACCGAGTGGGGTAAATGAATGTCTCAGTGACTTCCTGTGTGGGGTAATTGAGACCCTCAGTGACAACACGAGTGGGGTAAGATAATGTCTCAGTGACTCCCCAAATGGAGTAAGTGAATGTCTCTGTGACTCGCTGTGTGGATTAAGTTAAGGCTAAGTGACTCCTCCTGTGGGATAAGTGAATGTCTCAGTGACTCCCCGTGTGGGGTAAGTGAGTGTCTCTGTGAATCCCCGTGTAGGGTAAGTGGATGTCTCAATGACTTCCCGTGTGGGGTAATTGAGTCCCTCAGTGACTCACCGAGTGGGGTAAATGAATGTCTCAGTGACTTCCTGTGTGGGGTAATTGAGACCCTCAGTGACAACACGAGTGGGGTAAGATAATGTCTCAGTGACTCCCCAAATGGAGTAAGTGAATGTCTCTGTGACTCGCTGTGTGGATTAAGTTAAGGCTAAGTGACTCCTCCTGTGGGATAAGTGAATGTCTCAGTGACTCCCCGTGTGGGGTAAGTGAGTGTCTCAGTTCCTCATGGCGCCCCATGCAGGGTAAATGAGTGCCTCAGTGACTCCCTGTCTGGCATAAGTGAATGTATCAGTGACTCCACGTGTTGGGTAATTGCATTCATCAGTTTCTCCCCATGTGGGCTAAGTGAGTGTCTCAGGGAAACCCCATTTGGGCTAAGTGAATGTCTCAGTGAATCTCCGTGTGGGTTAGATGAGTGCATCAGTGACTCCACAAGTGGGGTGATTGAGAGCCTCAGTGACCACCCATGTGGGGTAAGTGGATTTCTCAGTGACTCCCCATGTAGGGTTAAAAAGTGCCTCAGTGACACCCCATGTGGGATAAGTGTGTCCCTGTGTTACTCACCATGTGGGGTAAGTGAGTGTCTCAGTGATTCCCGGTGTGGTGTAAGTGAATGTCTCACTGACTCCCCGTATGGGGTAAGTGAATATCTCAGTGACTAATACTGTGGGATAAGTGAGTGGCACAGTGACTCCCCATGTGGGGTAAGTGAATGTCTGCATGACTCCCCGTGTGGGGTAAGTGAATGTCTCAGTTACTCCCCATGTGGGATAAGTGAGTGTCTCAGTGAAACCCCGTTTGGGCTAAGTAAATATCTCAGTGACTCCCCGCGTGGGTTAGATGAGTGCATCAGTGACTACCCGAGTGGGGTGTTTGAGTGCCTCAGTGCCTCCTCGTGTGGGGTAAGTGAATGTCTCAGTGACTCCCCATGTGGGGTAATTGAGCGTCTCATTGACTCTCCATGTTTGTTAAGTGAATGTCTCAGTGACTTCCCGAGTGGGGTGAGTGAATTTCTCAGTGACTTCCCATTTAAGGTAAGCGAATGTTTCAGTTACTTGCCGTGTGGGGTAATTGTGTCCCTCAGTGACTCCCTGAGTGGGATATGTTCATATCACAGTGACTCCCCATGTGAGGTAACTGAATATCTCAGTGACTCCTCCTGTGAGATAAGTGAATGTCTCAGTGACTCCCCGTGTGGGTTAAGTGAAAGTCTCAGTTCCTCATGACGCCCCGTGCAGGGTAAATGAGTGCCTCAATGACTCCCTGTCTGGCGTAAGCCAATGTCTCAGTGACTCTCCGTTTGGGGTAAGTGAATGTCTCAGTGACTTCCCATTTAAGGTAAGTGAATGTCTCAGTTACTTCCCGTGTGGGGTAATTGAGTCCCTCAGTGACTCCCCTTTTGGGCTAACTGAATGTCTCAGTGACTCCTCCCGTGGGATAAGTGAATGTCTCAGTGACTCCCCGTGTTGGGACAGTGAATGTCTCAGTGACTCCCCATGTGGGGTAAATGAGTGTCTCAGTGACTCCGTGTGTGTTTAAAGTGAGTGCCTCTGTGACTCCCCATGCAGGGTAAATGAGTGCATCAATTATTCCCTGTCAGGTGTAAGTGAATGTCTCAGTGTCTCCTTGTGCTTGGTAATTGAATGTCTCAGGGACTTCCCAAGTAGGGTAAGTGAATTTCTCAGTGACATCCCGTGTGGGGTAAGTGAATTTCTCAGTGACATCCCGTGTGGGCTAAGTGAGTGTCTCAGTGACTCCCCGTGTGGGGTAAATGAATGTCTCAGTGACTCAGCCTGTGGGATAAGTAAATGTCTCAGTGACTCCCCGTGTGGGTTAAGTGTGTGCCTCTGTTACTCCCCATGTTGGATAAGTGAGTGTCTCAGTCATTCCCGGTGTGGGGTAAGTGAATGTCACAGTGACTGCCCATGTGGTGTAAGTGAATGTCTCAGTGACTCACCCTGTGGGAAGAGTGGCTCAGTGACTCCCCGTGTGGGGTAAGTTAATGTCTCCGTGACTCCCCGTGTGGGGTAAGCGATTGTCTCAGTGACTCCCCGTGTGGGAAAGTGAGTGCCTCAGTGACTCTCCGTGTGGGGTCAGTGAGTTCCTCAGTGATTCCCCTTGCAGTGTAAATGAGTGCCCCAGTGACTCCCTGTGTGGCGTAAGTGAAATTCACTGTGACTCCCCGTGTGGGGTAATTGAGTGCCTCAGTGACTCTCCATGTGGGGTGTGAGTGTCTCAGTGACTTCCCGTTTGGGGTAAGTGAATGACTCATTGACTCCCATTTTATGGTAAGTGATTCTCTCAGTGACTTCCCGTGTGGGGTAATTGTGTCCCTCAGTGACTCCCCGAGTGGGGTATGTTAATGTCTCAGTGACTCCCCATGCGGGCTAAGTGAATGTCTCTGTGACTCCCCTGTGGGATTAGTGAATGTCTCTGTGACTCACCGTTTGGGTTACGTAAAGACTCAGTGACTCCTCCTGTGGGATAAGTGAATGTCTCAGTGACTCCCCGTGTGGATTAAATCAGTTCCTCGTGATTCCCCATGCAGGGTAAATGAGCGCCTCAGTGACTCACTGTCTCGCATAAGTGATTTTATCAGTGACTCCCCATGTGGGGTAAGTGAATATCTCAGTGACTCCCCATGTGGGGTAAGTGAATATCTCAGTGAGTCCCTGTGTGGGGTAAGTGAATGTCTCAGTGACTCCCTGTGTGGGGTAAATGAATGTCTCAGTCACTCCCCGTGTTGCGTAAGTGAATGTCTCAGTGACTCCCCATGCGGGGTAAATGAGTGCCTCAGTGACTCCCCGTGTTGGGTAATTGCATTCGTCAGTTTCTCCCCATGTGGGCTGAGTGAGTGTCTCAGAGAAACCCCATTTGGGTTAAGTGAATGTCTCAGTGAATCCCCGTGTGGGGTGATTGAGAGCCTCAGTGACTACCCATGTGGGGTAAGTGGATGTCTCAGTGACTCCCCATGTAGGGTTAAAAAGTACCTCAGTGACACCCCGTGTGGGGTAAGTGCGTACCTGTGTTACTCCTCATGTGGGGTAAGTGAGTGTCTCAGTAATTCCTGGTGTGGGGTAAGTGAATGTCTCAGCGACTCCCTGTATGGGGTAAGTGAATGTCTCAGTGACTAATCCTGTGGGAAAAGTGAGTGGCTCAGTGACTCCCCATATGGGGTAATTGAATGTCTCCATGACACCCCGTGTGGGCTAAGTGAAAGTCTCAGTTATTCCCCATGTGGATTAAGTCAGTTCCTCATGACTCCCCATGTAGTGTAACTGAGTGTCTCAGTGACTCTCTGTCTGGCGTAAATGAATTTGTCAGTTACTCCCCGTGTGGGGTAAGTGAATGTCTCAGTGACTCCCCGTGTGGGGTAAGTGAATGTCTCTGTGAATCCCCGTGTGGGGTAAGTGAATGTCTCAATGACACCCCATGTTGGTTAATCGCATGCCTCAGTTACTCCCCATGTTGGGTAAGTGAGTATCTCAGTGACTCCACGTTTGCGCTAACTGAATGTCTCAGTGACGCCCCGTGTGGGGTAGATGAGTGCATCAGTGACCCCCTGATTGGTGTAATTGAGTGACTCAGTGAATCCCCGTGTGGGGTAGGAGGATGTCTCAGTGACTCCCAGTGTGAGGTAAGTGCATGCCTCTGTTACTCTCCATGTGGGCTAAGTTAGTGTCTCAATGTTTCCCGGTGTGGTGTAAGTGAATGTCACAGTGACTCTCCGTGTGGGATCAGAGATCTTCTCTGTTACTCCCCATGTTGGGGAAGTGAGTGTCTCAGTGATTCCCGATATGGTTTAAGTGAATGTCTCAGTGACTCACCCTGTGGGAAGAGTGAGTGGCTCGGAGACTCCCTGTGTGGGGTAAGTGAATGTCTCCGTGACTCCCCGTGTGGTGTAAGTGAATACTTCCGTGACTCTCCGTGTGGGGTAAATGAGTGCCTCAGTGACTCCCCGTGTGGGGTCAGCGAGTTCCTCAGTGACTCACCATCCAGGGTAAGTGAGTGTCTCAGTGACTCTCCGTCTGGTGTAAGTGAATTTGTCAGTGACTCCCTGTGTGGGGTAAGTGAATGAGTGACTCCTCGTGTGGGGTAAGTGAATGTCTCTGTGAATCCCCGTGTGGGGTAAGTGGATGTCTCAGTGACTTCCCGTGTGGGGTAATTGAGACCCTCAGTGACAACACGAGTGGGGTAAGATAATGTCTCAGTGACTCCCCAAATGGAGTAAGTGAATGTCTCTGTGACTCGCTGTGTGGATTAAGTTAAGGCTAAGTGACTCCTCCTGTGGGATAAGTGAATGTCTCAGTGACTCCCCGTGTGGGGTAAGTGAGTGTCTCAGTTCCTCATGGCTCCCCATGCAGGGTAAATGAGTGCCTCAGTGACTCCCTGTCTGGCGTAAGTGAATGTCTCAGTGACTCCACGTGTTGGGTAATTGAATTCGTCAGTTTCTCCCCATGTGGGCTAAGTGAGTGTCTCAGGGAAACCCCATTTGGGCTAAGTGAATGTCTCAGTGAATCCCCGTGTGGGGTAGATGAGTGCATCAGTGACTCCCCAAGTGGGGTGATTGAGAGCCTCAGTGACCACCCATGTGGGGTAAGTGGAAGTCTCAGTGACTCCCCATGTAGGGTTAAAAAGTGCCTCAGTGACACCCCATGTGGGATAAGTGTGTCCCTGTGTTACTCCCCATGTGAGTGTCTCAGTGATTCCCGGTGTGGGGTAAGTGAATGTCTCAGTGACTCCCCGTATGGGGTAAATGAATGTCTCAGTGACTAATCCTGTGGGAAAAGTGAGTGGCTCAGTGACTCCCCATGTGGGGTAAGTGAATGTCTCCATGACTCCCTGTGGGGTAAGAGAATGTCTCAGTTACTCGCCATGTGGGATAAGTGAGTTTCTCAGTGAAACCCTCTTTGGGCTAAGTAAATGTCTCAGTGACTCCCCGCATGGGTTAAATGAGTGCATCAGTGACTCCCCGAGTGGGATGTTTGAGTGCCTCAGTGCCTCCCTGTGTGGGGTAAGTGAATGTCTCAGTGACTCCCCATGTGGGGTAAGTGAGCGTCTCATTGACTCCCCATGTTTGTTAAGTGAATGTCTCAGTGACTCCCCGAGTGGGGTAATTGATTCCCTCAGTGACTCCCTGAGTGGGATATGTTCATATCACAGTGACTCCCCATGTGAGGTAAATGAATGTCTCAGTGACTCCTCCTGTGGGCGAAGTGAATGTCTCAGTGACTCCCCGTGTGTATCAAGTGAGTGCCTCAGTTACTGCCCATGCAGGGTAAATGAGTGCCTCAGTTACTCGCTGTCTGGCATAAGTGAATGTCTCAGGGTCTCCCCATGTTGAGTAAGTGAATTTGTCAGTGAATCCCCGAGTGGGGTAGATGATTGAATCAGGTACTCCCCGAGTGGGGTAAATGAGTGCCTCAGTGAATCCACGTGTAGGGTAAGGGAATATCTCTGTGACTCCCCGTTTGGGGTATGTGAGTGCCTCTGAGATTCCCCATGTGTAGTTAGTGATTGTCTCAGGGACTCCACATGTAGGGTAAATGAGTGCCTCAATGGCTCCCTGTGTGGGGTAAGTAACTGTCTCAGTGGCTCCCCGTGTGGGGTAAGTGCGTTCCTCTGTTACTCCCCAGGTGGTGTAAGTAAATGTCTCAGTGATTCCCAGTGTGGGTTAAGTGAAAGTCTCGGAGACTCCCCGTGTGGGTAAGGGAATGTCTCCGTGACTCCCCTTGTGGGGTAAGTGTTTGCCTCAGTGACTCTCTGTATGGGGTCAGAGAGTTGCTCAGTGACTCCCCCTGCAGGGTAAATGATTGCCACAGTGACTCACTGTCTGGCATAAGTGAATTTGTCAGCGACTCCCCGCGTGGGCTAACTGAATGTCTCTGTGACTTCCCGTGTTGGGTAAGTGAATGTCTCTGACTCCCCATGTGGGGTAAATGAGAGCCTCAGTGACTCACCGTGTGTATTATGTGAGTGCCTCCATGACTCCCCATGCAGGGTAAATCCCTAAACAAAAACAGAATTACCTGGAAAAACTCAGCAGGTCTGGCAGCATCGGCGGAGAAGAAAAGAGTTGATGTTTCGAGTCCTCATGACCCTTCGACAGAACTTGAGTTCGAGTCCAAGAAAGAGTTGAAATATAAGCTGGTTTAAGGTGTGTGTGTGGGGGGGCGGAGAGATAGAGAGACAGAGAGGTGGAGGGGGGGAGGTGTGGTTGTAGGGACAAACAAGCAGTGATAGAAGCAGATCATCAAAAGATGTCAACGACAATAGTACAATAGAACACATAGGTGTTAAAGTTAAAGTTGGTGATATTATCTAAACGAATGTGCTAATTAAGAATGGATGGTAGGGCACTCAAGGTATAGCTCTAGTGGGTTTTTTTTTTATTTTTTATAATGGAAATAGGTGGGAAAAGGATAATCTTTATAATTTATTGGAAAAAAAAGGGAAGGGGAAAACAGAAAGGGGGTGGGGATGGGGGAGGGAGCTCACGACCTAAAGTTGTTGAATTCAATATTCAGTCCGGAAGGCTGTAAAGTCCCTAGTCGGAAGATGAGGTGTTGTTCCTCCAGTTTGCGTTGGGCTTCACTGGAACAATGCAGCAAGCCAAGGACAGACATGTGGGCAAGAGAGCAGGGTGGAGTGTTAAAATGGCAAGCGACAGGGAGGTTTGGGTCATTCTTGCGGACAGACCGCAGGTGTTCTGCAAAGCGGTCACCCAGTTTACGTTTGGTCTCTCCAATGTAGAGGAGACCACATTGGGAGCAACGAATGCAGTAGACTAAGTTGGTTCTGTTCCGATGATGCTACATTCAAAAACAGTTCCTCTGACATGTCCTCCTTCTTCCTTAACCGAGGTTTTCCACCCACGGTCGTTGACAGGGCCCTCAACCGTGTCCGGCCCATCTCCCGCGCATCCGCCCTCACGCCTTCCCCTCCCTCCCAGAAACATGATAGGGTCCCCCTTGTCCTCACTTATCACCCCACCAGCCTCCGCATTCAAAGGATCATCCTCCGCCATTTCCGCCAACTCCAGCATGATGTCACCACCAAACACATCTTCCCTTCACCCCCCTTATCGGCATTCCATAGGGATCGCTCCCTCCGGGACACCCTGGTCCACTCCTCCATCACCCCCTACTCCTCAACCCCCTCCTATGGCACCACCCCATGCCCACGCAAAAGATGCAACACCTGCCCCTTCACTTCCTCTCTCCTCACCGTCCAAGGACCCAAACACTCCTTTCAAGTGAAGCAGCATTTCACTTGCATTTCCCCCAACTTAGTCTACTGCATTCGTTGCTCCCAATGTGGTCTCCTCTACATTGGAGAGACCAAACGTAAACTGGGTGACCGCTTTGCAGAACACCTGCGGTCTGTCCGCAAGAATGACCCAAACCTCCCTGTCGCTTGCCATTTTAACACTCCACCCTGCTCTCTTGCCCACATGTCTGTCCTTGGCTTGCTGAATTGTTCCAGTGAAGCCCAACGCAAACTGGAGGAACAACACCTCATCTCCCTCCCCCATCCCCACCCCCTTTCTGTTTCCCCCTTCCCTTTTTTTTCCAATAAATTATAAAGATTTTCCTTTTCTCACCTATTTCCATTATAAAAAATAAAAAAAACCCCACTAGAGCTATACCTTGAGTGCCCTACCATCCATTCTTAATTATCACATTCGTTTAGATAATATCAAAAACTTTAACTTTAACACCTATGTGTTCTATTGTACTATTGTCGTTGACATCTTTTGATGATCTGCTTCTATCACTGCTTGTTTGTCCCTACAACCACACCTCCCCCCCTCCACCTCTCTGTCTCTCTATCTCTCCGCCGCCCCACACACACCTTAAACCAGCTTATATTTCAACTCTTTCTTGGACTCGAACTCAAGTTCTGTCGAAGGGTCATGAGGACTCGAAACGTCAACTCTTTTCTTCTCCGCCGATGCTGCCGGACCTGCTGAGTTTTTCCAGGTAATTCTGTTTTTGTTTTGGATTTCCAGCATCCGCAGTTTTTTTGTTTTTATCTCAGGGTAAATCCCTGTCTGGCGTAAGTGAATGTCTCAGTGTCTCCCCATGTTTGGTAATTGAATGGGTAAGTGAGTGTCTCAGTGATTCCCTATGGCGTAAGTGAATGTCTCAGCGACTCCCCGTGCGGGGTTAATGAATGTCTCCCTGACTCCCCATGTGGGGTAAGTCAATGTTTCAGTGACTCCCCGAGTGGGGTAAGTGAATGTCTCAGTGACTCCCCATTTGGGGTAAGTGAATGTCTCAGTGACTCCCCATGTGGGGTAAATGAGTGCCTCAGTGACTCCCCATGCAGGGTAAACGAGTGCCTCAGTTACTCCTTGTATGGTGTAAGTGAATGTCTCACTGTCTCCCCATATTTGCTAACTGAATTTCTCAGTGACCTCCCATGTTGGGTAAGTGAATGTCTCAGTGACTCTCCGAGTGGGGTAACTGAATGGCTCAGTAACTCCCCATGTGGGGTAAGCGAGTGTCTCAGTGACTCCCCATTTGGGCTAAGTGAATCGCCGTGTGGGGTAAGCGAGTGTCTCAGTGACTCCCCATTTGGGCTAAGTGAATCGCCATGTGGGGTAGATGAGTGCCTCAGTGACTCAACGTGTGTATTATGTGTGTGCCTCAGTGACTCCCCATGCAAGGTAAACGAGTGCCTCAGTTACTCCTTGTATGGTGTAAGTGAATATCTCAGTGTCTCCCCATATTTGCTAACTGAATTTCTCAGTGACCTCCCATGTTGGGTAAGTAACTGTCTCAGTGACTCCCCGTTTGGGGTAAGTTAACGTCTCAGTGACTCCCTGTGTCGAGTAAGTGCATGCCTCTGTTACTCCCCATGTTGGGTAAGTAAGTGCCTCAGTGACTACCCGTTTGGGCTAAGTGAATGTTTCAGTGACTCCCCGCGTTGGGTAAATGAGTGCCTCAGTTAATCCCCGAGTGGGGTAAGTGGATTTCTCAGTGACTCCCCATTTGGGGTATGTGAGTGCCTCAGAGATTGCCCATGTGGGATAAGTAAATGTCTCAGTGACTCCCCGTGTAGGGTAAGTGCGTGCCTCTGTTACTCCACCTGTGGGGTAAGTGAGTGTCTCAGTGATTCCCGGTGTGGGTAAGTGAATGTCTCAGTGACTCACCCTGTGGGATAAGTGAGTGGCTCAGTTGTTCCCAGTGTTGGGTAAATGAATGTCTCCTTGTCTCCCTGTGCGGGGTAAGTGAATATGTCAGTGACTCCACGTGTGGGGTAAGTGAGTGCATCAGTGACTCCTCGTGTGAATGTCTCAGTGACTCCCCGTATGGTGTAAGTGAATGTCTCAGTGACTCCCCATGTGGGGTAAATGAGTGCCTCAGTGACTCACCGTGTGTATTATGTGTGTGCCTCAGTGACTCCCCATGCAGGGTAAACGAGTGCCTCAGTTACTCCTTGTATGGTGTAAGTGAATGTCTCAGTGTCTCCCCATATTTGCTAACTGAATTTCTCAGTGACCTCCCATGTTGGGTAAGTGAATGTCTCAGTGACTTTCCGAGTAGGGTAACTGAATGTCTTAGTCACTCCCCATGTGGGGTAAGCGAGTGTCTCAGTGACTCCCCATTTGGGCTAAGTGAATCGCCGTGTGGGGTAGATGAGTGCCTCAGTGAATCCCCAAGTGGGGTAAATGAGTGCCTCAGTGAATCCCCGTGCGGGATAAGTGAATGTCGCCGTGACTGCCCCGTTTGGGGTATGTCAGTGCCTCTGAGATTCCCCATGTGGGGTAAGTGAATGTCTCTGTGACTCCCCCTGTAGGGTAAATGTGTGCCTCAGTGACTCCCCCTGTGGCGTAAGTGCGTGCCTCTGTCACTCTCCATGTGGGGTATGCGAGTGTCTCACTGATTCCCGGAGTGGGGTAAGTGAATGTCTTAGTGATTCCCCGTGGAGTGGTAATTGAATGTCTCAGTGACTCACCCTGTGGGAAGAGTGAGTGGCTCAGTGATTCCCCGTGTTGAGTAAGTGAATGTCTCAGTGACTCCCCGTGTGCGGTAAGTGAATGTCTCCGTGACTCCCCATGTGGGGTAAGTGAATGTCTCAGTGACTGCCCGTGTGGGGTAAGGGAATGTCTCAGTGACTCCCCGTGTGCGGTAAGTGAGTGCCTCAGTGATTCTCCATGTGGGGTGTGAGTGTCTCAGTGACTCCTTGAGTGGGGTAAGTGAATGTCTCTGTGACTCCCCATGTTGAGTAAGTGAATGTCTCAGTGAATCCACCTGTGGGATAAGTGCATGTCTCTGTGACTCGCCGTGTGGGTTTCGTAAAGGCCCAGTGCCTCCACCTGCGGGATACTTGAATGTCTCAGTGAATCCCCGTGTGGATTAAGTAAGATCCTCATGACTCCCCATGCAGGGTAAAGAGTGCTTCAGTGACTCCCTGTCTGGCATAATGTCTCAGTGACTCCCCCTGTGGGGTAAGTAAATGTCTCAGTGTCGCCCCGTATTTGCTAACTGAATTTCTCAGTGACCTCCCATGTTGGGTAAGTGAGTGTCTCAGTGACTCCCCGTTTGGGGTAAGTTAATGTCTCAGTGACTCCCTGTGTCGGGTAAGTGCGTGCCTCTGTTACTCCCCATGTTGGGTAAGTGAGTGTCTCAATGATTCCCGGTGTGGACTAAGTGAATGTCTCAGTGACTCACCCTGTGGGATAAGTGAGTGGCTCAGTGACTCCCAGTGTGGGGTAAATGAATGTCTCCTTGTCTCCCCGTGCGGGTTAAGTGAATATGTCAGTGACTCCCCGTGTAGGGTAAGTGAGTACCTCAGTGACTCCTCGTGTGAATGTCTCAGTGACTCCCCATGTGGGGTAAATGAGTGCCTCAGTGACTCAACGTGTGTATTATGTGTGTGCCTCAGTGACTCCCCATGCAAGGTAAACGAGTGCCTCAGTTACTCCTTGTATGGTGTAAGTGAATATCTCAGTGTCTCCCCATATTTGCTAACTGAATTTCTCAGTGACCTCCCATGTTGGGTAAGTGAGTGTCTCAGTGACTCCCCGTTTGGGGTAAGTTAACATCTCAGTGACTCACTGTGCCGAGTAAGTGCGTGCCTCTGTTACTCCCCATGTTGGGTAAGTGAGTGCCTCAGTGACTACCCGTTTGGGCTAAGTGAATGTCTCAGTGACTCCCCGCTTTGGGTAAATGAGTGCCTCAGTTAATCCCCGAGTGGGGTAAGTGGATTTCTCAGTGACTCCCCGTTTGGGGTATGTGAGTGCCTCAGAGATTGCCCATGTGGGATAAGTGAATGTCTCAGTGACTCCCCATGTAGGGTAAAAGAGTGCCTCATTGACTCCCCGTGTGGGGTAAGTAAATGTCTCAGTGACTCCCCGTGTAGGGTAAGTGCGTGCCTCTGTTACTCCACCTGTGGGGTAAGTGAGTGTCTCAGTGATTCCCGGTGTGGGTAAGTGAATGTCTCAGTGACTCACCCTGTGGGATAAGTGAGTGGCTCAGTTGTTCCCAGTGTTGGGTAAATGACTGTCTCCTTGTCTCCCCGTGCGGGGTAAGTGAATATGTCAGTGACTCCACGTGTGGGGTAAGTGAGTGCATCAGTGACTCCTCGTGTGAATGTCTCAGTGACTCCCCATGTGGGGTAAATGAGTGCCTCAGTGACTCACCGTGTGTATTATGTGTGTGCCTCAGTGACTCCCCATGCAGGGTAAACGAGTGCCTCAGTTACTCCTTGTATGGTATAAGTGAATGTCTCAGTGTCTCCCCATATTTGCTAACTGAATTTCTCAGTGACCTCCCATGTTGGGTAAGTGAATGTCTCAGTGACTTTCCGAGTAGGGTAACTGAATGTCTTATTCACTCCCCATGTGGGGTAAGCGAGTGTCTCAGTGACTCCCCATTTGGGCTAAGTGAATCGCCGTGTGGGGTAGATGAGTGCCTCAGTGATTCCCCAAGTGGGGTAAATGAGTGCCTCAGTGAATCCCCGTGCGGGATAAGTGAAGGTCTTCGTGACTGCCCCGTTTGGGGTATGTCAGTGCCTCTGAGATTCCCCATGTTGGGTAACTGAATGTCTCTGTGACTCCCCATGCAGGGTAAATGAGTGCCTCAGTGACTCCCCCTGTGGCGAAAGTGCGTGCCTCTGTTACTCCCTATGTGGGGTAGGTGAGTGTTTCACTGATTCCCGGAGTGGGAATGTCTTAGTGACTCCCCGTGGGGTGGTAATTGAATGTCTCAGTGACTCACCCTGTGGGAAGAGTGAGTGTCTCAGTGATTCCCCATGTTGGGTAAGTGAATGCCTCACTGACTCCCCATGTGGGGTAAGTGAATGTCTCAGTGACTCCCCGTGTGGGGTATGTGAGTGTCTCAGTGATTCCCTGTTTGGGGTAAGTTAATGTCTCAGTGACTCCCTGTGTCGGGTAAGTGCGTGCCTCTGTTACTCCCCATGTTGGGTAAGTGAGTGTCTCAGTGACTACCCGTTTGGGCTAAGTGAATGTCTCAGTGACTCCCCGCGTTGGGTAAATGAGTGCCTCAGTTAATCCCTGAGTGGGGTAAGTGGATTTCTCAGTGACTCCCTGTTTGGGGTATGTGAGTGCCTCAGAGATTGCCCATGTGGGATAAGTGAATGTTTCAGTGACTCCCCATGTAGGGTAAAAGAGTGCCTCATTGACTCCCCGTGTGGGTTAAGAAAATTTTTCAGTGACTCCCCGTGTAGGGTAAGTGTGTGCCTCTGTTACTCCCCCTGTGGGGTAAGTGAGTGTCTCAGTGATTCCCGGTGTGGGGTAAGTGAATGTCTCGGTGACTCACCCTATGGGATAAGTGAGTGTCTCAGTGACTCCCAGTGTGGGGTAAATGAATGTCTCCTTGTCTCCCCGTGCGGGGTAAGTGATTGCCTCAGTGACCCCTCGTGTGAATGTCTCAGTGACTCCCCGTATGGGGTAAGTGAATGTCTCAGTGACTCCCCGTTTGGGCTAAGTGATTGTCTCAGTGACTCTCCGTTTGGGTTAGATGAGTGCATCGGTGACTCCCCGAGTGGGGTCAATGAGTGCCTCAGTGAATCCCCATGAGGGGTAAGTGCATTTCTCAGTGACTCCCCGTTTGAGGTATGTGAGTTGCTCACAGATTGCCCATGTGGGATAAGTGAATGTCTCAGTGACTCCCCATGTAGAGTAAGTGCGTGTCTCTGTTACTCCCCATGTGGTGTAAGTGAGTGTTTCTGTTACTCCCCATGTGGCGTAAGTGAGTGTCTCAGTGATTCCCGGTGTAGGGTAATTGAATGTCTCAGTGACTCCCCGTGTGGGGTAAGTGAATGTCTCAGTGACTGACCCTGAGAGATAAGTGACTGGCTCAGTAACTCCCCGTGTGGGTTAAATGAATGTCTCCGTGTCTCCCCGTGCGAGGTAAGTGAGTGCCTCAGGAACTCCTCAGGTGGGGTCAGTGAGTTCCTCAGTGACTCCCCTTGCAGAATAAATGAGTGCCTCAGTCAGTTCCTGTGTGGCGTAAGTGAATTTCTCAGTGACACCCCGAGTGGGGTAAGTGAGTGCCTCGGTGACTCCCCCTTTGGGGTAAGCGAATTTCTCACTGAATCCCCATTAAGGGTGACTTAATGTCTCAGTGACTCCCCGTGTGGGGTAAGTGCTTGCCTCTGTTACTCCCCATGTGGGGAAAGTGAGTGTCTCAGTGATTCCCCTTGTGGGGTAAGTGAATGTCTCAGTGACTCCCCGTGTGGGGTAAGTGAATGTCTCAGTGACTCCCCGTGTGGGGTAAGTGAATGTCTCAGTGACTCCCCGTGTGGGGTAAGTAAATGTCTCAGTGACTCCCCGTGTGGGGTAAGTGCTTGCCTCTGTTACTCCCCATGTGGGGAAAGTGAGTGTCTCAGTGATTCCCCTTGTGGGGTAAGTGAATGTCTCAGTGACTCCCCGTGTGGGGTAAGTGAATGTCTCAGTGACTCCCCGTGTGGGGTAAGTGAATGTCTCAGTGACTCCCCGTGTGGGGTAAGTAAATGTCTCAGTGACTCCCCATGTGGGGTAAGTGCTTGCCTCTGTTACTCCCCATGTGGGGAAAGTGAGTGTCTCAGTGATTCCCCTTGTGGGGTAAGTGAATGTCTCAGTGACTCCCCGTGTGGGGTAAGTGAAAGTCTCAGTGACTCCCCGTGTGGGGTAAGTGATTGCCTCATTGACTCCCCGTGTGGGGTCAGTGAGTGCCTCAGTGACTCCCCTTGCATGGTAAATGAGTGCCTCAAAGACTCCCTGTGTGGTGTAAGTGATTTTCTTAGTGACTCTCCATGTTGGCTAAGTGAGTGTCTCAGTGACTACCCGTTTGTGGCACGTGAATGACTCAGTGACTTCCGTGTGCGGTAATTGAGTCCCTCAGTGACTCCCCCAGGGGGTTAAGTTAATGTCTCAGTGACTCCCCGTGTGGAGATATTGCGTGTCTCTGTTACTCCCCATGTGGGGTAAGTGAGTGTCTCAGTAATTCCCCGTGTGGGGTAAGTGAATGACTCAGTGACTCGCCTTGTAGGCTAAGTGGGTGCCTCTTTTATTTCCCATGTTGGGTAAGTGAGTGTCTCAGTGATTCCCGATATAGGGTAAGTGAATGTCTCAGTGACTCCCCGTGTGGGGTAAGTGAATGTCTCAGTGACTCCCCGTGTGCGGTAAGTGAGTGCCTCAGTGACTCTCCATGTGGGGTGTGAGTGTCTCAGTGACTCCTTGAGTGGGGTAAGTGAATGTCTCTGTGACTCCCCATGTTGAGTAAGTGAATGTCTTAGTGAATCCACCTGTGGGATAAGTGCATGTCTCTGTGACTCGCCGTGTGGGTTTCGTAAAGGCCCAGTGCCTCCACCTGCAGGATACGTGAATGTCTCAGTGAATCCCCGTGTGGATTAAGTAAGATCCTCATGACTCCCCATGCAGGGTAAAGAGTGCTTCAGTGACTCCCTGTCTGGCGTAATGTCTCAGTGACTCCCCCTGTGGGGTAAGTAAATGTCTCAGTGTCTCCCCGTATTTGCTAACTGAATTTCTCAGTGACCTCCCATGTTGGGTAAGTGAGTGTCTCAGTGACTCCCCGTTTGGGGTAAGTTAATGTCTCAGTGACTCCCTGTGTCGGGTAAGTGTGTGCCTCTGTTACTCCCCATGTTGGGTAAGTGAGTGTCTCAATGATTCCCGGTGTGGACTAAGTGAATGTCTCAGTGACTCACCCTGTGGGATAAGTGAGTGGCTCAGTGACGCCCAGTGTGGGGTAAATGAATGTCTCCTTGTCTCCCCGTGCGGGTTAAGTGAATATGTCAGTGACTCCCCGTGTAGGGTAAGTGAGTACCTCAGTGACTCCTCGTGTGAATGTCTCAGTGACTCCCCATGTGGGGTAAATGAGTGCCTCAGTGACTCAACGTGTGTATTATGTGTGTGCCTCAGTGACTCCCCATGCAAGGTAAACGAGTGCCTCAGTTACTCCTTGTATGGTGTAAGTGAATATCTCAGTGTCTCCCCATATTTGCTAACTGAATTTCTCAGTGACCTCCCATGTTGGGTAAGTGAGTGTTTCAGTGACTCCCCGTTTGGGGTAAGTTAACGTCTCAGTGACTCCCTGTGTCGAGTAAGTGCGTGCCTCTGTTACTCCCCATGTTGGGTAAGTGAGTGCCTCAGTGACTACCCGTTTGGGCTAAGTGAATGTCTCAGTGACTCCCCGCGTTGGGTAAATGAGTGCCTCAGTTAATCCCCGAGTGGGGTAAGTGGATTTCTCAGTGACTCCCCGTTTGGGGTATGTGAGTGCCTCAGAGATTGCCCATGTGGGATAAGTGAATGTCTCAGTGACTCCCCATGTAGGGTAAAAGAGTGCCTCATTGACTCCCCGTGTGGGGTAGTAAATGTCTCAGTGACTCCCCGTGTAGGGTAAGTGCGTGCCTCTGTTACTCCACCTGTGGGGTAAGTGAGTGTCTCAGTGATTCCCGGTGTGGGTAAGTGAATGTCTCAGTGTCTCCCCATATTTGCTAACTGAATTTCTCAGTGACCTCCCATGTTGGGTAAGTGAATGTCTCAGTGACTTTCCGAGTAGGGTAACTGAATGTCTTATTCACTCCCCATGTGGGGTAAGCGAGTGTCTCAGTGACTCCCCATTTGGGCTAAGTGAATTGCCGTGTGGGGTAGATGAGTGCCTCAGTGATTCCCCAAGTGGGGTAAATGAGTGCCTCAGTGAATCCCCGTGCGGGATAAGTGAAGGTCTTCGTGACTGCCCCGTTTGGGGTATGTCAGTGCCTCTGAGATTCCCCATGTTGGGTAACTGAACGTCTCTGTGACTCCCCGTGCAGGGTAAATGTGTGCCTCAGTGACTCCCCCTGTGGCTAAAGTGCGTGCCTCTGTTACTCCCCATGTGGAGTAGGTGAGTGTTTCACTGATTCCCGGAGTGGGAATGTCTTAGTGACTCCCCGTGGGGTGGTAATTGAATGTCTCAGTGACTCACCCTGTGGGAAGAGTGAGTGGCTCAGTGATTCCCCATGTTGGGTAAGTGAATGTCTCACTGACTCCCCATGTGGGATAAGTGAATGTCTCAGTGACTCCCCGTGTGGGGTATGTGAGTGTCTCAGTGATTCCCTGTTTGGGGTAAGTTAATGTCTCAGTGACTCCCTGTGTCGGGTAAGTGCGTGCCTCTGTTACTCCCCATGTTGGGTAAGTGAGTGTCTCAGTGACTACCCGTTTGGGCTAAGTGAATGTCTCAGTGACTCCCCGCGTTGGGTAAATGAGTGCCTCAGTTAATCCCTGAGTGGGGTAAGTGGATTTCTCAGTGACTCCCTGTTTGGGGTATGTGAGTGCCTCAGAGATTGCCCATGTGGGATAAGTGAATGTTTCAGTGACTCCCCATGTAGGGTAAAAGAGTGCCTCATTGACTCCCCGTGTGGGTTAAGAAAATTTTTCAGTGACTCCCCGTGTAGGGTAAGTGTGTGCCTCTGTTACTCCCCCTGTGGGGTAAGTGAGTGTCTCAGTGATTCCCGGTGTGGGGTAAGTGAATGTCTCGGTGACTCACCCTATGGGATAAGTGAGTGTCTCAGTGACTCCCAGTGTGGGGTAAATGAATGTCTCCTTGTCTCCCCGTGCGGGGTAAGTGATTGCCTCAGTGACCCCTCGTGTGAATGTCTCAGTGACTCCCCGTATGGGGTAAGTGAATGTCTCAGTGACTCCCCGTTTGGGCTAAGTGATTGTCTCAGTGACTCTCCGTTTGGGTTAGATGAGTGCATCGGTGACTCCCCGAGTGGGGTCAATGAGTGCCTCAGTGAATCCCCATGAGGGGTAAGTGCATTTCTCAGTGACTCGCCGTTTGAGGTATGTGAGTTGCTCACAGATTGCCCATGTGGGATAAGTGAATGTCTCAGTGACTCCCCATGTAGGGTAAGTGCGTGTCTCTGTTACTCCCCATGTGGTGTAAGTGAGTGTTTCTGTTACTCCCCATGTGGCGTAAGTGAGTGTCTCAGTGATTCCCGGTGTAGGGTAATTGAATGTCTCAGTGACTCCCCGTGTGGGGTAAGTGAATGTCTCAGTGACTGACCCTGAGAGACAAGTGACTGGCTCAGTAACTCCCCGTGTGGGTTAAATGAATGTCTCCGTGTCTCCCCGTGCGAGGTAAGTGAGTGCCTCAGGAACTCCTCGGGTGGGGTCAGTGAGTTCCTCAGTGACTCCCCTTGCAGAATAATTGAGTGCCTCAGTCAGTTCCTGTGTGGCGTAAGTGATTTTCTCAGTGACACCCCGAGTGGGGTAAGTGAGTGCCTCGGTGACTCCCCCTTTGGGGTAAGCGAATTTCTCACTGAATCCCCATTAAGGGTGACTTAATGTCTCAGTGACTCCCCGTGTGGGGTAAGTGCTTGCCTCTGTTACTCCCCATGTGGGGAAAGTGAGTGTCTCAGTGATTCCCCTTGTGGGGTAAGTGAATGTCTCAGTGACTCCCCGTGTGGGGTAAGTGAATGTCTCAGTGACTCCCCGTGTGGGGTAAGTGAATGTCTCAGTGACTCCCCGTGTGGGGTAAGTGCTTGCCTCTGTTACTCCCCATGTGGGGAAAGTGAGTGTCTCAGTGATTCCCCTTGTGGGGTATGTGAATGTCTCAGTGACTCCCCGTGTGGGGTAAGTGAATGTCTCAGTGACTCACCCTCTAGGATAAGTGAGTGGCTCAGTGACTCCCTGTGTGGGGTAAGTGAATGCTTCAGTGTCTCCCCGTGTAGGGTCAGTGAGTGCCTCAGTGACTCCCCTTGCAGGGTAAATGAGTGCCTCAAAGACTCCCTGTGTGGTGTAAGTGATTTTCTTAGTGACTCTCCATGTTGGCTAAGTGAGTGTCTCAGTGACTACCCGTTTGTGGCACGTGAATGACTCAGTGACTTCCGTGTGCGGTAATTGAGTCCCTCAGTTACTCCCCCAGGGTGTTAAGTTAATGTCTCAGTGACTCCCCGTGTGGAGATATTGCGTGTCTCTGTTACTCCCCATGTGGGGTAAGTGAGTGTCTCAGTAATTCCCCGTGTGGGGTAAGTGAATGACTCAGTGACTCGCCTTGTAGGCTAAGTGGGTGCCTCTTTTATTTCCCATGTTGGGTAAGTGAGTGTCTCAGTGATTCCCGATATAGGGTAAGTGAATGTCTCAGTGACTCCCCGTGTGGGGTAAGTGAATGTCTCAGTGACTCCCCGTGTGCGGTAAGTGAGTGCCTCAGTGACTCTCCATGTGGGGTGTGAGTGTCTCAGTGACTCCTTGAGTGGGGTAAGTGAATGTCTCTGTGACTCCCCATGTTGAGTAAGTGAATGTCTTAGTGAATCCACCTGTGGGATAAGTGCATGTCTCTGTGACTCGCCGTGTGGGTTTCGTAAAGGCCCAGTGCCTCCACCTGCAGGATACGTGAATGTCTCAGTGAATCCCCGTGTGGATTAAGTAAGATCCTCATGACTCCCCATGCAGGGTAAAGAGTGCTTCAGTGACTCCCTGTCTGGCGTAATGTCTCAGTGACTCCCCCTGTGGGGTAAGTAAATGTCTCAGTGTCTCCCCGTATTTGCTAACTGAATTTCTCAGTGACCTCCCATGTTGGGTAAGTGAGTGTCTCAGTGACTCCCCGTTTGGGGTAAGTTAATGTCTCAGTGACTCCCTGTGTCGGGTAAGTGCGTGCCTCTGTTACTCCCCATGTTGGGTAAGTGAGTGTCTCAATGATTCCCGGTGTGGACTAAGTGAATGTCTCAGTGACTCACCCTGTGGGATAAGTGAGTGGCTCAGTGACGCCCAGTGTGGGGTAAATGAATGTCTCCTTGTCTCCCCGTGCGGGTTAAGTGAATATGTCAGTGACTCCCCGTGTAGGGTAAGTGAGTACCTCAGTGACTCCTCGTGTGAATGTCTCAGTGACTCCCCATGTGGGGTAAATGAGTGCCTCAGTGACTCAACGTGTGTATTATGTGTGTGCCTCAGTGACTCCCCATGCAAGGTAAACGAGTGCCTCAGTTACTCCTTGTATGGTGTAAGTGAATATCTCAGTGTCTCCCCATATTTGCTAACTGAATTTCTCAGTGACCTCCCATGTTGGGTAAGTGAGTGTTTCAGTGACTCCCCGTTTGGGGTAAGTTAACGTCTCAGTGACTCCCTGTGTCGAGTAAGTGCGTGCCTCTGTTACTCCCCATGTTGGGTAAGTGAGTGCCTCAGTGACTACCCGTTTGGGCTAAGTGAATGTCTCAGTGACTCCCCGCGTTGGGTAAATGAGTGCCTCAGTTAATCCCCGAGTGGGGTAAGTGGATTTCTCAGTGACTCCCCGTTTGGGGTATGTGAGTGCCTCAGAGATTGCCCATGTGGGATAAGTGAATGTCTCAGTGACTCCCCATGTAGGGTAAAAGAGTGCCTCATTGACTCCCCGTGTGGGGTAGTAAATGTCTCAGTGACTCCCCGTGTAGGGTAAGTGCGTGCCTCTGTTACTCCACCTGTGGGGTAAGTGAGTGTCTCAGTGATTCCCGGTGTGGGTAAGTGAATGTCTCAGTGTCTCCCCATATTTGCTAACTGAATTTCTCAGTGACCTCCCATGTTGGGTAAGTGAATGTCTCAGTGACTTTCCGAGTAGGGTAACTGAATGTCTTATTCACTCCCCATGTGGGGTAAGCGAGTGTCTCAGTGACTCCCCATTTGGGCTAAGTGAATTGCCGTGTGGGGTAGATGAGTGCCTCAGTGATTCCCCAAGTGGGGTAAATGAGTGCCTCAGTGAATCCCCGTGCGGGATAAGTGAAGGTCTTCGTGACTGCCCCGTTTGGGGTATGTCAGTGCCTCTGAGATTCCCCATGTTGGGTAACTGAACGTCTCTGTGACTCCCCGTGCAGGGTAAATGTGTGCCTCAGTGACTCCCCCTGTGGCTAAAGTGCGTGCCTCTGTTACTCCCCATGTGGAGTAGGTGAGTGTTTCACTGATTCCCGGAGTGGGAATGTCTTAGTGACTCCCCGTGGGGTGGTAATTGAATGTCTCAGTGACTCACCCTGTGGGAAGAGTGAGTGGCTCAGTGATTCCCCATGTTGGGTAAGTGAATGTCTCACTGACTCCCCATGTGGGATAAGTGAATGTCTCAGTGACTCCCCGTGTGGGGTATGTGAGTGTCTCAGTGATTCCCTGTTTGGGGTAAGTTAATGTCTCAGTGACTCCCTGTGTCGGGTAAGTGCGTGCCTCTGTTACTCCCCATGTTGGGTAAGTGAGTGTCTCAGTGACTACCCGTTTGGGCTAAGTGAATGTCTCAGTGACTCCCCGCGTTGGGTAAATGAGTGCCTCAGTTAATCCCTGAGTGGGGTAAGTGGATTTCTCAGTGACTCCCTGTTTGGGGTATGTGAGTGCCTCAGAGATTGCCCATGTGGGATAAGTGAATGTTTCAGTGACTCCCCATGTAGGGTAAAAGAGTGCCTCATTGACTCCCCGTGTGGGTTAAGAAAATTTTTCAGTGACTCCCCGTGTAGGGTAAGTGTGTGCCTCTGTTACTCCCCCTGTGGGGTAAGTGAGTGTCTCAGTGATTCCCGGTGTGGGGTAAGTGAATGTCTCGGTGACTCACCCTATGGGATAAGTGAGTGTCTCAGTGACTCCCAGTGTGGGGTAAATGAATGTCTCCTTGTCTCCCCGTGCGGGGTAAGTGATTGCCTCAGTGACCCCTCGTGTGAATGTCTCAGTGACTCCCCGTATGGGGTAAGTGAATGTCTCAGTGACTCCCCGTTTGGGCTAAGTGATTGTCTCAGTGACTCTCCGTTTGGGTTAGATGAGTGCATCGGTGACTCCCCGAGTGGGGTCAATGAGTGCCTCAGTGAATCCCCATGAGGGGTAAGTGCATTTCTCAGTGACTCGCCGTTTGAGGTATGTGAGTTGCTCACAGATTGCCCATGTGGGATAAGTGAATGTCTCAGTGACTCCCCATGTAGGGTAAGTGCGTGTCTCTGTTACTCCCCATGTGGTGTAAGTGAGTGTTTCTGTTACTCCCCATGTGGCGTAAGTGAGTGTCTCAGTGATTCCCGGTGTAGGGTAATTGAATGTCTCAGTGACTCCCCGTGTGGGGTAAGTGAATGTCTCAGTGACTGACCCTGAGAGACAAGTGACTGGCTCAGTAACTCCCCGTGTGGGTTAAATGAATGTCTCCGTGTCTCCCCGTGCGAGGTAAGTGAGTGCCTCAGGAACTCCTCGGGTGGGGTCAGTGAGTTCCTCAGTGACTCCCCTTGCAGAATAATTGAGTGCCTCAGTCAGTTCCTGTGTGGCGTAAGTGATTTTCTCAGTGACACCCCGAGTGGGGTAAGTGAGTGCCTCGGTGACTCCCCCTTTGGGGTAAGCGAATTTCTCACTGAATCCCCATTAAGGGTGACTTAATGTCTCAGTGACTCCCCGTGTGGGGTAAGTGCTTGCCTCTGTTACTCCCCATGTGGGGAAAGTGAGTGTCTCAGTGATTCCCCTTGTGGGGTAAGTGAATGTCTCAGTGACTCCCCGTGTGGGGTAAGTGAATGTCTCAGTGACTCCCCGTGTGGGGTAAGTGAATGTCTCAGTGACTCCCCGTGTGGGGTAAGTGCTTGCCTCTGTTACTCCCCATGTGGGGAAAGTGAGTGTCTCAGTGATTCCCCTTGTGGGGTATGTGAATGTCTCAGTGACTCCCCGTGTGGGGTAAGTGAATGTCTCAGTGACTCACCCTCTAGGATAAGTGAGTGGCTCAGTGACTCCCTGTGTGGGGTAAGTGAATGCTTCAGTGTCTCCCCGTGTAGGGTCAGTGAGTGCCTCAGTGACTCCCCTTGCAGGGTAAATGAGTGCCTCAAAGACTCCCGGTGTGGTGTAAGTGATTTTCTTAGTGACTCTCCATGTTGGCTAAGTGAGTGTCTCAGTGACTACCCGTTTGTGGCACGTGAATGACTCAGTGACTTCCGTGTGCGGTAATTGAGTCCCTCAGTTACTCCCCCAGGGTGTTAAGTTAATGTCTCAGTGACTCCCCGTGTGGAGATATTGCGTGTCTCTGTTACTCCCCATGTGGGGTAAGTGAGTGTCTCAGTAATTCCCCGTGTGGGGTAAGTGAATGACTCAGTGACTCGCCTTGTAGGCTAAGTGGGTGCCTCTTTTATTTCCCATGTTGGGTAAGTGAGTGTCTCAGTGATTCCCGATATAGGGTAAGTGAATGTCTCAGTGACTCCCAGTGTGGGCTAATTGCGAGCCTCAGTTACTACCCATATGGGATAAATGAGTGCCGCAATGAATCCCCGTGTGGGGCAAGTGAATGTCGCAGTGACTCCCCAGTTGGGCTATGTCAGCGCCTCTGAGATTCCCCATGTGGGGTAAGTGAATGCCTCTGTGACTCCCCATGTAGGGTATATGAGTACCTCAGTGACTCCCCTTGTGCGCTAAGTAATTGTCTCAGTGACTCCCCGTGTGGTGTATGTGCTTGCCTCTGTTACTAACCATGTGGGGTAAGTGAGTGTCTAAGTGATTTCCGGTGTGGGGTAAGTGAGTGTCTCAGTGACTCCCCGTGTGTGGTAATTGAATGTGTCAGTGACTCACCCTGTGGGGTAATTGAATGTCTCTGTGACTCACCCTGTGGGATAAGTGATTGGCTCAGTGACTCCCTTTGTGGGGTAAGTGAATGTCTCCGTGACTCGCCGTGTGGGGTAAGTGAATATCTCAGTGACTCCCCATGTGGCGTAAGTGAATGTCTCAGTGACTCCCCGTTTGGGGTCAATAAGTTCCTCAGTGAGTCCCCTTGCAGGGTAAATGAGTGCCACAGTGACTTTCCATGTGGGATAATTTAGTGTTTCAGTGACTCCCCATTTGGGGTAAGTGAATGTCTCAGTGACTCCACCTTTGATATAAGTGAATGTTTCACTGACTACCCGTGTGGGGTAATTGAGTCCCGCAATGACTCCCTGAGTGGGGTAATTTAATGTCTCAGTGACTCCCCTTGTGGGGTAAGTGAATGTCATTGTGACTCCCTGGTTGGGGTATGTGAGTGCCTCTGAGATTCCCTATGTAAGATAAGTGAATGACTCAGTGACTCCCCATGTAGTGTAAATGAGTACCTCAGTGACTCCCCGTGTGGGGTAAGTAAATGTCTCAGTGACTCCCCGTGTGGGGTAAGTAAATGTCTCAGTGACTCCCCATGTGGGGTAAGTGCTTGCCTCTATTACTCCCCATGTGGGGTAAGTGAGTGGCTCAGTGATTCCCCGTATGGGGTAATTGCGTGCCTCAGTGACTCCCCGTGTGGGGTCAGTGAGTTCCTCACTGACTCCCCTTGCAGGGGAAATGGGTGCCTCAGAGACTCCCTGTGTGGTGTAAGTGAAATTCTCATTGACTCCCCGTGTGGGGTAAGTGAGTGCCTCAGTGACTCTCCATGTGGGGTAAGTGAGTGTCTCAGTGACTACCCGTTTGTGGTACGTGAATGACTCAGTGACTTCCGTGTGCGGTAATTGAGTCCCTCAGTGATTCCCCGAGGGGGGTAAGTTAATGTCTCAGTGACTCCCCGTGTGGAGAAAGTGCGTGCCTCTGTTACTCCCCATGATGGGTAAGTGAGTGTCTCAGTGACTCCCCGTGTGGGGTAAGTGCTTGCCTCTGTTACTCCCCATGTGGGGAAAGTGAGTGTCTCAGTGATTCCCCTTGTGGGGTAAGTGAATGTCTCAGTGACTCCCCATGCGTGGTAAGTGAATGTCTCAGTGACTCACCCTGTAGGATAAGTGAGTGGCTCAGTGACTCCCCGTGTGGGGTAAGTGATTGCCTCATTGACTCCCCGTGTGGGGTCAGTGAGTGCCTCAGTGACTCCCCTTGCAGGGTAAATGAGTGCCTCAAAGACTCCCTGTGTGGTGTAAGTGATTTTCTTAGTGACTCTCCATGTTGGCTAAGTGAGTGTCTCAGTGACTACCCGTTTGTGGCACGTGAATGACTCAGTGACTTCCGTGTGCGGTAATTGAGTCCCTCAGTGACTCCCCCAGGGTGTTAAGTTAATGTCTCAGTGACTCCCCGTGTGGAGATATTGCGTGTCTCTGTTACTCCCCATGTGGGGTAAGTGAGTGTCTCAGTAATTCCCCGTATGGGGTAAGTGAATGACTCAGTGACTCGCCTTGTAGGCTAAGTGGGTGCCTCTTTTATTTCCCATGTTGGGTAAGTGAGTGTCTCAGTGATTCCCGATATAGGGTAAGTGAATGTCTCAGTGACTCCCCGTGTGGGGTAAGTGAATGTCTCAGTGACTCCCAGTGTGGGCTAATTGCGAGCCTCAGTTACTACCCGTATGGGATAAATGAGTGCCGCAATGAATCCCCGTGTGGGGCAAGGGAAAGTCTCAGTGACTCCCCGGTTGGGGTATGTCAAGGCCTCTGAGATTCCCCATGTGGGGTAAGTGAATGTCTCTGTGACTCCCCATGTAGGGTAAATGAGTACCTCAGTGACTCCCCTTGTGGGCTTAGTAATTGTCTCAGTGACTCCCCGTGTGGTGTATGTGCTTGCCTCTGTTACTAACCATGTGGGGTAAGTGAGTGTCTAAGTGATTTCCAGTGTGGGGTAAGTGAGTGTCTCAGTGACTCCCCGTGTGTGGTAATTGAATGTCTCAGTGACTCACCCTGTGGGATAAGTGATTGGCTCAGTGACTCCCTTTGTGAAGTAAGTGAATGTCTCCGTGACTCCCCGTATGGGGTAAGTGAATATCTCAGTGACTCCCCATGTGGGGTAAGTGAATGTCTCAGTGACTCCCCATGTGCGGTAAGTGAAAGTCTCAGTGACTCCCCGTGTGGTGTCAGTAAGTTCCTCAGTGACTCCCCTTGCAGGGGAAATGGGTGTCTCGGAGACTCCCTGTGTGGTGTAAGTGAATTTCTCAGTGACTCCCTGTGTGGGGTAAGTGAGTGTCTCAGTGACTACCCGTTTGTGGTACATGAATGGCTCAGTGACTTCCGTGTGCGGTAATTGAGTCCCTCAGTGATTCCCCGAGGGGGTAAGTTAATGTCTCAGTGACTCCCCATGTGGAAAAAGTGCGTGCCTCTTTTACTTCCCATGTGGGGTAAGTGAATGTCTCTGTGACTCCCCATGTGGTGTAAGTGCTTGCCTCTGTTACTAACCATGTGGGGTAAGTGAGTGTCTAAGTGATTCCCCGTGTGGGGTAAGTGAATGTCTCAGTGACTCATCCTGTGGGAAGAGTGAGTGGCTCAGTGACTTCCTGTGTGGGGTAAATGAATGTCTCCGTGACTCCCCATGTGCGGTAAGTGAATGCCTCAGTTATTACCCATGTGGGCTAAGTGAATGTCTCAGTGACTCCCCGTGTGGGGTAGATGAGTGCATCAGTGACTCCCCGCGTTGGGTAAATGAGGGCCGCAGTTAATCCCCGTGTGGGGTAAGTGGATTTCTCAGTGACTCCCTGTTTGAGTTATGTGATTGCCTCAGAGATTGCCAATGTGGGATAAGTGAATGTCTCAGTGACTCCCCATGTAGGGTAAAAGAGTGCCTCGCTGACTCCCCATGTGGGTAAGTAAATGTCTCAGTGACTCCCCATGTAGGGTAAGTGCGTGCCTCTGTTACTCCCCATGTGGGTTAGGTCTGTGTCTCAGTGATTCCCGGTATGGGGTAAGTGAATGTCTCCGTGTCTCCACTTATGGGGTAAGTGAATATGTAAGTGACTCCCCGTGTGGCGTCAGTGAGTTCCTCAGTGACTCCCCTTGCAGAGTAAATGAGTGCCTCAGTCAGTCCCTGTGTGGCGTAAGTGAATTTCTCAGTGACTCCCCGAGTGGGGTAAGTGAGTGCCTCGGTGACTCACCATATGGGGCAAGTGAGTATCACAGTGACTTCCCGTGTGTGGTAAGTGAGTGTCTCAGTGACTCCCCGAGTGGGGTAAGTTAATGTCTTAGTGACTTTCGAGTAGGGTAAGTGAATGTCTCAGTGACTCCCCCTGTGTGATAAGTGAATGTCTCTGTGACTTGCCGTGTGAGTAACGTAAAGCATCAGTGACTCCTACTGAGGGAAAATTCAATGTCTCAGTGACTCCCCGTGTGGATTAAATCAGTTCCTCATCACTCCCCATGCAGGGCAAATGAGTGCCTCAGTGACTCCCTGTATGGCGCAAGTGAATGTCTCAGTGACTCCCCGTGTGGGGTAAGTGAATGTCTCAGAGACTCCCCGTGTGGGGTAAGTGAGTGTCTCAGTGACTCCCCATTTGGGGTAAGTTAATGTCTCAGTGACTCCCCATGTGGAGTAAATGAGTGCCTCAGTGACACCCCGTGTTTATTATGTGTGTGGCTCTGTGACTCCCCATGCCTCAGTTTCTCCTTGTATGGCATCAGTGAATGTCTCAGTGCCTCCCCGTATTTGGTAACTGAATGTCTCAGTGACCTCCCATGTTGGGTAAGAGAATGTCTCAGTGACTCCCCGTGTGGGGTAACTGCGTGCCTCAGTTACTCCCCATGTGGGGTAAGTGAGTGTCTCAGTGACTCCCCATTTGGGCTAAGTGAATGTCTTAGTGGCTCGCCGTGTGGGGTAGATGTTTGCCTCAGTGATTCCCCAAGTGGTGTAAATGAGTACCTCAGTGAATCCCCGTGCGGGGTAAGTGAATATCTCAGTGACTCCCCCGTTTGGGGTATGTCAGTGCCTCTGAGATTCCCCATGTCGGGTAACTGAACATCTCTGTGACTCCCCATGTAGGGTAAATGTGTGCCTCAGTGACTCCCTGTGTGGGGTAAGCGCGTGCCTCTGTTACTCCCCCTGTGGGGTAACTGAGTGTCTCAATGATTCCTGGTGTGGGGTATGTGAATGTCTCAGTAACTCCCCGTGTGGAGTAATTGAATGTCTCAGTGACTCACCCTGTGGGATAAGTGAGTATGTCAGAGACTCCCTGTGTGGTGTAAGTCAATATCTCAGTGACTCCCCCTGTGCGGTAAGTGAATACGTCAGTGACTCCCCTTGTGGGGTAAGTGAATGGATCAGTGTGTCCCCGTGTGTGGTCAGTGAGTTCCTCAGTGACTCCCCTTGCAGGGTAAATGAGTGCCTCAGTGACTCCCTGGCTGGCATAATTGAATTTCTCAGTGACTCCCCGTGTGGGATAAGTGAATGTCTCAGTGACTCCCCCTGTGGGATAAGTGAATGTCTCTATGACTCGCCGTGTGGGTTACGTAATGGGTCAGAGACTCCTCCTGTGGGTTTAGTGAATTTCTCAGTGACTTCCAGTGTGGGCTAAGTGATTGTCTCAGTGACTACCAGTTTCGGCTAAGTGAATGTCTCAGTGACTCGCCGTGTGGGGTTGATGAGTGACTCAGTGACTCCCCGAGTGGCGTAAATGAGTGCCGCAGTGAAACCCCGTGTAGGGCAAGTGAAGGTCTCAGTGACTCCCCAGTTGGGGTATGTCAGTGCCTCTGAGATTCCCCACGTGGGGCAAGTGAATATCTCTGTGACTCCCCATGTAGGGTAAAAAAGTACCTCAGTGACTCCCCGTGTGGGCTAAGTAATTGTCTCAGTGACTCCCCGTGTGGTGTAAGTGCTTGCCTCTGTTACTCGCCATGTGGGGTAAGTGAGTGTCTAAGTGATTCCTGGTGTGGGTTAAATGAATGTCTCAGTGACTCCTCGTGTTGGGTAATTGAATATCTCAGTGACTCACCCTGTGGGATAAGTGATTGGCTCAGTGACTCCCTTTGTGGGGTAAGTGAATGTGTCCGTGACTCCCCATATGGGGTAAGTGAATGTCTCAGTGATTCCTCGTGTGGGGTCAGTGAATTCCTGAGTGACTCCCCTTGCAGAGTAAATGAGTGCCTCAGTGTATGGCGCAAGTGAATGTCTCAGTGACACCCCGTGTGGCGTAAGTGAATGTCTCAGAGACTCCCCTTGTGGCGTAAGTGAATGTCTCAGAGACTCCCCTTGTGGGGTAAGTGAATGTCTCAGTGACTCAGCCTCTGGGATAAGTTAATGGCTCAGTGACTCCCCGTGTGGGGTAATCGAGTCCCTCAGGGACTCCCCGAGTGGGGTAAGTTAATGTCTCAGTGACTCCCCATGTGGGGTAAGTGAATGTCTCTATGACTCACCGTGTGGGTTTCGTAAAGGCTCAGAGACTCCTCCTGTGGGATTAGTGAATGTCTCAGTGACACCCAGTGTGGGGTAATTGAGTGTCTCAGTGATTCCCCGAGTAGGGTAAATTAATGTCTCAGTGACTAGCTATATGGGGAAAGTGAATTTCTAAGGGACTCCCCCCTCTGGGATAAGTGAATGTCTCTGTGATTCGCTGTGTGAGTTACGTAAAGCCTCAGTGACTCCTCCTGTGGGATAAGTGATTGTCTCAGTGACTTCCCGTGTGGATTAAGTCAGTTCCCCATCACTCCCCATGCAGGATATGTGAGTGCCTCAGTGAATCCCTGTCTGGCGTAAGTGAACGTCTCAGTGACACCCCCGTGTGGGGTAAGTGAATGTCTCAGTGAATCCCCGTGTGGATTGTCAGTTCCTCATCACTCCCCATGCAGGATAAGTGAGTGCCTCAGTGAATCCCTGTCTGGCGTAAGTGAACGTCTCAGTGACTCCCCCGTGTGGCGTAAGTGAATGTCTCAGTGAATCCCCGTGTGGGGTAAGTGAATGTCTCCATGACACCCCGTGTGGGGTAAGTGAATGTCTCAGTGACTCCCCATGTGGGGTAATTGAGTGCCTCAGTGACTCCCCATGCAGGGTAAATGAGTGCCTCAGTTACTCCCTGTCTGGCGTAAGTGAATGTCTCAGTGCCTCCCCGTGTTTGGTAATTGAATGTCTCAGTGACTTCCCATGTTGGGTAAGTGAATGTCGCAGTGAATCCCCGAGTGAGGTAAGTAAATGTCTCAATGACTCCACATGTTGGGTATGTGCGTGCCTCAGTTACTTCCCATGTGGGGTAAGTGCGTGTCTCAGTGACTCCCCTTTTGGGCTAAGTGAATGTCTTAGTGACTCGCCATGTGGATTAGATGAGTGCCTCAGTGACTCCCCGAGTGGGGTAATGGAGTGCCTCAGTTAAACCCTGTGTGGGGTAAGTGAATGTTTCAGTGACACCCCGTTTGGTGTAAGTGAGTGCCTCTGAGATTACCCATGTGGGGTAAGTGAATTTCTCTGTGACTCGCCATGTATGGTAAACGTGTGGCTCAGTGACTCCCCGTGTGAGGTAAGTGAATGCCTCAGTGTCTCCCCGTGTGGGGTAAGTGAGTGTCTCAGTGACTCCCCATGTTGGGTAAGTGAATGTCTCAGTGACTCCCCATGTTGGGTAAGTGCGTGCCTCTGTTACTCCCCATGTGGGGTAAGTGAATGTCTCAGTGACTCCCCGTGTGGGTTAAGTGAATGTCTCAGTGACTCACCCTGTGTGATAAGTGAGTGTCTCAGTGACTCCCCGTGTGGGGTAAGTGAGTGTCTCAGTGACTCCCTGTGTGGGGTAAGTGAGGGCCTCAGTGATTCCTCGTGTGGGGTCAGTGAGTTCCTCTGTAACTCCCCTTGCAGAGTAAGTGAGTGCCTCAGTGACTCCCCGTGTGGGGTAAGTGAATGTCTCAGTAACTCCCCTTTTGGGCTAAGTGAATGTCTTAGTGACTCGCCATGTGGGGTAGATGAGTGCATCAGTGACTCCATGAGTGGGGTAAGTGAATATCTCATTGAAAACCCGTTTGGGGTATGTGTCTCTGGGATTCCCCATGTGGGCAAAGTGAATGTTTAGTGACTCCCTGTGTGGGGTAGATGAGTGCCTCAGTGACTCCCCATGTGGGGCAAGTGAATGTCCCACTGATTCCCGGTGTGGGCTAAGTGAATGTCTCAGTGACTCCCCGTGTGGGATATTTGAATGTCTCAGTGACTCCTCGCGTGGGGTAAGTGAATGTCTCAGTGACTCTTCATGTGGGGTAAATGATTGCCTCAGTGACTCCCCGTGTGTATTATGTGAATGCTTCAGTGACTCCCCATGCAGGTTAAATGAGTGCCTCGGTTACTCCCTGTCTGGCATAAGTGAATGTCTCAGTGTCTCCCAGTGTTTGGTAATTGAATGTCTCAGTGATTTCCCATGTTTGGCAAGTGAATGTCTCAGTGACTCACCGAGTGGGGTAAGTGAATGTCTCAGTGACTCCCCGTGTGGGCTAAGTGAGTGTGTCGGTGACTCCCCCTTTGGAGTAAGTTAGAGCCTCAGTTCCTCATGACTCCCCATGCAGGGTAAAGGAGTGTCTCAGTGACTCCCTGTCTGGCGTAAGTGAATGTCTCAGTGACTCCCCGTTTGGGGTAGATGATTGCATCAGTGACTCCGCGAGTGGGGTAAATGAGTGCCACAGTGACTCCCCGTGTGGAGTAAGTGCGTGCCTCTGTTACTCCTCATGTGGGGTATGTGAGTGTCTCAGTGATTCCCAGTGTGGGGTAAGTGAATGTCTCAATGACTCCCCGTGTGTGGTAAGTGAATGTCTCAGTGACTCACCCTGTGGGATAAGAGTGGCTCAGTGACTCCCAGCATGGGGTAAGTTAAATCTCCGTGTCTCCACTTGTGGGGTAAGTGAATTTCTCAGTGACTCCCCGCGGGGGGTATTTGAGTGCCTTAGTGACTCCCCTTGTGGGGTCAGTGATTTCCTCAGTGACTCCCCTTGCAGGGTAAATGAGTGCCTCAGTCAATCCTGTGTGGTGTAAGTGAATTTCTCAGTGAATCCCCGAGTGGGGTAAGTGAGTGACTCGGTGACTCCCCCTTTGGGTTAGGTCAATGTCTCACTGACACCCCATTTAGGATGAGTGAATGTCACAGTGACTTCCCGTGCGGGATCAGTGAGTTCCTCAGTGACTCCACTTGCAGGGTAAATGAGTGCCTCAGTGACTCCCTGTGTGGCGTATGTGGCGTATGCCTCAGTGACTTTCCAGTTGGGGAAAGTGAATTTCTCAGTGACTCCCCCTGAGTGATAAGTTAACGTCTCTGTGACTTACGTGTGAGTTATGTAAAGCATCAGTGACTCCTCCTGAGGGATAAGTGAATGTCTCAGTGACTCCCCTTGTGGATTAAGTCAGTTCTTCATCACTACCCATGCAGTGTAAATGAGTGCCTCAGTGACTCCCTGTCTGGCGTAAGTGAATATATCAGTGACTCTCCATGTGGGGTAAATGAGTGCCTCAGTGACTCCCCGTGTGTATTAAGTACCTGCCTCAGTGACTCCCCATGCAGGATAAATGAGTCCCTCAGTTACTCCCTGTTTGGCGTAAGTGAATGTCTCAGTATCTCCCCGTGTTTGGTAATTGAATGTCTCAGTGACTTCCCATGTTGGGTATGTGACAGTCTCAGTGACTCCCCGAGTGGGGTAAGTGAATGTCTCAGTGACTCCCCATGTGGAGTAAGTGCGTGCCTCAGTTACTTCCCATGTGGGGTAACTGAGTGTCTCAGTGACTCCCCTTTTGAGCTAAGTGAATGTCTTAGTGAATCGCCGTGTTGGGTAGATGAGTGCCTCAGTCACTCCCCGAGTGGGTTAAATGAGTGCCTCAGTGAATCCCCGTGTGGGGTAAGTGAATGTGTCTGTGATTACCCATGTTGGGTAAATGAGTGCCTCAGTGACTCCCCGTGTGGAGTAAGTAAATGATTCATTGACTCCCTGTATGGCGTAAGTGCATGCCTCTGTTACTCCCCATGTGGGGTAGGTGAGTGTCTCACTGATTCCCGGAGTGGGGTAAGTGAATGTCTCAGTGACTCCCCATGTGGGGTAATTGAATGTTTCAGTGACTCACCCTGTGGGATAAGTGTTTGGCTCAGTGACATCCCGTGTGGGGTAAGTGAATGTCTCTGAGACTCACCGTGTGGGATAACTGAATTTCTCAGTGACTCCCCGTGTGGGGTAAGTGAGTGCCTCGTTACCTCCCTATGTGGAGCAAATGAGTGCCTCAGTGACTCGCCATGCAGGGCAAATGAGTTCCTCAGTTACTCCCTGTCTGGCGTAAGTGAATGTCTCAGTGTATCCGTGCGTTTGGTAATTGAATGTCTCAGTGACTCCCCATGTGGGTTAAGTCGGTTCCTCATCAATCCCGATGCAGGGTAAATGAGTGCCTCAGTGACTCCCTGTCTGGCGTACGTGAATGTTTCAGTGACTCCCCGTGTGGGCTAAGTGACTGTCTCAATGACTCCCCGTGTGGGATAAGTGAATGTCTCTCTGACTCCCCATGTGGGATAAGTGAATGACTCAGTGACTCCCAGCATGGGGTAGGTGAATGTCTCAGTGAATCCACATGTGGGGTAAATGAGTGCTTCAGTGAGTCCCCATGCAGGTTAAATGAGTGCTTCAGTTACTACCTGTCTGGCTTAAGTGAATGTCTCAGTGTCTCCAAGTGTTTGGTGATTGAATGCCTCAGTGATTTCCCATGTTGGACAAGTGAATGACTCAGTGACTCCCCGAGTGGGGTAAGTGAATGTCTCAGTGACTTCCCTTGTGGGGTAAGTGCGTGCCTCAGTTACTCCCCATGTGAGGTAAGTGAGTGTCTCAGTGACTCCCCTTTTGGGCTAAGTGAATGTCTTAATGACTCGCCATGTGGGGTAGATGAGTGCATCAGTGACTCCCCGCGTGGGGTAAGTGAATATCTAATTGAGAACCCATTTGGGGTATGTGAGTGCCTCTGAGATTCCCCATGTGGGCAAAGTGAATGTTTAGTGACTCCCTGTGTGGGGTAAGTGAATATCTCACTGATTTCAGGTGTGGGGTAAGTGAATGTCTCAGTGGCTCCCCGTGAGTGGTAAGTGAATGTCTCAGTGACTCACCCTGTGGGATAATTGAGTGCCTATCTAACTCCCCCTTCGAGTAAGTGAATGTCTTAGTGACTCACCGTGTGGGATAAGTGAGTGTCTCAGTGACTCACCGTTTGGTGTAAGTGAATGTCTCAGTGAATCCACATGTGGGGTAAATGAGTGCTTCAGTGAGTCCCCATGCAGGTTAAATGAGTGCTTCAGTTACTACCTGTCTGGCTTAAGTGAATGTCTCAGTGTCTCCAAGTGTTTGGTGATTGAATGCCTCAGTGATTTCCCATGTTGGGCAAGTGAATGACTCAGTGACTCCCCGAGTGGGGTAAGTGAATGTCTCAGTGACTTCCCTTGTGGGGTAAGTGCGTGCCTCAGTTACTCCCCATGTGAGGTAAGTGAGTGTCTCAGTGACTCCCCTTTTGGGCTAAGTGAATGTCTTAATGACTCGCCATGTGGGGTAGATGAGTGCATCAGTGACTCCCCGCGTGGGGTAAGTGAATATCTAATTGAAAACCCATTTGGGGTATGTGAGTGCCTCTGAGATTCCCCATGTGGGCAAAGTGAATGTTTAGTGACTCCCTGTGTGGGGTAAGTGAATATCTCACTGATTTCAGGTGTGGGGTAAGTGAATGTCTCAGTGGCTCCCCGTGAGTGGTAAGTGAATGTCTCAGTGACTCACCCTGTGGGATAATTGAGTGCCTATCTAACTCCCCCTTCGAGTAAGTGAATGTCTTAGTGACTCACCGTGTGGGATAAGTGAGTGTCTCAGTGACTCACCGTTTGGTGTAAGTGAATGTCTCAGTGACCACCCATGTAGGGCAAGTGAATATCTCAGCGACTCCCCGTGTGGGGTAACTGAATGTCTCAGTGACTCCCTGTGTGGTGTAATTGAATTTCTTAGTGACTACCCATCTGGGATAAGTGCGTGCCTCAGTGAGTCTCCATCTGGGGTAAGTGAATGTCTCAGTGACTCCCAATTTGGGGTAAGTGAATATCTCAGTGACTTCCCAAGTGGGGTAAGTTAATGCCTCAGTAACTCCACCTGTGGGACAAGTGAATGTCTCTGTGACTCGCCGTGTGGGTTAAGTTAAGGCTCAGTGACTCCTCCTCTAGGATAAGTGAATGACTCAGTGACTCCCCGTGTGGATTAAGTCAGTTCCTCATGACTCCCCATGCAGGGTAAATGAGCGCCTCAGTGAATCACTGGTGTAAGTGAATGTCTCAGTGACTCCCCGTGTGGGGTAAGTGCATGCCTCTGTTACACCCCATGTGGGATAAGTGAGTCTCAGTGAGTCCCCTTTTGGACTAAGTGAATGTCTTAGTGACTCGCCTTGTGGGGTAGATGAGTGCCTCAGTGACTCCCCGAGTGCAGTAAATGAGTGCCTCAGTGACTCCCCGTGTGGGGAAAGTGCATACCTCTGTTACTCCCCATGTGGGGTAAGCGAATGTCTCAGTGATTTCCGGTGTGGGGTAAGTGAATGTCTCAGTGACACCCCGTGTGATGTAACTGAACATCTCAGTGACTCCCCACGTGGGTTAAGTGAATGGCTCAGTGACTCTCCGTGTGGGGTAAGTGAGTGCCTCAGTGACTCCCCGAGTGGGGTAAGTGAATGTCTCATTGAAAACCCGTTTGGGGTATGTGATTGTCTCTGGGATTCCCCATGTGGGCAAAGTGAATGTTTAGTGACTCCCTGTGTGGGGTAGATGAGTGCCTCAGTGACTCCCCATGTGGGGCAAGTGAATGTCTCACTGATTCCCGGTGTGGGCTAAGTGAATGTCTCAGTGACTCCCCATGGGGGATATTTGAATGTCTCAGTGACTCCCCGCGTGGCGTAATTGCATGTCTCAGTGACTCTCCATGTGGGGTAAATGATTGCCTCAGTGACTCCCCGTGTGTATTATGTGAGTGCTTCAGTGACTCCCCATGCAGGTTAAATGAGTGCCCCAGTTACTCCCTGTTTGGCATAAGTGCATGTCTCAGTGTCTCCCAGTGTTTGGTAATTGAATGTCTCAGCGATTTCCCATGTTTGGCAAGTGAATGTCTCAGTGATTCCCCGAGTGGGGTAAGTGAATGTCTCAGTGACTCCCCGTGTGGGCTAAGTACGTGCGTCAGTTACTCCCCATGTGTGGTAAGTGAGTGTCTCAGTGACTCCCCTTTTGGGCGAAGTGAATGTCTCAGTGAATCCCCATATGGGGTAAGTGAGTGTCTCAGTTACTCCCCCTTTGGGTTAAGTGAGAGTCTCAGTTCTTCATGACTCCCCATGCAGGGTAAATGAGTGTCTCAGTGACTCCCTGTCTGGTGTAAAGTGAATGTTTCAGTGACTCCCCGTGTGGAGTAAGTGAGTGTCCCAGTGACTCCCCGAGTG
Source organism: Carcharodon carcharias (assembly GCF_017639515.1). Taxonomy (NCBI): domain Eukaryota; kingdom Metazoa; phylum Chordata; class Chondrichthyes; order Lamniformes; family Lamnidae; genus Carcharodon; species Carcharodon carcharias. The sequence continues at coordinate 73,163,481 of NC_054475.1, read as the reverse complement.
GGGTAAATGAGTGCCTCAGTGACTCCCCGTGTGGAGTAAGTGCGTACCTCTGTTACTCCTCATGTGGGGTATGTGAGTGTCTCAGTGATTCCCGGTGTGGGGTGTGAATGTCTCAATGACTCCCCGTGTGTGGTAAGTGAATGTCTCAGTGACTCACCCTGTAGGATAAGAGTGTCTCAGTGACTCCCAGCGTGGGGTAAGTGAATATCTCCGTGTCTCCACTTGTGGGGTAAGTGAATTTCTCAGTGACTCCCCGCGGGGGGTATTTGAGTGCCTTAGTGACTCCCCTTGTGGGGTCAGTGATTTCCTCAGTGACTCCCCTTGCAGGGTAAATGAGTGCCTCAGTCAATCCTGTGTGGCGTAAGTGAATTTCTCAGTGAATCCCCGAGTGGGGTAAGTGAGTGACTCGGTGACTCCCCCTTTGGGATAAGTCAATGTCTCACTGACACCCCATTTAGGATGAGTGAATGTCACAGTGACTTCCCGTGCGGGGTCAGTGAGTTCCTCAGTGACTCCACTTGCAGGGTAAATGAGTGCCTCAGTGACTCCTTGTGTGGCGTATGTGAATTTCTCAGTGACTCCCCGTGTGGGGTAAGTGAGTGCCTCAGTGACTTTCCAGGTGGGGTAAGTGAGTGTCTCTGTGACTCCCCCTTTGGGGTAAGTGAATATCTCACTGACTCCCCATCTAGGGTGAGGGAATGTCTCAGTGACTCCCCATGTGGGGTAAGTGAATTTCTCAGTGACTCCCCCTGAGGGATAAGTTAACGTCTCTGTGACTTACGTGTGAGTTACGTAAAGCATCAGTGACTCCTCCTGAGGGATAAGTGAATGTCTCAGTGACTCCCCTTGTGGATTAAGTCAGTTCTTCATCACTACCCATGCAGCGTAAGTGAGTGCCTCAGTGACTCCCTGTCTGGCGTAAGTGAATGTCTCAGTGACTCCCCTTGTGGATTAAGTAGGTTCTTCATCACTACCCATGCAGTGTAAATGAGTGCCTCAGTGACTCCGTGTCTGGCGTAAGTGAATGACTCAGTGACTCTCTGTGTGGGGTAAGTGAGTTTCTCAGTGACTCCCCGTGTTGGTTAATTGAATATAACAGTGACTACCCATGTGCGGTAAATGAGTGCCTCAGTGACTCCCCGTGTGTATTAAGTACCTGCCTCAGTGACTCCCCATGCAGGATAAATGAGTCCCTCAGTTACTCCCTGTTTGGCGTAAGTGAATGTCTCAGTATCTCCCCGTGTTTGGTAATTGAATGTCTCAGTGACTTCCCATGTTGAGTAAGTGATTGTCTCAGTGACTCCCCGAGTGGGGTAAGTGAATGTCTCAGTGACTCCCCGTGTGGAATAAGTGCGTGCCACAGTTACTCCCCATGTGGGGTAACTGAGTGTCTCAGTGACTCCCCTTTTGAGCTAAGTGAATGTCTTAGTGACTCGCCGTGTGGGGTAGATGAGTGTCTCAGTCACTCCCCGAGTGGGGTAAATGAGTGCCTCAGTGAATCCCCCTGTGGGGTAAGTGAATGTGTCTGTGATTACCCATGTTGGGTTAATGAGTGCCTCAGTGACTCCCCGTGTGGAGTAAGTAAATGATTCATTGACTCCCTGTATGGGGTAATTGTGTGCCTCTGTTACTCCCCATGTGGGGTAGGTGAGTGTCTCACTGATTCCCGGAGTGGGGTAATTGAATGTCTCAGTGACTCACCCTGTGAGATAAGTGATTGGCTCAGTGACTCCCCGTGTGGGGTAAGTGAATGTCTCTGTGACTCACCGTGTGGGGTAACTGAATGTCTCAGTGACTCCCCGTGTGGGGTAAGTGCGTGCCTCAGTTACTCCCCATGTGGGTAATGTGTGTCCCTCAGTGACTCCCCGAGTGGGGTAAATGAGTGCCTCAGTGAATCCCCATGTAGGGTATGTAAATTTCTCAATGACTCACTGTGTGGGGTAATTGCGTGCCACTGTTACTCCCTATATGGGGTAAGTGAGTGTCTCAGTGATTCCCCGTGTGGGGTAAGTGAATGTCTCAGTGACTCCCCGTGTGGGGTAATTGAATGTCTCATTGACTCACCCTGTGGGGTAATTGAGAGCCTCAGTGACTCCCCATGTGGGGTCAGTGAGTTCCTCAGTGACTCCCCGTGTGGGGTAAGAAAGTGTCTCAGTGACTCGCCGTTTGGGGTAAGTGAATGTCTCAATGACTCCCCTTGTGGGGTAAGTGCGTGCCTCATTTACTCCCCATGTGGGGTAAGTGAGTGACTCAGTGACTCCCCTTTTGGACTAAGTGAATGTCTTAGTGAATCGCCTTGTGGGGTAGATGAGTGCCTCAGTGACTCCCCGTGGGGAGCAAGTAAATGCCTCAGTGACTCCCCGTGTGGGGTAAGTGCTTGCCTCTGTACACCCCATGTGGGGTAAATGAGTGTCTCAGTGATTCCCGGTGTGGGGTAAGTAAATGTCTCAGTGACTCCCCGTGGTGGGTAACTGAATGTCTCAGTGACTCGCCCTGTGGGATAAGTGAGTGTCTCAGTGAGTCCCCTTTTGGGGTAAGTGAATGTCTCAGTGACACCCCGTGTGGGGTAAGTGAATGTCTCAGTGACTCCCTTTGTGGCATAAGTGAACATCTCAGTGACTCCCCAAGTGGGGTAAGTGAGTGCCTCAGTGACGCTCCATGTGGGGTAAGTGAGTGTCTCAGTGACTCCCCCTTTGGGGTACGTGAATGTCTCACTGACTCCCCATTTAGGGTGAGGGAATGTCACAGTGACTTCCCGTGTGGGGTAAGTGAGTGTCTCAGTGACTCCCTGTCTGGCGTAAGTGAATGTCTCAGTATCTCCCCGTGTTTGGTAATTGAATGTCTCAGTGACTTCCCATGTTGAGTAAGTGATTGTCTCAGTGACTCCCCGAGTGGGGTAAGTGAATGTCTCAGTGACTCCCCGTGTGGAATAAGTGCGTGCCACAGTTACTCCCCATGTGGGGTAACTGAGTGTCTCAGTGACTCCCCTTTTGAGCTAAGTGAATGTCTTAGTGACTCGCCGTGTGGGGTAGATGAGTGCCTCAGTCACTCCCCGAGTGGGGTAAATGAGTGCCTCAGTGAATCCCCCTGTGGGGTAAGTGAATGTGTCTGTGATTACCCATGTTGGGTTAATGAGTGCCTCAGTGACTCCCCGTGTGGAGTAAGTAAATGATTCTTTGACTCCCTGTATGGGGTAAGTGTGTGCCTCTGTTACTCCCCATGTGGGGTAGGTGAGTGTCTCACTGATTCCCGGAGTGGGGTAATTGAATGTCTCAGTGACTCACCCTGTGAGATAAGTGATTGGCTCAGTGACTCCCCGTGTAGGGCACAGTGACTAACCGTGTGGGGTAAGTGCAAGCCTCAGTGACTCCCCATGTGGGGTAACTCAGTGTCTCGGTGACTCCTCTTTTGGGCTAAGTGAATGTCTTAGTGACTCCCCGTGTGGTGTAGATGAGTGCCTCGGTGGCTCCCCGAGTGTGGTAAATGAGTGCCTCAGTGAATCATCGTGTGGGGTAAGTGAATGCCTCAGTGACTCCCCGTGTGGATTAAGTCAGTTCCTCATCACTCCCCATGCAGGGTAAGTGAGTGCCTCAGTGACTCCCCGTTTCGGGTAAGTGAATGAATCAGTGACTCCCCGTGTGGGGTAAGTGAGTGTCTCAGTGAATCCCCATGTGGGGTAAATTAATGCCTCAGTTTTTCCCCGTATGTATTAAGTGAGTGCCTCAGTGACTCCCCATGCAGGGTAAATGAGTGCCTAGTTACTCCCTGTCTGGCATAAGTGAATGTTCCCGTGTGTCCCTCTGTTTGGTAATTGAATGTCTCAATGAATGCCCTTTTGCACTAAGTGTATGTCTTAGTGACTCGCCTTGTGGGGTAGAGGTTTGCCTCAGTGACTCCCCATGTGTGGTAAATGAGTGCCTCAGTGACTCCCCATGTGGAGCAAGTAAATGCCTCAGTGACTCCCCGTGTGGGGTAAGTGCGTGCCTCAGTTACTCCCCATGTGGAGTAAGTGAGTGTCTCAGTGACTCCCCTTTTGGACTAAGTGAATGTCTTAGTGACTCGCCCTGTGGGGTAGATGAGTGCCTCAGTGACTACCCGAGTGCGGTAAATGAGTGCCTCAGTGACACCGCGTGTGGAGCAAGTAAATGCCTCAGTGACTCCCCGTGTGGGGTAAGTGAATCTCTCAGTGATTTCCGGTGTGGGGTAAGTGAATGGCTCAAAGACTCTCCGTGTGGGGTAAGTGAGTGCCTCAGTGACTCTCCATGTGGGGGAAGTAAGTGTCTCAGTGACTCCCCCTTTTGGGTAAGTGAATGTCTCACTGACTCCCCATTTAGGGTGAGTGAATGTCACAGTGGCTTCCCGTGTGGGGTTACTGAGTTTCTCAGTAACTCCCCGAGCGGTTTAAGTTAATGTCTCAGTGAGTCCCAATGTGGGCTAAGTGAAAGTCCAGTGACTCCCCGTGTGGGTTAAGACAGTTCTTCATCACTCCCCATGCAGGGTAAATGACTGCCTCAGTGACTCCCTGTCTGGCGTAAGTGAATGTTTCAGTGACTCCCCGTGTGAGCTAAGTGAATGTCTCAGTGAATCCACATGTGGGGTAAATGAGTGCCTCAGTGACTCCCCATGCAGGTTAAATGAGTGCTTCAGTTACTCCCTGTCTGGCTTAAGTGAATGTCTCAGTGTCTCCCCGTGTTTGGTAATTGAATGCCTCAGTGATTTCCCATGTTGGGCAAGTGAATGTCTCAGTGACTCCCCGCGTGGGGTAAGTGCGTGCCTCAGTTACTCCCCATGTGGGGTAAATGAGTGTCTCAGTGACTCCCCTTTTGGGCTAAGTGAATGTCTTAGTGACTCGCCATGTGGGGTAGATGAGTGCATCAGTAACTCCCCGAGTGGGGTAAGTGAATGTCTCATTGAAAACCCGTTTGGGGTATGTGAGTGTCTCTGGGATTCCTCATGTGGGCAAAGTGAATGTTTAGTGACTCCCTGTGTGGGGTAGATGAGTGCCTCAGTGACTCCCCATGTGGGGCAAGTGAATGTCTCACTGATTCCTGGTGTGGGCTAAGTGAATGTCTCAGTGACTCCCCGTGTGGGATATTTGAATGTCTCAGTGACTCCCCGCGTGGGGTAAGTGAATGTCTCAGTGACTCTCCATGTGGGGTAAATGATTGCCTCAGTGACTCCCCGTGTGTATTATGTGAGTGCTTCAGTGACTCCCCATGCAGGTTAAATGAGTGCCTCAGTTACTCCCTGTTTGGCATAAGTGAATGTCTCAGTGTCTCCCCATGTTTGGTAATTGAATGTCTCAGTGATTTCCCATGTTTGGCAAGTGAATGTCTCAGTGACTCCCCGAGTGGGGTAAGTGAATGTCTCAGTGACTCCCCGTGTGGGCTAAGTGCGTCCGTCAGTTATTCCCCATCTGTGGTAAGTAAGTGTCTCAGTGACTCCCCTTTTGGGCTAAGTGAATGTCTCAGTGACTCACCGTGTGGGGTAAGTGAGTGTCTCAGTGACTCCTCATGTGGGGTAAGTGAGTGTCCCAGTGACTCCGCGAGTGGGGTACATGAGTGCCTCAGTGACTCCCCGTGTGGAGTAAGTGCATGCCTCTGTTACTCCTCATGTGGGGTATGTGAGTGTCTCAGTGATTCCCGGTGTGGGGTGTGAATGTCTCAATGACTCCCCGTGTGTGGTAAGTGAATGTCTCAGTGACTCACTCTGTGGGATAAGAGTGTCTCAGTGACTCCCCTTTGGGGTTAAGTGAATGTCTCAGTGACTCCCCGTGTGGGATAAGTGAATATCTCAGTGACTCCCTGTGTGATGAAATTGAATTTCTCAGTGAATCCCCGAGTGGGGTAAGTGGGTGCCTCAGTGACCCCCCCTTTGGGGTAAGTGAATGTCTCAGAGACTACCCGAGTGGGGTAAGTTAATGTCTCAGTGACTCCTCCTGTGGGTAACTGAATGTCTCAGTGACTCCCCCTGTGGATTAAGTCAGTTCCTCATGACTCCCAATGCAGGGAAAATGAGTGCCTCAGTGACTCACTGTCTGGCGTAAGTGAATGTCTCAGTGAAACCCCATGTGGGGTAAGTGAATGTCTCAGTGACTCACCATGAGGAGTAAATGAGGGCTTCAGTGATTCCCCATGTGAATTAAGTGAGTGCCTCAGTGACTCCCCATGCAGGGTAAAAATGTGCCTCAGTTACTCCCTGTCTGGCGTAAGTGAATGTCTCTGTGACTCCCCATGTGGGGTATGTGAATGTCTGTGTCTCCCCGTGTTTGGTAATTGAATGTCTTAGTGACTCCCCATGTTGGGCAAGTGAATGTCACAGTATCTCCCCGTGCGGGGTAGATGAGTGCCTCCGTGACTCCCCGAGTTGGGTAAATGAATGCCTCAATGAATCCCTGTGTGGGGTAAGTGAATGTCTCAGTGACTCCCCATGTAGGGTTAATGAGTGCCTCTATGACTCCCCGTGTGGGGTAAGTAAATGTCTCAGTGACTCCCCGTGTGGGGTAAGCGAATGTCTCAGTGACTCACCCTCTGCGATAAGTGAGTGGCTCAGTGACTCCCCGCGTGGGGTAAGTGAATATGTCAGTGACTCCCCGTGTGGGGTAAGTGAATTTCTCATTGACTCCCCGTGTGGGGTAAGTGAAAGTCTCAGTGACTCCCCGCGTGGGGTAAGTGAGTGCCTCAGTGATTCCCCGTGTGGGGTCAGTGTGTTACTCAGTGATTCCCCATGTGGGGTCAGTGTGTTACTCAGTGACTCCCCTTGCAGGGTAATTGATTGCCTCAGTGACTCCCAGTGTGGCATAAGTGAATTTCTCAGTGACTCTCCATATGGAGTAAGCGAGTGTCTCAATGATTCCCCCCTTGGGGTAAGTGAATGTCTCAGTGACTCCCCGTGTGGGGTAAGTGAGTGCCTCAGTGACTCCCCGTGTGAGTTAAGTGAGTTCCTCAGTGACTCCCCTTGCAGGGTAAATGAGTGCCTCAGTGACTCCCCTTGCAGGGTAAATGAGTGCCTCAGTGACTCCCCATGTGGAGTACGTGAATATCTCAGTGAATCCCCATTTTGGTTACGTGAATGTCTCAGTGACTCCCCGTGTGGGGTAAATGAAAGTCTCAGTGAATCCCCATTTTGGTTACGTGAATGTCTCAGTGACTCCCCTTGCAGGGTAAATGAGTTCCTCAGTGACTCCATCTGTGGGATAACTCAGTGTTTCAGTGACTCCCTGTGTGGGGCAAGTGAATGTCTCAGTAACTCCCCTTGCAGGGTAAATGAGTGCCTCAGTGTCTCCCAGTTAGTGAATTTCTCAGTGACTCCTCGTGTGGGGTAAGTGAGTGCTTCAGTGACTCTCCATGTTGGGTAACTGAGTGTCTCAGTGACTCCCCATTTAGAGTAAGTGAATGTGTCAGTGACTTCCGGTGTGGGATTAGTGAATGTCTCAGTTCTCCCCATGCAGGGTAACTGAGTGCCTCAGTTACTCCCTGTTTGGCGTAAGTGAATTTCTCAATGAGTCCCCGTGTGGGGTAAGTAAATGCCTCAGTGACTCCCCATGTGGGTAAGTGAATATCTCAGTGACTCCCCATGTGGGATAAATTATTGTCTCTGTAACTCCCCTTGTGGGGCAAGTGAATGTCTCAGTGACTCCCCATGTGGGGTAAGTGAGTGCCTCAGCGACTCCCCCTTGTAGCATGTGAATATCTCAGTGACTCCCCATGTGGGGTAAGTGAGTGCCTCAGTGACTCGCGCTGTGCATTAAATGTGTGCCTAATGACTGCCCAGCTTCCCCTAATGAGGAATCAATGTGCCTCTGTCACCAGCGCACACACTCCTACACCGGAGACAACAGGCAAGACCAATGAGTGATTCTACTGCCACTGTGAGGAATCACCAGCCCAAGTCACAGCCCATGACAAACTGATCCTCCCCAGAGATTTCAACACCAGAGTTTGGAATGCTGTAAATCTGTGGAAGGGTGAAATTGATGAGGAAGGAATTGAGAATGCAATCTCCAACAAAGTCCTTCCCCTGACAAAATGCCTCGAACATGACCCTGTCATAACCAACACCCTGTTCCACCATTGAGACAAACACAAGAACTCATTTCAACACCTGCAGTCCAAACACTGGCACTTGCTCAACCACGTCATGCTTGGAACAAGGGACCATTGAGGTGTCCATGTTACCCACGCCTGGCAGGTACTGACAACTGCTGACACTGCCTTGTCCGACCTACCTTTTCTGCCAGCCTGGCCCCCAAACAGCAGAGGCAGCAGAAGCAATGTTGCCAGAAGATTAACATTGAAGACCTCAAAGACCCACAAAGGTGACCCTCCTCACTGCCAAGTTCCAGCCACCAGGAGAGACAGTATGCCCTTCCTGCCTGAAGGAGGCACAAAGCTTTTGTTGTCTGGAAACTTCAACAGACTCGATAGAAAAGCAGCTCTCTTATTATATCTGAAAGCAGTGGTGAAAAATAAAACCCACAACATAAAGAAAATATGGTGGCCAGAAAGCGGTCAGGAGATCCAAAAACTCGCAGATACCAATGAAAAGCGCTTTCTTCAGCGTTGTTAAGATCATCTGTGGCCCAAACCCTCAAATGCCCACACACTGAGAGCTAAACATAGAAGGAGCTAATCAAGGACAGGGAGGCAGACAGTGCTCACTGGAGAGAAGATCTTGAAGAACCCTTCAGTCAAGACCCTACCTACAACTTGCCTGCATTCAACTCCATTCCTCAATAACCCACCTGGCTCAGCTTTGGTGTTACCCCAGTCCAGAGTGAAGTCGGAAAAGCCAAATGAAAACTGGAAAACAACAAAGCCCTTGGAGTAGAGTTTGGTCTCTCAGGGTATCACGGGATATGAGAAGCAGGCAGGAAAGTGGTGTTGAAGCTAAATATCAGCCATGATGATATTGAATGGTAGAGTGGGCCATGTGGCCTACTGTTTCTATTTCCTGTGAATTCTTGCTGAAACACAGCAGAGATACACCCTTGGCACAGCTGCACAACCTGATATTCCACCATCTGGGATGAATAACACAGGCCAGGGCCACTGTGATCATGGCAAGATAATGATTGACATACAGTACCCCAGATAGTTACTGACACCCCTATGGTGGTGGTTCTAGGAAGTTGCATGTTGTAGCCTGGAGCAATGGAGCAATGGATGGTGATGGTAGAGGCTCTAGTTTCTTTCCATCTCATGGCTGACCAGGATTCTGTCTCCCGCTTACCACCGGCTATTGGAATTAAGGATCTACAGCTTAATATTCAACCTCAAACTGGAGGAACAGCACCTCATTTTCTGACTAGGCACTTTACAGTCTTCTAAACTTAATATTGAGTTCAACAATTTCAGATCATGAACTCTCTCCTCCATCCCCACCCCCTTTCCGAACGCCCTTTTTCAATAATTTATAATTTTTTACAAATATATTCTTTTCCCATCCATTTTTAAATTTATTTTGATCTTTCATTTTATCTCCACCTTTTAGCCCATTTCAATCCCTTCCCCCCCACTCCACCCCCACTAGAGCCATCTGCCACTAGCTTGTCCTGCTAGCTAGCCTTAATGTCTCCATTAGCACATTCCTTAGATAATATCACCACCGTCAACACCCCTTTGTCCTTTTGTCTATGACATCTTTGGCAATCTCTTCTTGGCCTCCACCTATCACTGGCCTCCTATTGAGCTCTACCTGTCTCACTCCCTTCTAAGCAGGGTGGAGTGTTAAAATGGTTTCCTCTACATTGGAGAGACCAAACGCAGACTGGGTGACCGCTTTGCAGAACACCTTCGGTCTGTCCGCAAGCATTACCCAGACCTCCCTGTCGCTTGCCATTTTAACACTCCAGCCTGTTCTCTTGCCCATATATCTGTCCTTGGCTTGCTGTATTGTTCCAGTGAAGCTCAACGCAAACTGGAGGAACAGCACCTCATCTTCCAACCAGGCACTTTACAGCCTTCCGGACTGAATATTGAGTTCAACAATTTTAGATCTTGAACTCCCTCTTCCATCCCCACCCCCTTTCTGTTTCTTCCCCCTCCTATTTGTTTTTTCCAATAATTTATATAGATTTTTCTTTTCCCACCTATTTCCATTATTTTTAAATATATTCCACCCATTGGTTATTTCACCCCACCCGCACTAGAGCTGTACCTTGTGTGTCCTGCCATCCATTCTTAATTAGCACATTCTTTTAGATAATATCACCACCTTCAACACCTCTTTGTTCTTTTGTCTGTGACATCTTTTGGCTATCTCCTCCTATCACTGCTTGCTTGTCCCAACAACCGTGCCCCCCCCTTCAGCAACCCCCCCCCCCCCACTTAAACCAGCTTATATTTCACCCCTTTCCTATTTCTACTTAGTTCTGTTGAAGGGTCACGAGGACACGAAACATCAACTTTGCTCTTCTCCACCAAATTTAGACTGGAGGCGGATGTTTGAGGGCAAATCGACAACTGACATGTGGGGGGCTTTCAAACGTCAGATGATAAGAATTCAGGATTGGCATGTTCCTGCTAGGATGAAGGATAAGTATGGCAAGTTTTAGGAACCTTGGATAAGGAAGGATATTGTGAGATAAAAACAAAAAATAAAAACAAAAAACTGCGGATGCTGGAAATCCAAAACAAAAACAGAATTACCTGGATAAACTCAGCATGTCTGGCAGCATCGGCGGAGAAGAAAAGAGTTGACGTTTCGAGTCCTCATGACCCTTCAACAGAACTGAGTGAAAATAAGGAAAGGGGTGAAATATAAGCTGGTTTAAGGTGGGAGGGGGGGATGGGTACGAGTGGCATGGTGGCCTCTGAGTCAGAAGATGATGGGTAAGATTAGCACCGTGGTCTCTGAGCCAGAGGGCTTTGGGCACAAATGCCACTGTGGTCTCTGAGTCAGAGGTCAATGGGTACCAGTGCCACTGTTTTTTCCGAGTCAGAGGATGATGAGTACGAGTGGCACAGTGGTCTCTGAGTCAGAGGACGAAGGGCAGGAGTGGCACGGTGTTTCTCTTTTCAGAGAGTGATGGGTACCAGTTGCACTGTGTTCTGAGTCAGAGGGTATCTCCCCCACCTACCTTAAACCAGCTTAAATTTCACCCCTCTCTTAATATTCACTCAGTTCTGTTGCAGGGTCATGAGGACTCAAAATGTCAACTCTTTTCTTCTCCGCCGATGCTGCCAGACCTGCTGAGTTTTTCCAGGTAATTCTATTTTTGTTAAGGATATTATGAGATTAGTCAAAAAGAAAAGGGAAGCATTTGTAAGGGCTAGAAGGCTGGGAACAGATGAAGCCCGTGGAGAATATAAAGAAAGTAGGAAGAAACTTAAGGAGTCAGGAGGGGTAAAAGTGGTCATGAAAAGTCATTGGCAACCAGGATTAAGGAAAATCCCAAGGCCTTTTATACATATGCAAAAAGCAAGAGGGTAGTCAGGGAAAGGTTAGGCCCACTCAGGGACAGAGGTGGGAATCTGTATGTGGAGCCAGAAGAAATGGGAGAGATACTAAATGAGTACTTCCCATCAGTATTCAACAAAGAGAAGGAATTAGCGGTCGATTTGTCTAGGGAAGAGTGTATAGATAGCTTGGATCATGTTGAGATCAAAAAAGAGGAGGTGTTAGGCATCTTGAAAAATCTTAAAATGGATAAATCCCCAGGGCCAGATGGGATCTACCCTAGAGTAATGAGGGAGGCAAGGGAGGAGATAGCTGGGGCCTTGACAAATCTTTGTATCCTCACTGACTATTAGTGAGATCCCAGAGGACTGGAGAATGGCCAATGTTGTTCCATTGCTTAAGAAGGGTAGCAGGGATAATCCAGGAAATTACACACTGGTGAACTTCAGTGGTACGGAAATTATTGGAGAAGATTCCTCGTGACAGGATTTAGGACAATTTGGAAGCAAATGGGCATATTAGTGAGAGGCAGCATGGTTTTGTGAAGGGGAGGTCGTGTCTCACTGACTTGATTGAGCTTTTCGAGGAAGTGACAAAGATGATCAATGATGGAAGGGCAGTGGATGTTATATACATGGATTTCAGTAAGACCTTTGACAAGGTCCCTCAAGGCAGACTGGTACAGAGGGTAAAGTCGCACAGGATCAGAAGTGAGTTGGCAAGATGGATACAGAATTGGCTTGGTCATAGAAGACAGAGGGTAGCAGTGGAAGGGTGCTTTTCTGAATGGAGAGTTGTGATTAGTGGTGTTCCGCAGGAATGAGTGCTGGGTCCTTTGTTGTTTATAGTATACGTAACCGATTTGGAGGAAAATGTAACTGGGCTAATTAGTAAGTTTACAGACGACACTAAGGTTGGAGCAGTTGCAGATAGTGAAGAGGATTGTCAAAGGATACAATGGGATATAGATCGGTTGGAGACTTGGGCGGAGAAATGGCAGATGGAGTTTAATCTGGACAAATGCGAGGTAATACATTTTGGAAGGTCTAATACGGGTAGGAATTATACAGTAAATGGCAGAACCCTTAAGTGCATCGACGGGCAGAGGGATCTGGGTGTACAGGTCCACAGGTCACTGAAAGTGACAACGCAGGTGGATTAGGTGGTCAGGAAGGCATATGGCATGCTTGCCTTCATCGGCAGGGGTATTGAGTATAAAAGCTGGGAAGTCATGCTGCAGCTGTATAGAACTTTGGTTCGGCCACACTTGGAATATTGCATGCAATTCTGGTCTCCACATTACCAGAAGGGTATGTAGGCATTGGAGAAGGTACAGAGAAGGTTTATCATGATGCTGCCTGGTCTGGAGGTTATTAGCTATGAGGAGAAACTCAGATTGTTCTCACTAGAGCAATGGAGATTGAGGGGCGACTTGTTAGAAGTTTACAAAATTATGAGTGTCATAGACAGAGTAGATAGTCAGAAGCTTTTTTCCAGGGTGGAAGAGTCAATTACTAGGGGACAGAGATTTAAGAATAGAGGAGAAAACTTTAGAGGAGATGTGCAGGGCACGTTTTTTATGCAGAGGGTAGTGAGTGTCTGGAATTCGCTGCCAGAGGAGGTGGTGGAAGCAGCTACGACAGTGGTATTTAAGAGGCAGCTTGACAAATACATGAATAGGATGCGAATAGAGGGACACGGGCCCCGAATGTGCAAAGTGTTTCAGTTTGACAGGTAATAGGATCGTCACAGGCTTGGAGGGCCGAAGGGCCTGTTCCTGTGCTGTACTTTTCTTTGTTCTTTGTTCTTTGTTCTTGTTCAATCTGAGTCAGAGACCACAGTGCCACTCATACCCAACTCCCTCTGACTCAGAGACCAAGTGCCGGTTGTAGCCATCACACACTGACTCGGAGGCCACAGTGACACTGGTCCCCATCACCCTCTAACTCAGGGGCCAGAGCGCCACTCGTGCCCATCGCCCTCTGACTCGGAGACCACAGCGCCACAGGTCCCTATCACCCAATGACTCAGGGGCAAGAGTGCCACTCGTGCCCATTGCCCTCTGACTTAGAGACCACAGAGCACTCGTAACCATCACCCTCTGACATAGAGACTGCGTTGCCACTCGTATCCATCGCCCTCTGACTCAGACACACAGTGCCAGTCATACCCATAGACTCTGATGCAGAGACCACAATGCCACTTGAACCTATCACCCTCTGACTCAGTGAACACAGTGCCAATTGTACCCAACACTGTCTGACTTAGAAACCACAGTGCCACTCGCAACCATAGCCCTCTGACTCAGAGACCACAGTGCCACTTGTACCCATAGCCAATGCCTCAGAAACGACAGTGCCAATCGATCCCAAAAACCTCTGACTCAGTGACCACAGTGTGACTCGTAGTATGACTCGTACCTATCACACTCTGACTCAGAGACCACAGTGCCTCTCGAACCCATAGCCCTATGACTCCAAAAAAACTTGCCACTCGTACCCAGAGCCCCCTTACTCAGAGACCACAGTGCTACTCGTACCCATCGACCTCTGACTCAGAAACCACAGGTCCACTCGTACCGATAGCCTTCTGATTCAGTGACCACATTGCCAGTCGTACCCATAGCCCAATGATTTAAAGACCACAGTTCCATTTGTAACCATTGGCCTCTGACTCAGAGTCCACAGTTCCACACGTACCCATCAGCCTCTGATTAAGAGACCACAATTCCACTCGGACCCATCTCGCTTTGACTCAGAGACCACATTGCCATTCGTATCTATCACCCACTGCCTCATAGAGCACAGTACCACTCATACCGATAACCTTCTGTCTCAGAGCCCACAGTGCCACTCATACCCATTGCCCTCTGACTCTCAAGCCACAGAGCCACTCGTACCCAGCGCCCCCCAGACTCAGAGACCACAGTGCCACTCTAGCCCATAGCACTCTGTCTCAGAGATCACAGTGTCATTTGTACCCATAGCCCTTGGACTCAAAGACAACAGTTCCACTCTTACCCATCACTCTCTCAGAGACCACAATGCCACTCGTACCCATCACCCTCTGATACAGAGATCACAGTTCCACTCGCACCCATAGCCAATGCCTCACAAATGACAGTGCCAATCGATCCCAAAAACCTCTGACTCAGAGACACACAGTGCTGCTCGCACCTATCACCCTCTGACTCAGAAACCACAGTGCCTCTCGTACTCATCTTCGTCTGACTCAGAGACCACATTTCCACGCGTACCCATCAACCTCTGACTCAGAGACCACAGTGCCACTTGTCGCCATAGCCTTCTGACTCAGAGACCACAGTGCCAATCGTACTCAGAACTCTCTGACTCGGAGACCACATTGCAACTCATAACTCTCACCCTCTGACTCAGATACCATGGTGCTACTTGGAACAATAGCATTCTGTCTCAGAGACAAGAGTGCCTCTGGTACCCATCACTCCCTTACTCGGAGACCACAGTGCCTCTGGTACCCATTACTCCCTTGCTCGGAGACCACAGTGCCTCTCGTACCCAACACCCTTGGACTAAGAGAACACGGTGCAACTTGTACCCATCACTATCTAATAACAGAAACACAGTGCCACTCCTGCCCCTCGTCCTCTGAATCAGAGACCACAGTGCCAATCTCACCCATGGCCCTCTGATTAAGAGACCACAGTGCCACTTGTACCCATAGCCCTCTGACTCAGAGCACAGAGTGCTATTCGTACTCCTAGCCCTCTGACTCAGAGACCACAGTTCCACTCGTATCCATTACCCACTGACATAGAGACCACGTTGCCACTCGTATCCATCGCCCTCTGACTCAGACACACAGTGCCAGTCATACCCATAAACCTCTGATTCAGAGACCACAATGCCACTTGAACCTATCACCCTCTGACTCAATGTCCACAGTGCCAATCGTACCCATCACTGTCTGACTCAGAGACAACAGTGCCACTCATACCCATCACCCTCTCACTCAGTGACCATATTGCCACTCATACCCATAGCCCAATGATTTAAAGACCACAGTTCCATTTGTAAAAATAGGCCTCTAACTCAGAGACCACAGTTCCACACGTACCCATCAGCCTCTGACTCAGAGACCACAGTTCCACTTGGACCAATTATCCACTGACTCATAGACCACAGTGCCACTCGTACCCATCTCCCTTTGACTCAGAGACCACATTGCCATTCGTATCTATCACGCACTTCCTCAGAGACCACAGTACCACTCGTACCAATAACTCTCTGTCTCGGAGGCAACAGTGCCACTCATACCCATTGCCCTCTGACTCACAAGCCACAGAGCCACTCGTACTCATCATCCTCTGACTCAGAGACCACGTTTCCACTCGTACCCATCAACCCCTGACTCAGAGACCACAGTGCCATTTGTCGCCATAGCCTTCTGACTCAGAGACCACGGTGCCAATCGTACTCGGAACTCTCTGACTCAGAGACCACACTGCAACTCATAACTCTCACCCTATGACTCAGATACCATGGTGCTACTTGGAACAATAGCACTCTGTCTCAAAGACAAGAGTGCCTCTGGTACCCATCACTCCTTTACTCAGAGACCACAGTGCCTCTCGTACCCAACACCCTCGGACTCAGAGAACACGGTGCAACTGGTACACATCACTCTCTAAAAAGAGAAACACAGTGCCACTCCTGGTCCTCGTCCTCTGACACAGAGACCACAGTGCTAATCGTATCCATTACCTACTGACATAGAGATCACATTGCCATTCGTATCAATCGCCCTCTGACTCAGACACACAGTGCCAGTCGTACCCATAGCCTCTGACTCAGAGACCACAATGCCACTTGAAGCTATCACCCTCTGACTCAGTGACCACAGTGCCAATCGTACCCATTACTGTCTGACTCAGAGACAACAGTGCCACACGTACCCATCACCCTCTGACTCAGAAACCACAGTGCGTCTCATACCCATCATCCTCTGACTCATAGACCACATTTCCACTCGTACCCATCGACCTCTGACTCAGAGACCACAGTGCCATTCGTACCCATAGCCTTCTGACTCAGAGACCACAGTGCCAATCGTACTCGGAACTCTCCGACTCAGAGACCACATTGCAACTCATACCTCTCACCCTCTGACTCAGATACCATGGTGCTACTCGGAACAATAGCACTCTGACTCAGACAACAATGCCTCTGGTATCCATCACTCCCTTACTTGGAGCCCACAGTGCGTCTGGTACCCATTACTCCCTTACTTGGCGACCACAGTGCCTCTCGTACCCAACACCCTCGGACTCAGAGAAGACGGTGCAACTGGTACCCATCAATCTCTAAAAACAGAAACACAGTGCCACCCCTGCCCCTCATCCTCTGACTCAGAGACCAGTGCCACTCATACCCATAGCCCTCTGAATCAGAGACCACAGTGCCAATCTCACCCATGGCCCTATGATTAAGAGACCACAGTGCCACTTGTACCCATAGCCCTCTAACTCAGAGACCACACTGTCACTCGTACCTATCACCCTCTGACTCAGGTACCATGGTGCTACTCGGAGCAATAGCATTCTGACTCAAAGACAACAGTGCCTCTGGTATCCATCACTCCCTTACCCGGAGACCACAGTGCCTCTCGTACACAACACCCTCAGACTCAGAGAACACGGGGCAACGGGTACCCACCACTCTCTAAAAAGAGAAGCACAGTACCACTCCTGCCCCTCGTTCTCTGATTCAGAAATTGCAGTGCCAATCGTACGCATTACACTCTGACTCAGTGACCACACTGCCACTCATACCCATAGCACTCTATTACAGAGACCACAATTCCACTCGTACCCATGGACAATGCCTCAGAAATGACAGTGCCAATTGATACCAAAAATCTCTGACTCAGAGACCACAGTGCCACTCGTACCTATCACCCTCTGACTCAGAAACCACAGTGTCTCTCATACTCGGAACTCTCCAACTCAGAGACCACATTGCAACTCATACCTCTCACCCTCCGACTCAGATACCATGGTGCTACTCAGAACAATAGCACTTTGGTATCCATCACTCCCTTACTCAGAGACCACAGTGCCTCTCGTACCCAACACCCTCGGACTCAGAGAACACGATGCAACTGGTACCCATCACTCTCTAAAAACAGAAACACAGTGCCACCCCTGCCCCTTGTCCTCTGACTCAGATCACAGTGCCAATCGTACCCATTACACTCTGAATCAGAGACCACAGTGCCACTCGTTATAGCCCTCTGACTCAGAGACCAGTGCCACTCGTACCCATAGCCCTCTGAATCAGAGACCACAGTGCCAATCTCACCCATGGCCCTATGATTAAGAGACCACAGTGCCATTTGTACCCATAGCCCTCTAACTCAGAGACCACACTGCCACTCGTACCTATCACCCTCTGACTCAGGTACCATGGTGCTACTCGGAACAATAGCATTCTGACTCAAAGACAACAGTGCCTCTGGTATCCATCACTCCCTTACTCGGAGACCACAGTGCCTCTCGTACACAACACCCTCGGACTCAGAGAACACGGGGCAACGGGTACCCATCACTCTCTAAAAAGAGAAGCACAGTACCACTCCTGCCCCTCGTTCTCTGATTCAGAAATTGCAGTGCCAATCGTACGCATTACACTCTGACTCAGAGACCACAGTGCCACTCGTACCCATCACCCACTCACTCAGTGACCACACTGCCACTCATACCCATAGCACTCTATTACAGAGACCACAATTCCACTCGTACCCATGGACAATGCCTCAGAAATGACAGTGCCAACTGATACCAAAAACCTCTGACTCAGAGACCACAGTGCCAATCGTACCTATCACCCTCTGACTCAGAAACCACAGTGTCTCTCGTACTCAGAACTCTCCGACTCAGAGCCCACATTGCAACTCATACCTCTCACCCTCCGACTCAGATACCATGGTGCTACTCAGAACAATAGCACTTTGGTACCCATCACTCCCTTACTCGGAGACCACGGTGCCTCTCGTACCCAACACCCTTGGACTCAGAGAACACGGGGCAACGGGTACCCATCACTCTCTAAAAAGAGAAACACAGTACCACTCCTGCCCCTCGTCCTCTGACTCAGAGATTAGAGTGCCAATCGTACCCATTACTGTTGGTGACATCTTTTGATGATCTGCTTCTATCACTGCTTGTTTGTCCCTACAACCACACCACCCCCCTCCACTTCTTTCTCTCTCTCTCTCTCTCCCTCCCCCCCCACACACCTTAAACCAGCTTATATTTCAACTCTTTCTTGGACTCGAACTCAAGTTCTGTCGAAGGGTCATGAGGACTCGAAACGTCAACTCTTTTCTTCTCCGCCGATGCTGCCAGATCTGCTGAGTTTATCCAGGTAATTCTGTTTTTGTACCCATTACACTCTGACTCAGAGACCACAATGCCACTCGTACTCATAGCCCTCTGAATAAGAGACAACAGTGCCAATCTCACCCATGGCCCTCTGATTCAGAGCACAGAGTGCTATTCGTACCCTTAGCCCTCTGACTCAGAGACCACTGTGCCACTCGTACCCATAAACCTCTGATTCAGAGACAACAGTTCCACTCGTATCCATTACCCACTGACTCAGAGACCACAATGCCATTCGTACCTACCACCCTCTCACTCAGACACCACAGTGCCACTCGTACCCTTCACCATCTGACTCAGAGACCACAGTGCCACTCTAGCCCATAACCCTCTGTCTCAGAGACCACAGTGTCATTTCTACCCATAGCCCTTGGACTCAAAAACCTCAGTTCCACACGTACCAATCACCCTCTGACTCAGAGACCACAGTGCCACTCGTACCCAACACCCTCGGACTCAGAGAACACAGTGCCTCTGGTACCCATCGCTCAATTACTCAGAGACCACACTCACTCCTGCCACTCGTCCTCTGACTCAGAGACCACAGTGCCACTTGCGCACATAGCCCTCTGACTCAGACACCACAGTGCCACACGTACCCATCACCCTCTGATTCGGAAAAACAGTGGCACTGGTACCCATCGACCTCTGACACATAGACCACAGTGGCATTTGTGCTCAAAGACTTCTGACTCAACGGTGGTTATCTTACCCATCATCTTCTGACACAGAGACCACCTTGCCACTTGTGCCCATCACCCTCTGACACAGAGACCACTGTGCCACTCGTGCCCATAACCCTCTGACTCAGATAACACAGTGCCACTCTCATCCATCACCC
Source organism: Carcharodon carcharias (assembly GCF_017639515.1). Classification (NCBI taxonomy): domain Eukaryota; kingdom Metazoa; phylum Chordata; class Chondrichthyes; order Lamniformes; family Lamnidae; genus Carcharodon; species Carcharodon carcharias. The sequence continues at coordinate 73,143,820 of NC_054475.1, read as the reverse complement.
ACCGACTCAGAGACCACAGTGCTACTCATACCCATCTCCCTTTGATTCAGAGACCACAATGACATTCGTATATATCACCCTCTGACTCAGAGACCACAGTGCCACTCATACCCATCACCCGCTGTCACAGAGATCACAGTACCAATCGTACCCCTAACCCTATGTCTCGGAGCCCACAATTTCACTCATACCCATTGCACTCTGACTCACAGGCCACAGTGCCACTCGTATCCATAGCATTCTGGCTCATAGCACAGAGCCACTCATACCTATCACCCTCTGTCACAGAGACCACAGTACCACTCTTACCCATCACTCTCTGACTCAAAGGTCACAGTGCCATGTGTACCCGTACCCCTGTGACTCAAAGACCACAGTTCTACTCGTACCCATAGTCCCCTGATTCAGAGACAACAGTGCAACTTGTACCCATCACCCTCTGACTCAGGGACCACAGTACCACTCGTACCAATCACCCACTGACTTAGATACAAAAGTGCCACTTTTACCCATCGACCTCTGACTCAGAGACCACTGTGCCACTAGAACCCATGGCCCAATGACTCAGAGACCACAGTGCGTCTCATACCCATCACCCTCTGACTCAGAGACCACATTGCAACTCATACCCCACACCCTCTGACTCAAATACAATGGTGCTACTCATAACAAAAGCACTCTGACTGAGAGACAACAGTGCCTCTGCTATCCATCACCCTCTGACTCAGAGTACACAGTGCAACTGGTACCCATCACTCTCTGTAAAGAGAAACACAGTGCCACTCCTGCCCTTCATCCTCTGACTCAGAGGCCACAGTGCCAATCGTACCCAACATACTCTGATTCAGAGGCCACAGTGCCAATCGTACCCATCACACTCTGACTCAGAGACCACAGTGCCACTCGTACCCAATACCCTCGGACTCAGAGAACACAGGGCAACGGGTACCCATCACTCTCTGAAAAGAGAAACACAGTGCCACTCCTGCCCTTCATCCTCTGACTCAGAGACAACAGTGCCTCTCATACCCATCACCCTCTGATCCACAGTGCCACAAGTACCCAAAACTCTCGGAATCAGAGAACACAGTGCCTCTGGAAAACAGCACTCCCTTACTCGGAGACCACAGATCCACTCCTGCCCCTCGTCCTCTGACTCAGAGACCACAGTGCCACTCGTGCAAATAGCCCTCTGACTCAGAGACCACAGTACCACTCGTACCCATCACCCTCTGACTCGGAAAAAACAGTGGCACTGGTACCCATCGACCTCTGACTCATAGACCACAGTGGCATTTGTGCCCAAAGACCTCTGACTCAGAGACCACGGTGCTAATCTTACCCATCATCTTCTGACTCAGAGAACACAGGGCCACTCTCACCCATGGCCGTCTAATTAAGAGACCACAGTGCCAATCTCACCCATGGCCCTCTGATTAAGAGACCACAGTGCCACTTGTACCCATAACCCTCTGTCTCAGAGACCACAGTTCCAATTGTATCCGTTACCCACTAATTCAGAGACCACAGAGCCACTCGTACCCAGCTGCTTACGACTCAAGACCACAATGCCATTCGTACCTATCACCCTCTGACTCAGACACCACAGTGCCACTTGCACCAATCACCTTCTGACTCAGAGGCCACAGTGCCACTCTAGCCCATAACACTCTGTCTCAGAGACCACAGTGTCATTACTACCCATAGCCCTTGTACTCAAAGACCTCAGTTCCACACGTACCCATTAACCACTGACTCAGAGACCACAGTGCCACTTGGACCCATCACCCTTTGACTCAGAGACCACAATGCCATTCGTACGTATCACCCTCTGACACAGAGACCACTGTGCCACTCGTACCCATAACCCTCTGGCTCATAGAACAGAGCTACTCATACGCATCACGTACTGACTCAGAGACCACAGTGCCACTCGGACACATCACCCTCTGTCTCAGAAATCACAGAGCCACTCATACCCATCACCTTCTGACTCAGAGACCACAGTGCCACTCTAGCCCATAACACACTGTCTCAAAGACCACCATGTCATTTGTACCCATAGCCCTCAGACTCAAAGACCACTGTTCCACACGTACCACTCACCCTCTGACACAGAGACCACAGTACCACTCTTACCCATCACTCTCTGAATCAGATGTCACAGTGCCACTCGTACCTATACCCCTGTGACTCAAAGAACATAGTTCTACTTGTACCCATAGTCCCCTGATTCAGAGACAACAGTGCAACTCGTACCCATCACCCTCTGACTCAGGGACCACAGTGCCAGTCGTACCCATCACTTTCTGACTCAGTGCCACTCATACCAAGCACCCACTGACTAAGATACAAAAGTGCCACTTGTACCCATCGAACTCTGACTCAGAGGACACTGTGCCACTGGAACCCATGGCCCACTGACTCAGAGACCACAGTGCCTCTAGTACCCATCACCCTCTGACTCAGAGATCACATTGCAACTCATAAACCTCACCCTCTGACTCAGATACAATGGTGCTACTCATAACAATAGCACTCTGAATGAGAGACAACAGTGCCTCTGCTACCCATCACCCTCTGACACAGAGTACACAGTGCAACTGGTAACCATCATTCTCTAAAAACAGAAACACAGTGCCACTCCTGCCCTTCATCCTCTGCCTCAGAGGCCACAGTGCCACTCGTACCCAACACTCTCAGACTCAGAGAACACAGTGCAGCTGGTACCCATCACTCTCTGAAAAGAGAAACACAGTGCCACTCCTGCCCTTCGTCCTCTGACTCAGAGGCCACTGTGCCAATCGTTCCCAACACCCTCAGACTCAGAGGCCACAGTGCTACTCGTACCCAACACGCTCGGACTCGGAGAACACTGTGCAACGGGTACCCATCACTCTCTGAAAAGAGAAACACAGTCCAACTCCTGCCCTTCATCCTCTGACTCAGAGACCACAGTGCCACTCGTACCAATCACACACTGACTAAGATACAAAATGCCACTCGTACCCATCGACCTCTGACTCAGAGACCACTGTGCCATTGTACCCATAGCCCTCTGACTCAGAGACCACAGTACCACTCGTACCCAATACCCTCTGACTCGGAAAAAAGAGTGGCACTGGTACCCATAGACCTCTAACTCATAGACCACAGTGGCATTTGTGCCCAAAGACCACTGACTCAGAGACCGCGGTGCTAATCTTACCCATCATCTTCTGACTCAGAGAAAACAGTGCCACTCTCACCCATGGCTGTCTGATTAAGAGACCACAGTGCCACTCGTACCCATAACCCTATGACTCAGAGACCACAGTGCCACTCATGCACATAGTCCTCTGAATCAGAGACGACAGTACCACTCGTACCCATAACCCTCTGACTCAGAGCCCAGAGTGGCACTCATACCCATTGCACACTGACTCACAGGCCACATTGCCACTCGTACCCATAGCCCTCTGGCTCATAGCACAGAGCCACTCGTACCCATCACCCTCTGACTCAGATACCACAGTGCCACTCATACTAATCACCCACTGACTAAGATACAAAAGTGCCACTTGTCTCCATCGACCTCTGACTCAGAGACCACTGTGCCACTCGAACCCATGGCCCACTGACTCAGAGACCACAGTGCCTCTCGTACCCATCACCCTCTGACACAGAGGCCACATTGCAACTCATACACCCACCCTCTGACTCAGATACAATGGTGCTACTCATAACAATAGCACTCTGACTGAGAGACTACAGTAACTCTGCTACCCATCACCCTCTGACACAGAGTACACAGTGCAACTGGTAACCATCACTCTCTGAAAAGAGAAACACAGTGCCACTCCTGCCCTTCGTCCTCAGACTCAAAGACCACAGTGCCACTCGTTTATGGCCCTCTGACTCAGAGACCACAGTGCCACTCTAGCCCATAACCCTCTGTCTCAGAGGACACAGTATCATTTGTACTCATAGCCCTTGGACTCAAAGACCACAGTACCACTCTTACCCATCACTCTCTGACTCAGAGACCCCAGTGCCACTCGTACCCATCACCCTCTCACTCAGAGACAATAGTGCCACTCATACCCATAGCCCTCTGATACAGAGACCACAGTTCCAATCGTACCCATAGCCAATGCCTCAGAAATAACTGTGCCAATCGATCCCAAAAACCTCTGACTCAGAGACCACAGTGCCACTCGCACCAATCACCCTCTGACTCAAAAACCACTGTGCCTCGAGTACACCTCATCCTCTGACTCAGAGAACACAGTGCCAATCGTACTTGGAACCCTCTGACTCAGAGACCACATTGCAACTCATACCTCTCACCCTCTGACTCAGATACCATGGTGCTACTCGGAACAATAGTACTCTGACTCAGACAACAGTGCATCTGGTACCCATCACTCCCTAGCTCGGAGACCACAGTGCCTCTGGTACCCATTACTCCCTTGCTCGGAGACCACAGTGCCTCTCGTACCCAACACCCTCGGACTCAGAGAACACGGTGCAACTGGTGCCCATCACTCTCTAAAAACAGAAACACAGTGCCACTCCTGCCCCTCGTCCTCTGACTCAGAGACCACAGTGCCAATCGTACCCATTACACTCTGACTCAGAGACCACAGTGCCACACGTTTATAGCCCTCTGATTCAGAGACCCGTGCCACTCGTATCCACAGCAACTCTGACTCAGAGACAACAGTGCTAATCTCACCCATGGCCCTCTGATTAAGAGACCACAGTGCCACTTGTACCCATAACCCTCTGATTAAGAGACCACTGTGCCACTCGAACCCATGGCCCACTGACTCAGAGACCACAGTACCACACGTTTATAACCCTCTGACTCAGAGACCAGTGCCACTCGTACCAATAGCCCTCTGACTCAGAGACAACAGTGCCACTCATACCCATCTCCCTATGACTCAGAGACCACAATGCCATTCGTACCTATCACCCTCTGACTCAGACACCACAGTGCCACTCGTACCCATAACCCTGGGACTCAAAGACCACAGTTCTACTCGTACCCATGGTCCCCTGATTCAGAGACAACAGTGCAACTCATACCCATCACCATCTGACTCAGGGACCACAGTGCCAGCCGTACGCATCACTCTCTGACTCAGAGACAACAGTGCCACTCGTACTAATCACCCACTGACTAAGATACAAAAGTGCCACTTGTCCCCATCGACCTCTGACTCAGATAACACTGTGCCACTCGAACCCATGGCCCACTGACTCAGAGACCACAGTGCCTCTCGTACCCATCACCCTCTGACTCAGAGACCACATTGCAACTCATACACCTCACCCTCTGACTCAGATACAATGGTGCTACTCATAACAATAGCACTGTGACTGAGAGACAACAGTACCTCTGCTACCCATCACCCACTGAAACAGAGTAAACCATTCCACTGGTACCCATCACTCTCTGAAAAGAGAAACACAGTGCAACTCCTGCCGTTTGTCCTCAGACTCAGAGGCCACAGTGCCACTCGTTTATAACCCTCAGACTCAGAGAACACAGTGCCACTCGTTTATAACCCTCAGACTCAGAGAACACAGTGCCACTCGTTTATAACCCTCAGACTCAGAGAACACAGTGCCACTCGTTTATAACCCTCAGACTCAGAGAACACAGTGCCACTCGTTTATAACCCTCAGACTCAGAGAACACAGTGCCACTCGTTTATAACCCTCAGACTCAGAGAACACAGTGCCACTCGTTTATAACCCTCAGACTCAGAGGCCACAGTGCCACTCGTACTCGGAACCCTCTGACTCAGACCACATTGCAACTCATACCACTCACCCACTGACTCAGATACCATAGTGCTACTCGTAACAATAGCACTCTGGCTGAGAGACAACAGTGCCTCTGGTACACATCATTCCCTTACTCGGAGACGAAAGTGCCTCTCGTACCCATCACCATCTGACTCAGAGACCACTGTGCCACTCATACCCAAAACCCTTGGAAGCAAAGAACACGGTGCCTCTGGAAAACATCATTCCCTTACTCGGAGACCACATTCCAACTCCTGCCCCGCGTCCTCTGACTCAGAGACCACAGTGCCAATCGTATGCATTATCCACTGACTCAGAGACCACAGAGCCACTCGTACCCATCTCCCTCTGACTCAGAGACCACAGTGCCACTTGCACCCATCACCCTCTGGCTCAGAGGCCACAGTGCCACTCTAGCCCATAACGCTCTGTCTCAGAGACCACAGTGTCATTACTACCCATAGCCCTTGTACCCAAAGACCTCAGTTCCACACGTACCAATCACCCTCTGACTCAGAGACCACAGTACCACTCTTGCCCATCACTCGCTGACTCAGAGGTCACAGTGCCACTCGTAACCATACACCTGTGACTCAAAGATCACACAGCCACTGGTACCCATAACCATCTGACACAAAGACCACAGTTCTACTCGTATCCATAGCTCCCTGATTCAGAGACAACAGTGCAAATCGTACCCATCAATCTCTGACTCAGAGACCATAGTGCTACTTGTACCAATCACCCACTGACTAAGATACAAAAGTGCCACTTGTACCCATCAACATCTGCCTCAGGGACCACAGTGCTACTCGTGCACATAGCCCTCTGACTCAGAGACCACATTGCAACTCATACCTCTCACCCTCTGACTCAGATACCATGGTGCTACTCGGAACAATAGCACTCTGACTCAGACAACAGTGCCTCTGGTACCCATTACTCCCTTGCTCGGAGACCACAGTGCCTCTCGTACCCAACACCCTTGGACTAAGAGAACACGGTGCAACTTGTACCCATCACTATCTAATAACAGAAACACAGTGCCACTCCTGCCCCTCGTCCTCTGACTCAGAGACCACAGTGCCAATCGTATCCATTACACTCTGACTCAGAGACCAGTGCCACTCGTACCCATAGCACTCTGACTCAGAGACAACAATGCCAATCTCACCCGTGGCCCTCTGATTAACAGACCACAGTGCCACTTGTACCCATAACCCTCTGACTCAGAGACCACAGTTCCAATCGTATCCATTACCCACTGACTCAGAGACCACAGAGCCACTTGTACCCATCTCCCTATGACTCCCTATGACCACAATGCCATTTGTACCTATCACCCTCTGACTCAGACACCACAGTGCCACTTGCACCCATCACCCTCTGGCTCAGAGGCCACAGTGTCATTTCTACCCATAGCCCTTGTACCCAAAGACCTCAGTTCCACATGTACCAATCACCCTCTGACTCAGAGACCACAGTACCACTCTTGCCCATCACTCTCTGACTCAGAGGTCACAGTGCCACTCGTAATCATAACCCTCTGACACAAAGACCACAGTTCTACTCGTACCCATATCCCCCTGATTCAGAGACAATAGTGCAAATCGTACCCATCAATCTCTGACTCAGAGACCATAGTGCCAGTCGTGCACATAACTCTCTGCCTCAGAGATCATAGTGCTACTTATACCAATCACCCACTGACTAAGATACAAAAGTGCCACTTGGACCCATCAACCTCTGCCTCAGAGACCACAGAGCCACTCGTATCGATTAACCACTGGCTCAGAGACCACCATGCCACTCGGACCCATCTCCCTTTGACTCAGAGACCACAATGCCATTCGTACGTATCACCCTCTGACACAGAGACCACAGTGCCACTTATACCCATAACCCTCTGTCTCAGATAGCACAGTGTCATTTGTACCCATAGCCCTCAGACTCAAAGACCACAGTTCCACACGTACCAATCACCCTCTGACTCAGAGACCACGGTATCATTCTTACCCATCATTCTATGACTCAGAGGTCACAATGCCAGTTGTACCCATACCCCTGTGACTCAAAGACCACAGTTCTACTCGTACCCATAGCCCTCTGATTCAGAGACAACACTGCAACTCGTACCCATCACCCTCTGACTCAGAGACCACAGTGCCACTTGTACCAATCACCCACTGACTAAGACACAAAAGTGCCACTCGTACCCATCGACCTCTGACTCAGAGACCACAGTGTCAATCGTACTCGGAACCCTCTGACTCTGACCACTTTGCAACTCATACCACTCACCCACTGACTCAGATACCATGGTGCTACTCATAACAATAGCACTCTGACTGAGAGACAACATTGCCACTGGTACACATCACTCCCTTACTCGGAGACCACCGTGCCTCTCATACCCATCACCCTCTGACTCAGATACCATGGTGCTACTCTTAACAATAGCACTCTGGCTGAGAGACCACAGTGCCTCTGGTACGCATCAATCCCTTACTCGGAGACCACAGTGCCTCTCGTACCCATCACCCTCTGACTCAGAGACCACAGTGCCACTCGTACCCAACACCCTCGGACTCAGAGAACACAGTGCCTCTGGTACCCATCGCTCACTTACTCGGAGACCACACCCACTCCTGCACCTCGTCTTCTGACTCAGAAATCACAATGCCAATCGTACACATCACACTCTGACTCAGAGACCACAGTGCCACTTGTACCCATCGTCCTCTGAATCAGAGACCACAGTGCCACTCGTGCACATAGCCCTCTGACTCAGAGACCACAGTGCCACTCATATCCATCACCCTCTGATTCGGAAAAAACAGTGGCACTGGTACCCATTGACCTCTGACTCTCAGACCACAGTGGCATTTGTGCCCAAAGACATCTGACTCAGAGACCACGGTGGTAATCTTACCCAACATCTTCTGACACAGAGACCACTATGCCACTCGTGCCAATCACGCTCTGACACAGAGACCACTGTGCCACTCATGCCCATAACCCTCTGACTCAGAGAACACAGTGCCACTCTCACCCATCACCCACTGACTCAGAAACCACAGTGCCATTCATACCCATCTCCCTTTGACTCAGAGAACACAATAACATTCGTACCCATCACCCACTGTCTCAGAGATCGCAGTACCACTCGTACCCGTAACCCTCTGTCTCGGAGCCCACAGTTTCACTCAGACCGATTGCACCCTGACTCACAGGCCACAGTGCCACTCGTACCCATAGCATTCTGGCTCATAGCACAGAGCCACTCATACCCATCACCCTCTGACTCAGAGACCACAGTACCACTCTTACCCATCACTCTCTGAATCAGAGGTCACAGTGCCACGTATACCCATACCCCTGTGTCACAAAGACCACAGTTCTACTCGTACCCATATCCCTTTGATTCAGAGACAACAGTGCCACTTGTACCAATCACCCACTGACTAAGATACAGAAGTGCCGCTCGTACCCATCGACCTCTGACTCAGAGACCACAGTGATTCTCTAGCCGATAACACTCTGTCTCAAAGACCACAGTGTCATTTGTACCCATAGCCCTCGGACTCAAAGACCACCGTTCCACACATACCAATCACCCTCTGACTCAGGCACCACAGTGCCACTCGTACCCGTATCCCTGTGACTCAAAGGCCACAGTTCTACTCGTACCCATAGTCCCCTGATTCAGAGACAACAGTGCAACTCTTACCCATCACCCTCTGACTCAGGGACCACAGTGCCAATCCGTACTAATCACCCACTGACTAAGATACAAAAGTGCCATTTGTACCCATCGACCTCTGACTCAGCAACCATAGTGTCACTCGAACCCATCACCCTCTGATTCAGATACCACTGTAGAACTTTTACCCATCACCCTCGGATCGGAGAACACAATTCCACTTGTACCCATTTCCTTCCGACTCAGAGACCACAGTGCCCTTCGTGCCCATCGCCCTCTGACTCAGAGACCACAGTGCCACTCGTACCCATAACCCTCTTGTCTCAAAGACCACAGTGCCCCTCGTACAATTCGCCCCCTGACTCAGGTACTACAGTGTCACTTTTTCCTATCACACTCTGTCTCAGAGACCACAGTGTCTCTCGAAAACATCACCCTTTTGAATCAGAGATAACAGTGCCAATCGTACCTATCACTCTCTGACTCAGAGACCACAGTGCCATTCGTACCCATCACCCTCTGACACAGATACCCCAGTGACACTTGTACCCACAGCCCTCTGAATCAGTGACCACAGTGCCAATTTTATCCATCACCCACTTAATCGGAGACCACAGTGCAACTCATGCCCATCGTCTCTGACTCAGAGACCACATTGCCGCTCGTACCCATCACCCGCTGAATCAGAGAACACAGTGCCACTCGGACCCATCACCTTCTGACTCAGAGACCACAGTGCCACTCTAACCCATAACCCTCTGTCACAGAGACCACAGTGCCACTCGTAGCCATAACCCTCTGACACAGAGACCACAGTGCCACTTGTAACCATAACACTCTGACACAGAGACCACAGTGCCACTCGTACCCATGGCCCTCTGAATCAGCGACCACAGTTCTCCACGTACCCATCGACCACTGACTCAGAGACCACAGTGCCACTTGTGCCCCATCACACTTTGACTCTGAGACCAAATGCCACTCGTACCCATATCCCTAAGACTCAGAGACCAGAGTGCCTCTCGTACCCATAACCCTCTGACTTATCGACCACAATATGTCAGTTGTACCCATAGCTCTCTGACTCAGAGACCAAGTTCCACATGTACCCATCACCCTCTGACTCAGAAACCACAGTACCATTCGTACCCATCACCCTCTGACACAGAGACTACAGTGCCACTCGTACCCATAACCCTCTGACTCAGAGACCATAGCGACACTTGTACCCATCATCCTCTGACTCAGATTCCACAGTGTAACTTGTACCCATAACCCTCTGACTCAGAGAGCACAGTGCCACCCCTACCCAGCAACCTCTGACTCAGAGTCCACATTGCCGCTCGTACCCATCACCCACTGACTCAGAGACCACAGTGTCACTCGAACCCATCACCCTCTGATTCAGATACCACTGTAGAACTTTTACCCATCACCCTCGGACTCGGAGAACACAATTCCACTTGTACCCATTTCCTTCCGACTCAGAGACCACAGTGCCCTTCGTGCCCATCACCCTCTGACTCAGAGACCACAGTGCCACTCGTACCCATAACCCTCTGACACAGAGACCACAGTGACACTCATACCCACAGCCCTCTGAATCAGTGACCACAGTGCCAATTTTACCCATCACCCACTTAATCGGAGACCACAGTGCAACTCATGCCCATCATCCTCTGACTCAGATTCCACAGTGTAACTTGTACCCATAACCCTCTGACTCAGAGAGCACAGTGCCACCCTTACCCAGCGACCTCTGACTCAGAGTCCACATTGCCGCTCGTACCCATCACCCACTGACTCAGAGACCACAGTGTCACTCGAACCCATCACCCTCTGATTCAGATACCACTGTGGAACTTTTACCCATCACCCTCGGACTCAGAGAACACAGTGCCATTCCTACACAGCACCCTCTGACTCAGAGTCCACAGTGCCACTCGTAGCCATCTCCCTTTGTCTCAAAGTCAACATTGCCACACGTACCTATCACCCTCTGAGTCAGAGACAACAGTGCAACGTGTACCCATCACCTTCTGACTCAGAGACCACAGTGACACTTGTACACATCACCCTCTGACTCAGAGACCACAGTGACACTTGTACCCATCACCCTCTGACTCAGAGACCACAGTGACACTTGTACACGTCACCCTCTGACTCAGAGACCACAGTGACACTTGCACACATCACCCTCTGACTCAGAGACCACAGTGACACTCGTACCCACAGCCCTCTGAATCAGTGATCACAGTGCCATTTGTACCCATCACCCACTTAATCGGAGACCACAGTGCCACTCATACCCGTCGTCTCTGACTCAGAGACTGCACTGCCGCTTATACCCATCACCCGCTGAATCAGATGCCACAGTGTCACTTATACCCATCACCATCTGATTCAGAAACTACTGTAGAACTTGTACCCATCACACTCGGACTCGGAGAACACAGTGCCACTGGTACCCATAACCCTCTGACTCAGAGACCACAGTGCCATTCCTACACAGCATCCTCTGACTCAGAGTCCATAGTGCCCCTTGTACACTTCGCCCCCTGACTCAGATACCAGATTGCCACTTTTTCCTATCACACTCTGTCTCAGAGACCACAGTGTCTCTCGAGAAACATCACCCTTTTGAATCAGAGACCACATTGCCAATCGTACCTATCACCCTCTGTCTCAGAGACCACAGTGCCACTCATACCCATCACCCTTTGACTCAGAGACCACAGTGCCACTCGTACCCATCAGCCTCTCACTCAGAGTCCACATTGTCAATTGTACCCTTCACCCTCTGACTCAGATTCCACAGTGCCACTCGTACCCATAGCCCTCTGTCTCCGAGACCACAGTGTCACTCGAACCCATCACCCTTTGAGTCATAGACAACAGTGCTTCTACACAGCTGATATTTATTGTTAGTATTTCTGATTCGATATAATTGATCAGTTGCCCATAGCACAACAAAAACAGCAGCAAATTGTTGTTGTAGTGAACTTTATCATGTATAAGGGGGATCTTTTGTAAATCACTCTTTTAAAATTTGGGCTTGAGCTTCTGGGCAGGTAGAATTCACCTGCATGCTATTGTTTTTCAGGATTACACCATCACTATGTATTTCCAACAAGGTTGGCGAGACAAGCGCCTATCGTATACCGCACTCCCACTCAACCTCACTCTAGACAATCGAGTCGCCGACCAGCTCTGGCTCCCAGACACCTACTTCCTGAATGATAAGAAATCCTTCCTGCATGGAGTGACAGTGAAAAACCGCATGATCCGCCTGCATCCGGATGGTACCGTGTTGTATGGACTCAGGTATGTGGTGAGTGAGTGGGATGCAATTTAATTATTCCCCCAGCCCTGAGTGCCTGTGCACTTGACTAAACTCCACAATTAACACTGACAGGGAGCTCAGTCACCAGAGAAAGCAGAGTTAAACTACTTGCATAAAAACCAAGGGGAGACGATAAGAATTTTTATTCTAATGAGTTGTTGTGATCTGGAAAGGGTGGTAGAAACAGATTCAATAATAACTGTCAAATTTGAATGGGATAATTTGATAAATATTTGAAACTTTACAGATTTCTGGGGAAAGAACAGGGGAGTGGGACTGATTGGATAGCTCTTTCAAAGAATCAGCACAGGAACAATAGGCCAAATGGCCTCCTCCTGTGTTGTACCATTCTATGACACAATTTAATTATCTGGTTCAAATTGTAAGTTAAGAATGTTTCTACACGACAAATTGTCATTTCCAAATGACCAGTAGCTGAAGGAGCTGAAAACCAAATGGGAATTAATGTTGAGAAACACACAAATCAAATCGGTGCTTAAAGAGCCAAAATGATTGGACGAGAAATTCTCACCAAAGATTCAATATAAACAGTGTACTACATAGAATTAGAAACCCACAGTTAAGGAACAATATTAAAAAGAGTGGAAATTCAGTCCAATAAATTCTTCAAACAGAATTTCCCTTTCATAAAACCGTGTTGACTTCGCCTAACTACACTGTGATACTCCAAGGATATTGTTAAGACTTAATAACAGATTGCAGCATTTTCCCAATGACCGATGTCAGGCTAACTGGTCTGTAGTTCCCTTTTTCTCTCCCTCTCTCTCTTCATTCTTTCTTGAATGGCGGTGTTACATTTGCTTACTTCCAATCCACTCCGACTGTTCTGCAAGTTTTAGAAAATCTTAATTTCGGAAAATTCTCCTCTACCTCTTCTTTCCATTGCCCCTCTCCGCCTCCCCTCCTCTCCTCCTCTCTTTTCCATTGCCCTCCTCCTCTTCCCCTTATCCTCGCTCATCTCCTCCCCTCCTACTCTCCTCCTCTCCTCCTTTCCATTGCCTTTCTCCTCCTCCCCTCCTCCTCCTCTCTCCTCCGCTTCTCTCCTCCCCTCCTTCCCATTGCCCCTTCCCTCCTCCCCTCCTCCCCTCCCCCTCCCCTCTTCTTCCCCTCTCCTTCGATCATCCTCCGCTTCTCTCATCTCCCCCTCCCCTCCTCCTTCCCTCTCTTCCCCTCCTCCTCTCCTCTCTTCTCCTCCTTTTCATTGCTTCCCTCCTCCTCCCCTACTCTTCTGCTCCTCTCGTCCCAGTCTCCTCTCCCCCCTCCTTTCCATTTCCTCTTTCTCCCTCCCCTACTCCTCCGCTCCTCTCCTCCCCTCCCCTCCTTTCCATTGCTCCTCTCATTCTCCCATAGTCCTCCGCTCCTCTCCTCCCCTTCCCGATTTTCCATTGCCCTTTTCCTCCCCTCTCATCCTCCCAACTCCTCTCCTCCCCTCCTTTCCATTGTCCCTCTCCTCCTCCCCTCCTCTTTCCTCCCCAGCTTTTTGTCTCTATCCCCCTGTCAGCTCTCTCCTTCTGCACCTTGATCCACAAGAACATAAGAAATAGGAACAGGAGTAGACCATTCGGCCCTTTGAGCCTGCTCCATCATTCAATATGATCATGGCTGATCTTGGGCTTCAACTCCACTTTTCTGCCTGTCCCCATACCCTTATTCCCTGAGACACCAAAAATCTGCCTACCCCAGCCTGGAATACTGTGTGCAGTTACGGTCGCCACATTTGGAAAGGATATACTTGCATTGGAGGCAGTACAGTGAAGGTTCACTAGATTGGCCCCTGGGATGAGGGAGTTGTCCTATGATGAGAGGCTGAGTAAATTGGGTCTTTATTCTCTGGATTTTAGAAGGATGAGAGGCGATCTCATTGGAACATACAAAATTCTGAAGGTGTTTGACAGGGTGGATGCTGAGAGATCGTTTCCACCGGTTGGGGAACCTAAAACATAGGGACAAAATCTCAGGAGAAGGGACAGATTATTTAGGACTGAGATGAGCAGTAATTACTTCATTCAAAGAGTTGTGAATCTTTGGAATTCTCTACTCCAGAGGGTTGTGGATGCTCCATCATTGAGTATATTTAAGGCTACACAAAGACTGGAAAAGTCAGATGGACGAATGTAGCCTAGATGAGAAGTTCATAGAACTTTCCCGGGATAATTTCTTACAATAACACATTCTGAAGCTAACCAGAGAGCAGGCTATACTAGACCTGGTATTGCGCAACGAGATGGGATTAATTGATAACCTCATAGTGAAGGCACCCCTAGGTAGCAGCAATCGTAATATGCTTGAATTTGAGGGAGAGAGGATTGTGCCCGAGACTATTATTAAACTTAAATAAGGGCAATTACAAGGGCATGAAAGCAGAGCTGGCTAAAGTGCATTAGCAAATTAGGTTAAGGGATAGGTCAATAGAGATGCACTGGCAAACATTTAAGGGGGATATTTCAGAATACACAGAATAGATACATTCCAACAAGTAAGAAAAAGTCCAAAGGACGGACACACCATCCATGGTTAACTTGCAAGGTTAAAGATAGTGTCAAACTTAAAGAAAAAGCTTGTAAACTTACAAAGATAGATGGAAGGCCAGAAGATTGAATAGAATATAAAGACAAGCAAAGAATGACTTAAAGATTAATAAGGAGGGAAAAATTAGAGTATATAAGAAAGCTAGCCAGAAATATAAAAACAGACAGTAAGAGTTTCCATATATATTTTAAAAAGAAATGAGTTAACAAAGTGAGTGTTGATCTTTTAGAGAGTGAGCCTGGAGAATTGATAATGGAAAACAAGGAAATGGCAGATGAATTAAACAGCAATTTTGCATCAGTTTTCACTATAGTGGATACAAGCAACATCCCAGAAGTAGCTATAAATCAGGAAATGGAAGGGAGGGAGGAACTCAGGAAAATTACAATCACCGGCAAAGTGGTACTGAGCAAATTGTTGGAGCTGCGGGCTGACATCGAATCTGGACAATATGAAGTCTCATGACATCAGGTCAAACATGGGCAACATGTTATATTAGACCTGGTATTGCACAACAAGATGAGATTAATTGATAACTTCATAGTGAAGGCACCCCTAGGTAGCAGCACCCCTGGGTATGCTTTAATTTGAGAGAGAGAAGATTGTGCCCAAGACTGTTATTAAACTTAAATAAGGGCCATTACAAGGGCCTACTTCCAATTACCACGCACTGCCCTTCCTCAGCTGATGAATCAATGCTCCTCCATGTTGACCATCACTTGGAGGAAGCACTGAGAGTGGCAAGGGCGCAGAATGTACTCTGGGTGGGGGATTTCAATGTCCATCACCGAGAGTGACTCAGTAGCACCATTACTGACCAAGCTGGCCGAGTCCTAAAGGACATAGCTGCTAGACTGGATCTGCAGCAGGTGGTGAGCGAACCAACAAGAGGGAAAAACATACTTGACCTCATCCTCGCCAACCTGCCTGTCGTAGATACATCTGTCCATGACAGTATTGGTAGGAGTGACCTCCGCACAGTCCTTGTGGAGACGAAGTTCCGCCTTCACATTGAGGATACCCTCCATCATGTTGTGTGGCACTACCACCATGCTAAATGAGATAGATTTTAAACAGATCTAGCAACTCAAGACTGGGCACCCATGAGGCACTGTGGGCCATCAACAGCAGCAGAATTGTACTCAAACACAATCTGTAACCTCATGGCCCAACATATCCCCCACTCTGCCATTTGCATCAAGCCAGGGGATCAACCCTGGTTCAATGGAGAGTGCAGGAGGGCATGCCAGGAGCAGCACCAGGCATACCTAAAAATGAGGTGTCAAATTGGTGAAGGTATAAAAAAACAGGACTACTTGTGTGCCAAACAGCATAAACAGCAAATGATAGATAGAGCTAAGCAATCCCACAACCAACAGATCAGGCCCTGCAGTCCTGCCACATCCAGTCATGAATGGTGGTGGACAATTAAACAACTCACCGGAAGAGGAGGCTCCACAAATATCCCCATCCTCAATGATGGAGGAGCCCAGAACAGCAGTACATAAGATAAGGCTGAAGCATTTGCTACAATCTTCAGCCAGAAGTGCCAAGTCAATGACCCATCTCAACCTCCTCAGAGATCCTCAGCATCCCAGAGCATCTTCAGCCAATTCAATTCACTCTACATGATATCAATAAATGGCTGAAGGCACTGGATAGTGCAAAGGCTATGGGCCCTGACAATATTCCGGCAATAGCACTGAAGACTTGTGCTCCAGAACTTGCCACACCCCTAGCCAAGCTGTTCCAGTATAGCTACAATATTGGCATTTACTCTGCTATGTGGGAAATTACCCAGGTATGTCCTGTACACACAAAGCAGGACAAATCCAACCCAGCCAATTACCGCCCCATCAGTCTACTCTCAATCATCCGTAAAGTAATGGAAGGGGTCATCAACAGTGCTATCAAGCAGCACTTGCTTAGCAATAACCTGCTCACTGATGCCCAGTTTGGGTTCTGCCAGGGCCACTCAGCTCCTGACCTCATTACAGCCTTGGTTCAAACATGGACAAAAGAGCTAAACTCCCGAGGTGAGGTGATAGTGACTGCCCTTGACATCAAGGCAGCATTTGACCAAGTGTGGCATCAAGGAGCCCTAGCAAAACTGGAGTCAATGGGAATCAGGGGGAAAACTCTCCGCTCGTTGGAGTCATGCCTGGCACAAAGGAAGACGGTTGTGGTTGTTGGAGGTCAGTCATCTTAGTTCCAGGACATCACTGCAGGAGTTCCCCAGGATAATGTCCTAGGCCAAACCATCTTCAGCTGCTTCATCAATGACTTTCCTTCCATTATAAGGTCAGAAGTGGGGATGTTCGCTGATGATTGCACAATGTTCAGCACCATTCTTGACTCCTCAGATACTGAAGCAGCCCATGCCCAAATGCAGCAGGATCTGGACAATATCCAGGCTTGGGCTGACAAGTGGCAAGTAACATTCACGCCACACAAGTGTCAGACAATGATCATCTCCAACAAGATAGAATCCAACCATCAACCTTTGATGTTCAATGTCATTACCATCACTGAATCCCCCACTATCAACTTCCTGGGGGTTACCATTGACCAGAAACTGAACTGGACTAGCCACATAAATACTGCGGCTACAAGAGCAGGTCAGAGGCTTGGAATTGTGTGACGAGTAACTCACCTCCTGACTCCCCAAAGCCTGTCCACCATCTACAAGGCACAGGTCAGGAATGTGATGAGTGCTGAGATCCACTTGCAGCTCCTACAACACTGAAGAAGCTGGACATCTTCCAGGACAAAACAGCCTGCTTGACTGGCACCGCATCCACAAACCTTCATTCCCTCCACCACCGATGTACAGTAGCAGCAGTGTGTAAGCAGCACTTACGAGATGCACTCTGGGAATTCACCAAGGCTCCTTAGACAGCATCTTCCAAACCCACAACCACTGCCACCTAGAAGGACAAGGGCAGCAGATAGATGGGAGCACCACCACCTGGAAGTTCCCCTTCAAGTCAGTCAGCGTCCTGACTTGGAAATATATCATCGTTCTTTCACTTTCACTGGGTCAAAATCCTGGAACTCCCTCCATAACAGCACAGTGGGTGTACCTACACTACATGAACTATATTGGAAGATAGCAAATGAAACTTCATTATTCAAAAAAGGAGGGAGACAGAAAGCAGGAAACTCTAGGCCAATTAGCTTAACATCTGTCATCGGGAAAATGTTAGAAGCTATTATTAAAGAAGTTATAGCAGGGCACTTAGATAAGCTCAAGGTCATCAGGCAGAATCAACATGGTTTTGTGAAAGGGAAATCAGGTTTAACCAACTTATTGGAGTACTTTGAGGAAGTAACATGTGCTGTGGATAAAGGAGAACTGGTGGATGTACTGTATTTAGATTTCCAGAAGGCATTTGATAAAGTGCCACATCAAAGGTATTGCAGAAAATAAAAACTCATGATGTAGGGGGTAACATATTGGCATGGATAGAAGATTGGCTTGCTTACAGCAAGAGTGTAGGCATAAATGGTCTTATTCAAGTTGGTAAGATGTAACAAGTGGTGTGCCACAGGGATCAGTGCTGGGACCTCAACTGTTTACAATTTATATCAATGACTTGGATGAAGGGATGAATAGGATGATTTCCAAATTTGTTGATGACACAAAGCTAAGTAGGAAAGTAAGTTGTGAGAAGGACATAAGAGAGGGTCTACAAAAAGATATAGATAGATTAAGTGAGTGGGCAAAGATCTGGCAAATGGAGTATAATATGGGAAAATGTGAAATCGTTCATTTTGTCAGGAAGAATAAAAGAGGAGCACATTATCTAAATGGTGAGAGATTGCAGAGCTCTGAGATTCAGAGGGATCTGGGTGTCCTAGTGCATGAATCACAAAAGGTTAGCACGCAGTTACAGCAAGTAATTAGGAAAGCTAATAGAATGTTATTACTTATTGTGAGGGGAATTGATTACAAAAGTAGGGAGGTTATGCTTCAGTTTTGTAGGGCACTAGTGAGGCCCACATTTGGAGTAATGTGTGCAGTATTGGTCACCTTATTTAAAGAAGGAAGTAAATGCATTGGAAGCAGTTCAGAGAAGGTTTACCAGACTAATACCTGGACCTTGTATCTGCTGGAGTTTAGCAGAGTGACTTGATTGAAATGTTTAAAATCCTGAGTTTCGGATCGTCTGCTCAGCCCACCAATAGTGAGCCACATTCTTCCCATCTGACCTCGGGAACCTCATTGTAACACATCAACATATCGGTATTCAGCCTGTCTACTGGATCGTCCACCCACGTCAGTGGGAAAACACACCGGTGCAGAACACATTGTGACAACTGTGACGTGCAGAAGTTGGGACTTACCCGCCAGGGCCTTGCTCATATTGCGGACATCCACGGAGCAGATAAGGCTGGAGCCCAACAGCCACGGCACATTGGAGGAATGTCCATGTCATATTGGGTTGATTCTCATGGATGTGGCTCTGCTGCAAAGCAGCTCACGGAAGTTGGAAAGTCACCGTTGACTTACTCACAACAGATGATGGCCAAGGAGATGGGAGAGAAAGGGCTAGGGTCGGTTGGGTGAGGGAGACGTGTCGGGGGTGAGGTTGGTGGGGGAAATGAAGGTGTCAGGATGGGGGGGAGGTTGGGAGGGGGGAGGGAAGGTGTAGGGCGGGAGGTTTGGAGGAGGGGAGGAAAGAAGAATGGCAGAAAAGAAGGAAATTGGGGAGGTAAGTGTAAGGCGGGGGGGTGGAAGGTGCAAGGGAAGGGGTGGGGAGAGGGGAGGGTGTCCGAGGGGGAGGAAGAGATGCGGAGAAGAAAGGGTGTCCGGGGGGAGGAAGGGGTGCGGAGAGGAGAAGATGTCCGAGGGGGAGGAAGGGGTGCGGAGAGGGGAGGGAGTAAGGGTGGAGGAAGAAGTAAGAGTGGAGGAGGGAGTTCAGAAGGGGATAGGAGTAAGGCTGGAAGAAGAAGGTAGGCTAGAGGAAGGAGTCGGTGGGGGAGGGAACCAAAGGTGGCAGAAGAGGTAAGGGTGAAGGAAGGAGTCAGGAACGGGGGGGGGGATTAAGCAGGTGGGGGAGTCTGAGGGGAGAGGACTGGGGGGGGTCAGGTTCCGGGGGTAGGGGTTCTGGTGGGAGAAGGAGTTCTGGGGGGGGGAGGGGTTCTGGGGTGAGAAGGGGTTCCAGGGGCGAAGGGGTACAGAAGAGGGAAGGGGTGCAAAGAGGAGGAGTAGTGCATGGGGGAAGTGGTGCGGACAGGGGAAGGGGTGCAGAGTGGGGAAGGTCCTGAGGGGGAAGAGGTCGAAGGTGGGGTGAAGGCGTGGGAAGAGTGGAAGGGATGCGGAAGGGGGAAGGGGTGCAGAGGGGGGAAGGGGTGCAGAGGGGGGAAGGGTTCTGTGTGGAAGGGGTGTGGAAGGTGGTGGATGTGCATGTGAAGGTGCAAAGGAGGGGTCGGATAGGTCCATGTCTGTCCCCTGGAGAGTGAACTAAGGGTTGGCATGGTATGGAGGAAGGGTGAGAATGACCGAGGGCAGAGTGAGGGTGAATGTAGTGGTAGAAGGGATGGCGAGGGTGGTTGGTGGAGACCCAGAGGCAGACACGGACCCTGGAGGTGGGAAAGAGGAAGTTGAGGAGGTGAATGTGGATGGGGGTGGGATTTTTGAGAAGGAAGGGAACATATACGTTCACCTGGACATCCCCGAAGGAAAAGGATTGCGGCTTGTGGGTAAGGGAGGTGAAGTGGAAAGTGATACTGGAGGGGGGCCAAATGTAATGGGGGAGGGTAAAAGATGGGGGAGCGCACAATGCTGTGAAACCAGACCATGCTGGCTAAATCGAAAGTGAAACGAGGGTCGTGGTGGGCGAGAACAGGTGCTGCATGGGAATGTGATCAGTGGGTGGGCGGAGATGCAGGTCAGCTCAGATAGACAACTGAAAGCGAACCCCAGCAGGCAGCACTGAAAATGCTCAGGACATTGAGATAAGTGCGAAACATGAAGGATCCGTGTGTGTGGGAGAGTGCTTGCACGAGGCTCTGAAAGGCCCTGCCACTCACACACTTTTCCATCCAGAATCACTCATTGGCTGGTTGCTCCCTCTGCGGTGACGGGCCTTCCGGGCCGCTCATTTCCATCTCTTCATTGGAGGAGGAGTCCTCTTGGCTGCAGATGAGGACATGGATGGAGCTAAGGGACTGGCTGAGGGTGTCAGTTGCTTGGCAGAGCTCCCTGTGAACCAAAGTAGAGATCTTGAGTGCAGAGTCAAAAGCAGGAGAGAGAGCACTCCTAGTTGTGGTGGAGGGATGATGTGGTGCAGGATCCTCAGGTGCGTGTTTGCCACTGATCTTGCCGTCTCCACAAGCAGGGTCCACGTCCTCACCAGTCAGCACGATGGCACATTCCTCAAAGTGAGTGAGGGCCTAATATGGGCCACTCCACTCCCGGTCTGGGATCTCACTCTGCTGTTGTGAGCCAGCTTCTCCTGCATGGAAACAGATGGAGAGAGTGTGAGCAGGACACATGGCACAGGGTGGAATGTTTGTGTGATGGGCGGAGCCATGGACGGAATGGGGACGTGAGCTCCAGAGGATATGAGCCTGATGGAGATGTGAGGGTGTGTGTGAGAGTTAGTGGTGTTTCCCTTGAAGTGTGAGATCCCTGTGGATGTGTGATTGGTTTGTGAGTATGTGAGTTGAGAGTGATGAGAAGAGTGAGTTACCCTGGCAGAACGGATAAGACCATTCATCCTGTAGTGGCACTGGGTGGCTGTCCTCTTTTGCCGGGCATTGGTGCTGACCACCACTACCAACGCCAAGCCTGTTTGGTGACGCCGCTGCCCATCTTGCAGCCAGAGTGGGGGTAGAAGAAATCACGGCGGGCCTCCAAGGCATCCAAAAGGTGTTCCAGTGATGCGTGGCTAAACCTGGGAGCTGCAGTCCTGTTGCATTTTGTGGACAGCTTCCCTGCAGTAGTCGTGGCCTGGAAGCACTAAGATGTGTGCGCGTGGCTGGGATTTAAATATGGCACTCGGCGTGATGAAGTGGCAAGGTTATGGCATGGTGGGTGAATGAGACCCCGCCCACCATGGAAAAGGCATGTTTCCTGAGAATGCAGCAGGATTGGGACAATACAGCTGAAAACCCACCATCATGGCCAGAGGAGTAAAACATCATTTCACCTGCCCGCTTCCGCACTTAGTGCAAATCTGGGACAACTCCACCCAGAGTCTTTGAATATTTTTAAGGCAGAGGTGGTTAGATTCTTGGTAAACAAGGGGGTGATGGTTATCGGGAGTAGGTGGGATGCAGATTTGAGGTTACCATCAGATCAGCCACGATCTTATTAAATGGCAGAGCAGACTCAAAGGGCTGAATGGCCTACTCCTACTCCTTGGATTTTACAACATGGCAATCAAACTGTTCAGGTACATTCCTTGAGGCTGATTAACACTGAGCATACATTTACAGAATCTGAACAGGTAACAGAAAGTGAAGAGGCGCCATACACTTCACATACTCACATGTTGGACACTTATAAGGAGCAGACTATGGCAGATGAAGGGTTGACTGAATATGAACAAAGTGATACTGAAGTGCAGGATTTATCCCAAAGGTCAGCTACTGAAAGTTAGCACCAGAGCAACATATATGCCAGTAGGGGCCAATGAATGGACGGATGTCACCATTATAGGGACAGCAGGAAAAACCAGTGGCAAATACAAACATTGGGTGA
The DNA here is from genome assembly GCF_017639515.1 of Carcharodon carcharias. Classification (NCBI taxonomy): domain Eukaryota; kingdom Metazoa; phylum Chordata; class Chondrichthyes; order Lamniformes; family Lamnidae; genus Carcharodon; species Carcharodon carcharias. The sequence continues at coordinate 73,120,714 of NC_054475.1, read as the reverse complement.
ATTTGCAAGATGAGGGACAGAAGATATGACCCATGGATTAGCAAAATGAAGTAAAGATGTGGAAGGCCAGAAAATGCAGCGTGAGTTCTGAAAGTGGACCAGGAAGTGATCACGGCCCTAGGAAAAGATCACAGACTTGCAAAAGGAACTCTGATCGTAGGAGGGAGAGATTGTGTAGCAATAGTCCAAAAGAGAGAGGAGGGCAAGTAGAGGTTGTAGTTTCACAATTCAAGAACCATTGAACAGGCTAGGAATGCCACTAGAATCCCTTTTGATTGAGAAGCTTTAATGGTTACTAACAAATGAGAAGATAAGTTGAGAAAGAAGCCAAATAAAAAGAATTGGAAAGTTAGAAAAATTTGGTGTATACACTGATTTACCAGACAGGGGACAGCAACCTAATCACACAGGTAGATATGCACAGAAACAGTACTTCCTGACGGCACATATAAGGCTAAAGCTAGACTAGTGGCTCAGGGTTTTGAAGAAAGACTTAGTGATCAGGATGTCACGGTGGACATCCCTACTGCAGGGAAAGTGAGCTTGAAGATTTCCTGAGCTCTTTTAGCAACATGTTCCTAGGAATGTGAATCGATTGATGTAAAAGCCGCATTTTACAGGGTGAGGAATTTCAAAGGCAAGTCTTTTTGAAACCACTGAAAGAAGGGAAATTGTGGAAATTAAACAAGTTTGTTTCTGGGTTGAATGATGTGTCAAGGGCATGGTGTTTCTCAGCTCGGCCCATCCTGTTAAAAATGGGTTGCATTCAGGCAGATGAGGCAGACCCAGAAATGTTCTATTGGTATCACAAGGAGAAACTAGCAGGCCTCTTTATGATGCATATTGATGATTTTCTGTGGGGAGGTTCTGCAGAATTTCAGCAATGGGTGATAGGTAAAATAAAGTAAGAGTTTAAGATTGGAAGTCAGGCCTCAGGACATTTAAGAATATAGGATCAGACATTAAGCAGAATCAACATTCTTTTTAGAAAACATCAATTACATCCCAATGAATCAGGCCAGGTCCTCACAAAAAGAGGATCCTGCATCCCAGGAAGAAACAGACCAATCAAGAAGTTTGAATGGACAGTTGAACTGGTTGTGCACTCAGGCTAGATCTGATGCTAGTAATGATGTATTGGAGCTGAGTACTATGATGAAACATATTACATTTGAGAAAGTTCTGAGAGCAAATAAAACATTAAAGAAAATAAATTCAGAGAAATGCATGCTGAAATTTCTAGCCTTGGGTGATCCAGAAGTTTTGAGGGCAGTCATTTTTAGCGATGCTTCACATGCCAATCTTCCAGATGGATATTCTAGCACAGCAGTGTTTATCATATTCTTTGTGGGAAAGAATAATAAATGTTGTCCATTGGCCTAGGAAGTGAAAAAAATTAAAATGGTAGTAGAAAGATCCTTAGCAACTGAAATACTGGCATTAGTAGAAGCAATAGGTATGGGGATGTATTTATCCAATATACTGACAGAAATACTGTACAAGGGGCAATGTGAGAAAAGTTTGCCCATAGAATGCTATGTGGATAATTGCTCTCTTTGAGACAATGTTCATTCGATACAGGATGTCACTGAAATAAGGTTGAGGATTGACCTTGCCAGCATTAAGGAAATGTTGGAAAGAAGAGAGATTTCCAGAATAAAATGGGCAGATGCAAGTTACCTATTGTCAGACTGTTTTATGAAGAGAGGTGCTTACTCTAAGAAATAATTAGATGTATGGAAGACAGGCACCTTGTGGGATTTTTTAATTCATTCATGGGTTGTGGGCTTCTCTGGCTAGGCCAGCATTTATTGCCCATCCCTAATTGCCCTTGAGAAGGCGGTGGTGAGCTGCCTTCTTGAATGGCTGCAGTCCATGTGGTGTAGGTACACCCACAGTGCTGTTAGGGAGGGAGTTCCAGGATTTTGACTCAACGACAGTGAAGGAATCACAATATTTCCAAGTCAGGATGGTGAGGGGCTTGGAGGGGAGCTTCCAGGTGGTGATGTTCCCATGTGTCTGCTGCCCTTGTTCTTTTAGATGGTAGTGGTCGTGGGTTTGGAAGGTGGTGTCGAAGGAGCCTTGGTGAATTCTTGCAGTGCATCTTGTAGATGGTACACACTGCTGCTACTGTGCATCAGTGGTGGAGGGAGTGAATGTTTGTGGATGGGGTGCCAGTCAACCATGCTGCTTTGTCCTGGATGGTGCCAAGCTTCTTGAGTGTTGTTGGAGCTGCACTCATCCAGGCAAATGGAGAGTATTCCATCACACTCCTAACTTGTGCCTTGTAAATGGCTTTGGGGAGTCAGGAGGTTGTTACTCACCACAGAATTCCTAGCCTCTGACCTACTCTTGTAGCCACAGCATTTGTATGGCTAGTCCAGTTCAGTTTCTGGTCAATGGTAACCCACAGCATGTTGATAGTGGAGGATTCAGTGGTGGTAATGCCATTGAATGTCAAGAGGCGATTGCTAGACTTCTTGTTAGAGATGGTCATTGCCTGGCACTTGTGTGGCATGAATGTTACTTGCCACTTGTCAGCCCAAGCCTGGATGTTGTCCAGTTCTTGCTACATTTGGACATAGACTGCTTCAGTATCTGAGGGGCTGCAAATGGTGCTGAACATTGTGCAATCATCAGCGAGCATCCCCACTTCTGACCTTATGATGGAAGGAAGGTCATTGATGAAGCAGCTGAAGGTGGTTGGGCCGAGGACACTACCCTAAGGAACTCCTGCACTGATATCCTGGAGCTGAGCTGATTGACCTCCAACAACCACAACCATCTTCCTTTGTGTTAGGTGTGACTCCAATCAATGGAGAGTTTTCCACCTGATTCCCATTGACTCCAGTTTTATTAGAGCTCCTTGATGCCACACTCAGTCAAATGCTGTCTTGATATTGAGGGCAGTCACTCTCACCTCACCTCATGAGTTCAGCTCTTTTATCCATGTTTGAACCTAGGCTGTAATGAGGTCAGGAGCTAAGTGGCCCTGGCAGAACCCAAACTGGGCATCAGTGAGCAGATTATTGCTAAGCAAGTGCTGTTTGATAGCACTGTTGATGACCTCTTCCATCAATTTACTGATGATTGAGAGTAGACTGATGGGGCGGTAATTGGCCGGGTTGGATTTGTCCTGCTTTTTTTGTACAGGACATACCTGGGCAATTTTCCACATAGCTAGGTAGATGCCAGTTTTGTAGCTGTACTGGAACAGCTTGGCTAGGGGCATGGCAAGTTCTGGAGCACAAGCCTTCAGTACTATTTCCAGAATTATCAGGGCCCATAACTTTTGCAGTATCCAGTACCTTCATCCGTTTCTTGATATCACTTGGAGTGAATCGAATTGGCTAAAGACTGGCATCTGTGATGCTGGGGACCTCTGGAGATGGATCATCCACTCGGCACTTCTAGTTAAAGATTGTAGCAAATGCTTCAGCTTTATCTTTTGCACTGATGTGCTGGGCTCCTCCGTCATTGAGGATGGGGATATTTGTGGAGCCTCCTCCTCCAGTAACTTGCTTAATTGTCCACGACCATTCACGACTGGATGTGGCAGGACTGCAGAACTTAGATCTGATCTGTTGGTTGTGGAATCACTTAGCCCTGTCTATCACTTGCTGCTTATGCTGTTTGGCACGCAAATGGTCCTGTGTTATAGCTTTACCAGGTTGACACCTTATTTTAAGGTATGCCTGGTGATGTTCCTGGCATGCCCTCCTGCACTCTCCATTGAACCCCAGTTGATCCCCTGGCTTGCTGGTAATGGTAGAGTGGGGAATATGCCAGGCCATGAGGTTACAGATTGTGGCTGAGTACAATTCTGCTGCTGCTGACGGCCCACAGCGCCTCATGGGTGCCCAGTTTTGAGCTGGTAGATCTATTCGAAATCTATCCCATTTAGCATGGTGGTAGTGCCACATAACACGATAGAGGATACCCTCATTGTGAAGATGGGACTTCATCTCCACAAGGTCTATGCAATGGTGACTCCTATCGATACTGTCATGGACAGATGCATCTGCGTCAAGTTGGTGAGGATGAGGTCAAGTATGTTTTTCCCTCTTGTTGGTTCCCTCGCCACCTGCCGCAGACCCAGTCTAGCAGCTCTGTCCTTTAGGACTCGACCAGCTCGGACAGTGGTGGTGCTACCGATCTACTCTTGGGGTGGACATTGAAGTCCCCCACCCAGAGTACATTCTGCAACCTTACCACCCTCAGTGTTATAATGAGGATATGGAAAAGCAATATTTTATTTAATTGTTTTGTAATTATTTATACATGGTAAAGAAGAAAAATAATTTGTTTAACAGGGGGAATGTAGGATCTATTGATGGTTACACTATAATATGAGACAAAAAAGATGAAAAATAAATGTATAATTTTGTTTCATTTTTGGTTTGAAAGATTGTGCTTGTGTTTTCAAAAGTTTTAATTTTAAAAAAATGGGGAATCTGTCAATGTCTAATCAATTACATTGTTACAGTTTGTTAATGTCAATTACATTGCTAAGGGAAATATGTGATGGGCATTTGAACACATAAATAGGGGATAGCTGGGACACTGGGTATGCATGAGGAGTGTTGACACTGGATAAGTCAATAAACTCTCTGAAGAAGGAAAGGCTCTGTGTCTTAGTTTTGACTTCACCAACAGTTATGGACTCAACAACCTTCAGGTCCCTCTGACCTAGCACACTTATTTAAATTGCGCCATTAAGTCTATATTGCCTCTCCTTATCCCTTCTGCCAAAATGCATCACCTCACACTTCTCTGTATTAAATTCTATCTGCCACTTGTCTCCCACTCTGCTAGCCCATCTATATCTTGTATCATCCTCATTGTTTACCATTCCTCCACATTTGGTATGATCAGAAATTTTTGAAATTTTACTCAGAATTCCTAGGTCCAATTCATTTATAAATAGCAAAATAAGTAGCAAAATAAGCACTGACCCTTGAGGAGCACCCGGTGCCTCTGATCCTCCAGTCTGAAAAATAGCGATTTACCACAACTCACTACTTTCTGTCCTTAAAACAATTTTTTTTTATCCAAGCTGACACTGACCCTTCTATTCCATGGGCCTCAATTTTGTTAACCAGCCTTTTATGTGTCACTTTGTCAAAGGCTTTCATAAATTCTATATGGACAGCATCGACCACATTCCCTTCATCAACCTTTTTTTTTTACTTTATTAAACAACTCAGTTAGATAGTGAAGCACAATCTACCTTTTACAATTCCATGCTGACTGTCCTTAATTAACTGAAACCTCTCCAAGTACCTGGTGGTTTTTCCATGATTATTGTTTCTAAAACCTTACTGACCGTCCTGTAGACACTAGGACTGTCCTTACATCATTTCTTGAATAAGGGGGTCACTTTTGCCACTGTCCAATCATCCGACACCTCCCCCGTATCTAGGGAAGATTGGAAGATGAAGGCAAACCCTTCACTATCTCCACCCCAACTTCCTTTAGCAACCTGGGATACAAGCCACCCAGACCAGGTGGTTCATCTACCCTCAACATAGCCAGTCATGGGATGTGGGCATCACTGGCAAGGCCAGTATTTGTTGCCCATCCCTAATTGCCATTGAGAAAGTGATGGTGCATGATCTGGTGATTTGGGGGCTGAAGGATCTAGTGAGTTGGGGCTGAGGGATCTGGTGATTTGGGATTGAGTGATCTGATTAAGTGGTGTTGAGGGATCTAGTGAGGTGGGGTGGAGTGGTCTGATGAAGTGGTGTTGAGGGACCTGATGAGATGGGGTTGAGGGATCTGGTGAGGCGGGGTTGAGTGATCTGATGAAGTGGTGTTGAGGGATTCGGTGAGGTGGTGTGGAATGATCTAATAAAGTGGTGCTGAGGGATCTGGTGAGGTGGACAGGTGGGGTTGGCCTGTCCTTGCTTGTTTAGCCTAATGGAATGTTTTTCACTGTTACAGCTTGAGAACACAAATATAAACCCTTTCCCCAAGGTTGGTTTACTTCACTTGTCTTGGACAGTGATCAGCCGCCTTGTCAGACCCTCATTCACATGGCCCCACTTCACCTAGAAAATCAAAATCGATTTGACAGCCTATCTGTATTTCAGATGAGACATTAAACCCAGAATCAGCTTCCCCCTCTCAAGTGGGCAGATAAAATTGAAAAAGAGTGAGAAAGTTCACAGTTATGTCCACAGTTATTTATCCATCCCCGAACATTACAACACTGGCAAGACCTTTACTTAGTGTCGTCATTGAATCTTGTCCAGGATTGTCTATTGATGTAAGAGTTGTTGTTTGGCGGAGACTTGAGGTGTTGACACAGGGAGAGGTTTTGTTGGTTTCTGGAGGACAGAGTGATGGTATTCCCAATGATCAGCATGAATGAATCGGGTAGAGTGAACTGAATAGAGCTCGGTCCTTCTGAGGAGCACCCACAGCAACTGTGCTTCATGACTTTTTGTTTTCAGGATCACCACCACAGCAGCTTGTATGATGGATCTACGGAGATACCCCCTGGATGAGCAGAACTGTACGTTGGAAATAGAGAGCTGTAAGTATGATTCAGAGAATCACCACCTCATTCAGGAGCCATAAAGCTGAGAGATTCAGAGTGTAACACTCTGAGACAGAAGAAGCCAATCCCTTCTCTCCTCTCACTTACCTCCTTCTCGAAGGTACTCACTCGGTCATCAGGCATCTTTAGCCAGTGCTCAGACACCCAGTGGAAAGAAGTACAGTAACAGCAGGATAATTACACACACATACACACACAGAGAACAACACATAGGTGCACATGCAGACCTAAATGCAGACCCACACCTGATCCACATACAGAACCACACACAGGCCTGGATACAGACCCACACACCAGACCCACACATGGACCTAGATTCAGATCCACCCACCAGACTGACAGACAGACCCACACACAGGCCCACACACAGGCCTACATACAGGCCCACAAACATACCCGCACACAGAACTACAGAGCAACACATAGACCCACAGACAGACCCACACACAGATGACATGCAGACCACAAACAGAGCTACACACAGAACCACATACAGACACACACACAGACCCAGACACAGATCCACTCATATACTTGCATACAGACCCACACGCAGACCGACTTACAGACCCAACCAGAGAGCTACATACAGGCACACAAACAGGCACAAACACAGTCTTTCGTACAGATAGTCAGGCCCCCACACAGACCAGTACACAGGCCCACACACAGACCTGTATACAGACCCATACACAGACTCAAATGCAGATGCACACATAGACCTACAAACAGACACACACACAGAACTAAATACAGACCCAAACAGAAACCTACATACAGCCCTATATACAGACCCACACACAGACCTACAAACAGACCTACACAAAGAACTACACAAAGACCTATGCACTGAACCATACATAGACCCCACACACGGGCCCACATACGGACCCATACACAGACCCACACACAGAACTGCATACAGACCCACACACCGACCCACATACAGACACACACACAGACCCACTCACATACTTGCATACAGACCCACACGCAGACCGACTTACAGACCCAAACAGAGAGCTACATACAGGCACAAACACAGTCTTTCATACAGACAGTCAGACCCACACACATTCCAGTACACAGGCCCACACACAGACCTGCATACAGATCCACACACAGACTCACATGCAGATGCACACACAGACCTACAAACAAACACACACACAGACCTACATACAGACCCAACCAGAAACCTACGTACAGGCCTATATACAGACCCACACACAGATCTACAAACAGACCCACACACAGACTCGCACAAAGAACTACACACAGACCCATGTACTGATCCACACACAGACCCACACACAGGCCCACACATGGACCCACAAACAGACCCACACAGAACTACATACAGACCCACACACTGACCCACACACAGACACAAACACAGGCCTACATATAGACTTACAAACAGACTCACACACAGACCTACAAATTAACCCACACATAGACCTACAAAGAGACCTATACACAGACCTACACACAGACCTACATACAGACCCACAAACCGACCTACATAAAGACCCACTGACAGACACACACACAAATCAATGAACAGATCCATGCATGCACCCTCACACGGACCCACACAGAGACCCAGAGAGAGACCCACAGTCCCACCCACAGACCTACATACAGACCCACTGATGGACACACATACAGACCAACAAACAGATCCAAGCATGGACCCACACAAAGACCCACCCACACAGGGACCTACATACAAACCCACACACAGGACCACACACAGGCAAACAAACAGATCCACGCACAGACTCAAACAAAGAACTACCCACACACCCACACACAGACCTTCATACAGACCTAAGTGGAGACCTACACACAGACACACACAAAGACCCACAAAGACCCACAACAGAACTACCTACAGACCCACACACAGACCCACAGACAGATGGACACTCAGGCCAACACACAGAACCACACACAGGCCTGCATACAAATCCACAAACAGACCTACACACAGATGTACATACAGGCCAAACACACCTACACACAGACCTACATAGAGGCCCACACACAGGCCTACACACAGGCCCACACATAGACCTACAAACAGACCCACACACAGGCCAACATACAGATCCACACAAAGACCCACACACATACCCACATAAATTTCACACAGAGACTCACACACACAACTACATACAGACCCACACACGGACACACCGAGACCCACACACAGACCCACACAAGACCTACAGACAGATGGACACACAGGCCAACACACAGAACCACACACAGGCCTGCATACAAATCCACAAACAGACCTACACACAGATGTACATACAGGCCAAACACACCTACGCACTGACCTACAAACAGACCCACACACAGACCAACATACAAACCCACACACAGACCTACAAACAGACCCACACACAGGCCAACATACAGATCCACACAAAGACCCACACACATACCCACACAAAGTTCACACACAGACTCACACAGACACACACACACAACTACGTACAGACCCACACACAGACACACTGAGACCCACACACAGACCCACACATACAGACCCATACACAGATCTAGATAAATACCCACACAGACACACACACACAGACCAACACACAGATTCACAAACAGCCCAACACAAAGACCCACTCACAGACCTACATACATACTCACACACAGACCCACACACAGACACATGCTCAGACCCTCACACAGACCCTCAAACAGACCTACAAATAGGCACACAAACAGACTCACACACACACATCCACACACAGATACACAGAGACTCACACAAAGAGTTCCACACACAGACCTACATGCAGACACACACACACAGACCCACAAAGATACCTACATACAGACACACACAAAGGCACACACACAGACCTACATACAGACACACACACAGACTTACAAACAGATCCACACACAGACCTACACCAAGTCACACACAGGCCCACAGGCTGACCCACACATAGAGCTACATACAGACCTACGCACACACTCACCCAGACCCAAACACAGAACTAGATAAAGCCCCTCACCAGACCTATATACAGACCCACACACAGACCTACACACAGACCTACATACAGACCCACAAACAGACCAACACATAGACACACAGACCCACACACAGACCTACAAACAGATGCACATACAGACCTACACACACACAAAACCACACAGAGACCTTCACACAGACCCACACAGAAACCTACATAAAACCCACACAGAGACCTATGGACAGACTTACACATAGAACCACACACAGACCTACAAACAGACCCACACACAGACCCATGCAAAGACCTACACACAGAGCCATGTACACAACCCCACACAGAAATACATACAAACCCACATACAGACCCACATACAGACCCACAAACACACCTAAACATGGACCAACACACACACACACACACACACACACAGACTAACACAAAGATCCATGCACAGAACGCACAAACCTACATATAAAGCCACACACAGACCTACATACAGACCCAAACAGAGACCTACATACAGACACACACACAGACACAAACACAGTCCTACATACAGACACGTAGTCAGACCTACACACAGACCCACACACAGACTAAGACATAGATCCAAACTCAAAACCACACATAGACCAACACACAGACCTACATGCAGATCCACACACAGACCCCACAAAGACCCACATACAGACCAACACAGATCCACACATAGACCTACACATAGATCCACACACAGACATGCACACAGACCCACATGCAGACCCACACACAGAATTACATACAGGGCCACACACAGACCCATACACAGACCCACACAAAGACCCACACACAGGCCCACATGCAGATGAACACACACAACTACATACAGACACACACACAGACACACACAAAGACCCACACAGACCCATGTACAATCCCATACATAGATCTATATACAGACCGGCACACAGACCCACATACAGACCCACAAACAGAACCTACACACAGACCAACACACAGATACGCACACAGGCCAGCACACATACCCACACACATACCCACATACAGACACACACACAGAACCAAATACAGAAGCACACACAGACCCACATGCAGACACACACATAGACTCACACACAGACCCACACAGAGAATTACATACAGACCCACACACAGACGCACACAGACCCATACACAGAACCCTACAAAGACCCACACACAGGCCCACATGCAGACCAACACACACAACTACATACAGACCCACACAGATGCACACACACAGGCCTACACAGACACCCACACGCAGACACACTCACAGAACTACCTACAGATCCACACACAGACTAACACACAGACCTAAAAATAGACCCATACACAGACCCACGCAAAGACCTACACACAGACCCATGTACCAAATCACACACAGACCCACACACACGGAAACCCATACACAGACCCACACATAGAACTACATACAGACCCACAGGAGGACAAACACACAGACCCACACACAGACCAAATTCATACCTATATATAGACCTACATACAGACTCACCAACAGACCTACAAAGGGACCCACACACAGACCTACAAAGACACCCACATATAGACCTACATGCCTATCTATATACAGACCCATGCACAGACCTAAAAATAGACCCATGCAAAGGCCTACACACAGACTCTTGTACAATCCCATACACAGACCTACATACAGACCGACGCACAGACTCACATACAGACCCACAAACAGAACCTACATACAGACCAACATGCAAACACACACACACACCAGCACACAGGTCGATGCACAAAACAACATACAGACCCACACGCAGACCCGCACAAAGACCTACATACAGGCCCACACACAGATCAACACACAGACCCACACACACACCCCATGCAGACCCACACAGACCTGCACACAAACCCACACACAGAACCATACAGAGACCTGCACACAGACCCACACAGAGACCTACATAAAATCCACACACAGGCCTACATACAGACCCACACACAGGACCACACACAGACATACATACGGACCCACACACAGACACACACACAGGCGAACAAACAGATCCACATACAGAAACACACAAAGACCTACCCATACACTCACACAGACACCTCCATACAGGCCCACACAGAGACCTAGTCACAGATACACACAAAGACCCACAACAGAACTACCTACAGGCCCACACACAGACCCACAGAAAGATGAACACACAGGGGCAACACACAGGCCCACACACAGGCCCACACACAGGCATGCATACAAACCCACAAACAGACCTACATACAGGCCCAAACACAGACCCACACACAGACCTACATAGAGGCCCACACACAAAGCCACACACAAGCCTACGTATAGACCCACACACAGACCTACATACAGACTTACATACAGACCCACACACAGACCTACAAACAGACCCACACACAGACCTACATATAGACCCACACACAGGCCTACATACAGACCCGCACACAGACCTACATACAGGCACACACACAGGCCTACATACAGACCCACACACAGATCCAGACACAGACTCACACACAGACACACACACAACTACATACGGACCCACACACAGACACACTGAGACCCACACACAGACATACAAACAGTCCCACACACAGACCAACATACAGACCCACACACAGACCTACAAACAGACCCATACGCAGACCAACATACAGACCTGCACACAGACCTACAAACAGACTTACATACAGACCACATACAGACTCACACACAGACACACACACAGAACTGCAAACAGACCCACAAACAGACACACCAAGACCCACACACACACCCACACACATGCACATACAGACCCATACACAGACTTAGATAAAGACCCACACAGAGACACACACACAGACCAACACACAGATCCACTAACAGACCAACACAAAGACCCACTCACAGACCTACATACATACTCACACACAGACCCACACACAGACACACACACAGACCCACACAGACACCCACACACAGAGTTCCACACACAGACCTACACACAGGCCAACACACAGATCCATGCACATACCCACACAAAGATCCACCCACACACAGACCTACATACAGACACACACAGGCCAACACACAGATCCATGCACATACCCACACAAAGATCCACCCACACACAGACCTACATACAGGCACACACAAAGGCCCACACACAGACCTACATACAGACCCACATAGACCCAAACACAGATCCATGCACATAACTAGATAAAGACCCTCACACAGACCTACATACAGATCCACACACAGACCAACACACAGACCCAAGTAAAACCCACACAGAGACCTACATGCAGACCCACACATAGAACCATACACAGATCCACACATGACCCACAAACAGACATACATACAGACCCACACACAGACCTATATACAGGCCCAAACACAGACCTACTTACAGACCTACATAGAGACCCACACACAAAGCCACACACAGACCTACAAGCAGACCCACACACAGACCTATAAACTGAACCACAGACAGACCCACACATACACCTACATACAGACCCACCCTGCAGACACACACACAGCCCAACAAACAGATCCATGCACAAACCCACACAAAGACCCACCTACACACAGACCTACATACAGACTCACACACAAGACCACTTACAGACCTACATACAGACCCACACACACAGGTGAACAAACAGATCCACACACAGACCCACATAAAGACCCACCCACACACCCACACATAGACCTACATACAGACCCACATACACCCACACAGACCAACACACAGTCCCATGCACAGACTCACACTCAGACGTACATAGAGACCCACACACATACCTACATATAGAACCATATACAGGCCCATACAGACACCCACACGCATACCCACACACAGACCCACATACAAGCACACAGAGACCCACTCACAGACCTACATACATACCCACACATAGACACACACACAGACCAATATACAGATCCACACACAATCCAACTCAAAGACCCACACACAGACATACATACAGGTCCACACAGAGATCTAAATACAGACCCACATAATGACCCACAAACAGCCCTACATACTGACCCACACATACACCAACATACAGACCCACACACAGACCCACATGTACAATCACACACAGACCCAAGCACAGACTTACATACAAGCCCACACACTAACCTACATACAGACCCACACATAGACCCACGCAAAGACCTATACACAGACACAAGTATTGACCCACATGCAGACCAACTCACAGACTGACACACAGACCCACATGCAGTCCCTCAAACAGACCCACACACAGACCTACATACTGACCCCCACATAGACCCACAACAGGCCCAAACACAGACCTACATACCGACCCACATACAGGCCTACATACTGAAAACACAGAGACCCAAACACCAACCTACATATGACCTACACACACTGACCTACAAATGAACATACACATATACCCACACACAGACTTACAATCTGACCCACACACAGGCCTACATACAGACCCACACACAGACCTACATGCAAACCGACACACAGACCTACATACAGACCCAGACGTAGGGAAGAATTTTCCCCCTGTCGGGGGGGGAAGTGCAGGAGTGGGTTCGGGCAGGCACGCCTCCAATTGGTGACCCTGAACAAGGGCGTGTTGCCATTTTACATGGGTGGGCCAGTTAAGGCCCGCCCAGTGTGACATCCGCCAGGAAGCACTATGCACTCCCTGTGCAGGTGGGATGGGGGGGCGGGGATTCCCTCAGCAAGTGCGCTAAAAAGCGCACTCATCTCCCTGAGGCTAAGTGCTGCCTCAGGGAGATCGGCGCCAAATTTAAAAATGGTAAAGATACAAAAGCAAAATATCCCTGACATGTCCCCTCATGTGATGCTGTCACATGACTTGGGAAATGTCCACCATTTTAAATCATACATTTATTACATTTTTAATACCCCTCATGAAACCTCATCCCGCCCGTGGATAGTTTTCATGCTTTTTCCAAAGCCCGCCAGGGCTCCCGGCATGACCACCATCCCTAAGGTTGGATGGGTTGGTCCATTAATGAGGTTAATGACTTTTTAAATGGCCTCGATTGACAGGTCGGTGGGTGCACAGCTGATTCAGCTGCTCCCCCGCCAACCTGAAAATGGAAATGATGCAGGGTGACATCGGGAGTCAGCGAACGGGCCCCGCCCCCCCGTTCACTGACCTAAAGATCCTGCCCATAGGCCCACACACAACCAGATCCACATACAGACCCACAAACAAACCTACATACAGACACACAAAGACCCACACGTAGACTCACACATAGACACATACACAAATCAACACATAGGTCCACGCACATACCAACCCAAAGACCCACACACAGACCCACACCAGACCAACACAAACAACCACACATAGACACACATACAGACCCACATAAAGAGCCACACACAGACCTATATACAGACCCACAGCAGACCTACATACAGATCCACATACAAATCTACATACAGACCCAAACATGGACCCACATACAGACCCACAAATAGACCCAGACACAGACCTACAAACAAACCCATACACTGATTCACACAATAACCTACACACAGATCCACATATAGACCTCCACATGGACCTATATACAGACCCACACACAGAAGTAAATACAGACCTACAAACAGACCCACACAAAGGCCTACACACAGACCCATGTATAGACCCACAAACAGACCTACATACAGATCCACATACAAATCTACGCACAGACCCAAACACGGACCTACATACAGACCCACAAAAAGACCCAGACACAGACATACAAACAAACCCATACACTGATTCACACAGTAACCTACACACAGACCCACATACAGACCTCCACACAGACCTATATACAGACCCACACACAGAAGTACATATAGACCTACAAACAGTCCCACACAAAGGCCAACACACAGACCCATATATAGACCCACACACAGACCCCCATGCAGAACCACACAGAAACCCACACACACAACTACATACAGACTCACACACAGAACAGCACCCAGACCCACACACAGACCCACACACAGACCCACAAACAGGCCTACACATAGGCCCACACACAGACCTACATACTGACCCACACACAGACCTACAATCAGATCCACACAGAGACCTACACAAAGACCTATACACAGACTTATTTACAGACTGACACACAGAACCACATGCAGTCCCACACACAGACACACACACAGACCTACACACAGGCCTCCACCAGACCCACACACAGACCCATATACAGACTTACACACAGACACACATACAGAACTACATGCAGACCCACTCACAGACCCAAACACAGACCCCCCAACACACCCACACACAGGCCTGCAAACGGACCCATACACAGACATACATAAAGAACCACACACATACACACACACAGTCCAACACACAGATCCATGCACACAGCAACTCAAATACCCACAAAGAATGCTACATACAGACCTACATACAAACCCACACACAGACCTACACACAGACCCACACAAAGACCCGCATATAGACCCACACACAGACCCCCACACAGAACCACACACAGACCCACAACAGACCTAATTACAGACCCACAGACAAATCTACATACAGACCCACACATAGACCTGCATACAGGCCCACAAATAGACCCACATACAGTCCTACAACACACCCACACACAGAACCACACACAGACCTACATACAGACCCAAACACAGACCCACACATGGCCTGCACACTGACCTACATGTATAGCATAGCCATACAAAGACTCACACACAGGCCCACACACAGATCAACACACAGACCCACATGCAGACCCACACACAGACCTACATTCATACCCACACACAGCCCACATGTAGACCCACACACACGCCCACACAAAGACCCTCACACAGGCCCACATTCAGACCCACACATAGACCTTCATAAAGAACCACATACATACACATACACATCCACATACACACTAACAGAAATAGCCACAAAGAGTGCCAAACACAGACCCACACACAAACCTATGTATAGACCTGTATACAGACCTACATACTGACCCACATGCTGACCCACATGCTGACCCACACAGGGATTTGATGATACTGTAGCATTATTTCACTAGTCAGTCTCTTTGTGTCTCTTCAGTTTGGTTTAGTTTTCTGTGGACCAATTTGAGCCTTGTGAAACTCTTTGAGTGACCGCAGTGATCGAGATAGCCATCTGGCCTGGCCTTATGAATAGAGACTCATAGATTCCGAGTTCCTTTAGAAATCTAACTCAAGCTTTCAAATCAGCTTGCTCATTCTTTTTAACACCTCATCCATGCCATTGTGAACCTAGTTTGTGACAGATGGGGTGATTAGGACAACAGAGTTCATGATAGTTGTAATAAAAAAGTGCCTCAGCCTGTCGTTCTCAGTTTAATATCCATGCACTGGACTGAATATTAGCATCAATCAACAAATTCCTTTGACTCTTTTTCCACCATCTTTGCAGATGGCTACACAACGGATGACATCGTGTTTCACTGGGAAGGAGGTGATGGAGCAGTGACTGGAGTAGACAATCTTGAACTGCCTCAGTTCACTATCGTTGAACTGAGTTTGGTGTCAAAGGAAGTAGCTTTTGCAACAGGTGAGATTCTTTGCAAGTTTTTGGACTGTGTTCTGTATTGTTCACAGATGGGCACCAACTACATCTGCATTAATACATCCAAAGTTCCTAAGTCTCACAATTCTAACCTCAGACACTGTCCCCACACCTTTCACAATTACTGTTGTCACCCAACATCATGACTTTGTCTCTCACCATTCCCTCTTGATTCCTGCAGTCCAGTTTCAATTGCACCACGCTCACCAATGACATCCTGCTTACCTCAGCATATCAGCCCAATCCATCCTCAACATATCCTTACCTTGACAGCCCCAATGTCCCTTCTTCTCCAAGGTGCCATTTGTTCCACTTACACTTAGATCTGTCCCAGTGCAGTTGCAAATTCTCTTGAAGTGATTTCTCCAGGTTCTCCCCTGTGATCAGTATTTACATGATGCTGCACATCCATAAGCACGAAGCTGGCTTCTAATGATGTCCAACTCTTTCCTCACACACCAGCGACTTCAAGCCTCCTGTTATCATTTCTGTCTGCCTGATCTCAGCAATGGCTCCCTTTCTTCAGGCCCCAGCCCTCACCTTTTTAAAACTACTGTCATCAATTTCCACTCAAAATTCTCATCCTTGACACATCCGACCACCTCCACCATCACATCTTTAGCCTTTGTTCCCTCTTGAAGGGTCTCAGAATTGTTGTAGAGTCCGAGTTCCATCTCCATTCTTCTTGAGACTCTTCCTTCAAATCTTCAGCTTCTCCTGACTTCTCATTGTACTGAAGCATCCCATAACAAGTCATGAATACATCCTTTGTGACACTGACTATCACACATCATCCCTCTGCTTGACCTGCCCATAGCGTTTTTTAAAATTCATTCATGAGATGTGGGCATCGCAGGCTAGGCCAGCATTTATTGCCCATCCCTAAATGCCCTTGTTCAGAGGGCATGTAAGAGTCAACCACCTTGCTATGGGTCTGGAGTCACATGTAGGACAGACACATTTCCTTCCCTAAAGGACACTAGTGAACCAGATGGGTTTTTACAACAATTGCCAATGGTTTCATGATCCTCATCAGACTTTTAATTCCAGATTTTTATTGAATTGAAATTCTACCATTTCAAATCACGGTCCACCCAGGGTCTCTTGATTACTAGTCCAGTGACAATACCACTACGCCATCACCTTCCAAAGTTTGGCCATGTTCTCCTGTCCCAGTGTTTTGTTTCGAAGAGCTTTCTCAATGAGATGGCCCTAACCATACCCACCATCATCCACGTATGTCCCTGTAAAAATCTACTGTCTGTTCCACCTTTACCAGCCTCAAACCAGCTTTGTCTCAATACCTGCATACTGCGTTTCACAAACACCATCCACAAACATGGGCTTAGCTCCATGTGTATTTCTAACTCTCCTCTCAACATCTCTACAGTTTCTCAACAATCAAGACAGAGATGAGTTACAACCAGCTGCAGCTCAACATCACAAAGTCCAAAACCATTGTTTTTGGTCCCCAATATGAATGTCACCCTTGTGCTCACTGACTTACACTGGATCCTGATATGACAACACCGTTTTATAAAGTGTGACTGGTTCCTTTAGCTGGGTCTGTGAGGGTTGAGTTGGAAATGAAGACCAGGCACACAATGCATGAACCCATTTCAGATCAAATACAAGCCCGAACAGAGGGTCAAATTATCTCTTGGGTCTCATGTCAACATCAACATCTTCCAGTGAAAGATCAGGACCAATGTCATTATTATCAGACCCAAAGCTACTCCTCTGCACACTCGCTCCTCCCATAAACAGAGTCCCCATCTCCTCCCAAACAAACTCAAAAGCCCCCACACCCTACCTCCTTCTTCGCTTCCCCACACTTTAGCCACACATACAACTCAGATAAACCCGCGGTGATATGCGCAGTATATTGCAATATTTTTATTTTGATAGGGTCGGCGTAGAGGGAGTTTTACCCTGTACCTAACCCCATGCTGTACCTGTCCTGGGAGTGTTTGATGGGGACAGTGTAGAGGGAGCTTTACTCTGTATCTAACCCCGTGCTGTACCTGTCCTGAGAGTGTTTGATGGGGACAATGTAGAGGGAGCTTTACTCTGTATCTAACTCCATGCTGTACCAGCCCTGGCCCTAGACATTATTATATTTGTACTGGTGATTTTATGTGATAAACTGCTCATTGATTGGCTTCCCTATGCAGTGAGTCTACCCTTACCCTCACCCCCCCATTACTTTATGTTCTTTTCTGTTAGGTTCATATCCTCGCCTGTCGCTCAGTTTTCGTATCAAGAGGAATATTGGATATTTCATTCTGCAGACCTACATGCCATCAATCCTCATCACCATCCTGTCCTGGGTCTCCTTCTGGATTAATTATGATGCTTCAGCTGCACGGGTGGCCCTCGGTGAGTTATGACCAAATAAACACTCACAATCCTCACATCCCTTCATAGCCATGATGTCTAGGCCAATTGACTCAGATTGGGAACACCCTATAAGACCCACGCTCCATAAGCAGAGAATGGTTACAACAGTCAAGGAGGCCATTTACCCAACATCCACACCGGTACATAATTGAGAACTTGGATCAAGATCATCAGCGGCGGTCCAATTTTGTTTGCAGCATCAGATCAATAACTACAAGCTTCAAAGCACCTTGGGATGATCGATGCTGTGAAAATGCTATCTCTTTAGTTCCATTTCCCATTCCTAGCCCAAAGAACTAGGGTCAATTGCAGTGCCCCAACTGTTGTGTGGGCCAGGACCACAGACTGGGGATTGGATCTGAAACTCGCAGCGCCATACAGTTCTGTACCAAATAGTTCTCTCTGGCTGTTTACCATGCAGTGAAATCCAGCTGTGTAACACACAGTGACATCCATCTGTGTACCACAGTGATATCCATCTGTGTACCACAGTGAGATCCAACTGTGTACCACAGAGAGATTCAGCTGTGTACCACACAGTGAGATCCAGCTGTGTATCAGAATGAGATTCAGCTGTGCACTACAGTGAGATTCAGCTGTGTACCACAGTGACATCCATCTGTATACCACTGTGAGATCCAGCTGTGTACCACACTGAGATCTAGCTGTGTACCACACTGAGAACCAGATGTTTATCACACAGTGAGATTCAGCTGTGTATCACACACTGAGCACCAGCCGTATACCACAGTGAGAACCAGCTGTTTACCACAATGAGATCAAGCTGTATATCACACAGTGAGATCTGGTTGTGTATCACACTGTAGGGTGCAGCTGCATCACCAGTGAAATTCAGCTGTGTAATACACAGTGAGATCCAGCTATGTACCACAGTGTGTTCCAGCTGTTTATCACACAATGAGATCCAGCTGCGTATCACAGAGATTGTAATCGAGTTCCTGTTGAGAGTTCTTGAATTAAGAGGAAATATCACAAATGATGCTTTTAAAAAGTGACACTGTAGCGCTGGTACTCAGTGACAGATCCAGAAAATTAAACTCCAGCCAGTTATGGGGGTGTTAATATCAGCAGAATCAAAGCTAATACTATCTGACTATCAGTCCTGGATGTGACTAACGGCAGCAATAACAGCGAAATCCAATGGTTCCAGTTCTGTACCAGACAGAGATATCAACCTGTGTACACCACAGTGATATCCAGCTGTTTACCATGCAGTGACATCCAGCTGTGTACACGCAGTGATATCCTGCTGGGTACAACACAGTGATATCCAATTGTGCACCACACAGTGACACCCAGCTGTGTGTCACAGTGAGATCCAGCTGTGTATCACACAATTGAGATCCGGCTGTGTATCTCACTGTAGGGTGCTGCTGTATCACACAGTGAAATCCAGCTGTGAAACACACAGGGAGATCCAACTGTGTGCCACAGTGAGATCCAGCTGTGTATTATAAAGTGATATCCAGCTATGTACCGCACAGTGCTATCCAGCTGTGTACCACACAGTGAGATACTGCTGTGTACCACAGTGAGATCCAGCTGTGTACCACAGTGAGATCCAGCTGTGTACCACACAGTGAGATCCAGCTGTGTACAATACATGATATCCAGCTGGGCAGAAATTCGCACGCGAGTGTAAAATGACATATATCAGCTAGGGCGAGTGTGCCGACGTCCTTACATACTCGCACGACATTCCATTTGACAGGCATGTGCTCCCGCTGACAATTGACAGACCTATTAAGGCCATTAAAATAATAATTAACTGAAATATTTTGCTGCCCATCCAATCTTACGGTCGGAGGTGAAAATTCCAAGCGGCCTTTGGATTTTTTAGACAACCTCGTCCATCAATGTCGGGGCCCAATTGCGGGCAGCAGTCAGCTTCACAGCCACTCCCACACCTGCCCACTGCACCCACAGTGATATCCTCCTGTGTACCGCTCAGTGACACCCAGCTGTTTACCACAGTGAGATCCGGTTGTGTATCACACTTTAGGATGCAGCTGCATCATACAGTGAAATCCAGCTGTGTTATACACAGTGAGATCCAGCTGTGTATCACAAAGTGATATCCAGCTGTGTGCCATACAGTGATATCCAGCTGTGTACCACAGTGATGCGCAGCTGGCCCACACAGTGAAATCCAGCTGTGTATTGCACTGTGGGGTGCTGCTGAATCACTCAGTGAAATCCAGCTGTGTAATGCACAATTAGATCCAGCTGTGTACCACAGTGAGATCCAGCTGTGTATCATACAGTGATGTCCAGCTATGTACCACACTGTGCTATCCAGCTGTATATCACACAGTGAGATCTGGCTGTGTACCACATTGTGATATCCAGCTGTGTACCACACAGTGATATCCAGCTGTGTACCACACAGTGATATCCAGTTGTATATCACACAGTGAGATCCAGCTGTGTATCACCCAATGAGATCTCGCTGTGAATCACACAGTCATTTCCAGCTGTGTATCATACAGTGAGATCCAGCTGTGTATCGCACAATGATATCCAGCTGTGTATCACACATTGAGATACAGCTGTGTATCACACAGTGAGATCCAGCTGTGTATTGTGCAGTGAGATCCAGCTGTGTATCACAGTGAGATCCAGCTCTGAAAATTCTTGCTATGACTGAATTTCAAATTGAACATTGAAAGTCAGTCTGATATCTCTAACCAGGCTTCACCTTTTTTTTGTCCCAGGTGTAACAACTGTACTCACGATGACCACAATCAACACCCACCTGCGGGAAACTCTTCCAAAGATCCCTTATGTTAAAGCCATTGACATCTATCTGATGGGCTGCTTTGTCTTTGTCTTCCTGGCCTTGCTCGAGTATGCCTTCGTCAATTACATCTTCTTTGGCAAAGTGCCATCACAACCGAAGAAACCAACTGGGAAAGTCAGCAAGAGTAACACAGAGAGGGGCAGACTTGGGAACACCAGGGTGAGTAGGCATTGTTTGGTGAGATCATGGGATTAGTGCTGCTATTGAACTCTGGGATGCAGCACCAGTGGAACATCCACAACCTCCAACCAGAGCCCTTCAGCAAGACCTAGGACACAAAGGCAGGTCAACCATTGGTCAGTCTTCACATGAGACTATTCAATCACAGGAATTGTCCAGATGATTAACCTGGACTGTAGTCATTTACAAAACTGAAATATATGGCTGTGTTGTTTTGTTGTTAACTGGTGTAGGAACTGCCCCACATAGGCCAGAGTCAATCCTGGTCCTGGCTGGGAAGGGTATGGTAAGGACATGATGTCCTTCACTGTGCCTATAAAGAATAGGTGGCAATAAAAGAGACTGCTAACACTGGAACAGTGTCCAGTGTCAGACAGCGCCTGATTGCAGGCTTGGTCTAATGGCAGGCAGTCTGTAGAAAGCATTTCATTGCGAGCTGTGTGTTATGTTGGATTCTGGTTTACAACTGTCTGCAGACTTCACCTGATCGTGGACTGCACTGCGTGGATTCGGGACTGTGTCAGATTGATATCTACGGTATCTATTGGTATCGGCGGACAGCACCAATATGCAGACTGTGGTTGATGGGGCATGACATCTGATTTTAGATGGTGCCTGATTTCACCTTCCTGTGAATAGTGGATTGTGGTTTAGAACTGGGATAACCAATTACAGATGAGGTCAGATTTTGGCTATGCCTGATTTATGTTTATTCATCACAGGGTATGGGCGTCACTGGCTAGTCCAGCATTTATTAGTCATCCATAAATTCCCTTGAGAAGGCGGTGGTGAGCTGCCTTCTTGAACTGCTGCAGTCCATGTGTGTAGGGAGTTCCAGGATTTTGATTCAGAGACAGTGAAGGACCAGCGATACATTTCCAAGTCCGGATGGTGAGTGGCTTGAAGGGGAGCCCCCAGGTGGTGGTATACCCATCTGTCTGCCGCCCTTGTCCTTCTAGATGGTAGAGGTCACAGGTTTGGAAGGTGAGATACTGCAGTACATCTACAGGACTGCTACCACTGTGTGTCAGTGATGGAGGGAGTGAATGTTTGTGGATAGGGTACCAATCAAACGGGCTGCTTTGTTCTGGCCGGTGTCGAGCTTCTCAAGTGCTGTTGGAGCTGCACTCATCCAGACAAGTGGGGGGGTATTCCATCACACTCCTGACTTGTGCCTTGTAGATGGTGATAGGCTTTGGGGAGTCAGGAGGTGAGTTACTCTCTGCACAATTCCCAACCTCTGGCCTGCTCTTGTAGCTTTTGTAGCTCTTGTATAGCTAGTCCAGTTCAGCAATGAGACACTTCAGTTATGAGGAAAGATTGGAGAAGTTGGGGCTGTTTTCCTTGGAGAAGAGAAGGCTGAGAGAAGTTTTCAAAATCATGAGGGGTCTGGACAGAGTAGATAGGGAGAAACTGTTCCTGCTCGTAAATGGATCAAGAAGCAAAGGGCATAGTCTTAAAGTGTTTTTCAAAAGAAACAAATGCGAAATGAGAAAAAACTTTCTCACACAGCGAGTAGTTAGGGTTTGGAATGCACTGCCTGGAAGTGTTGTGGAGGCATGCTCGATTGAGGCATTCAAGAGGGCATTGTATGATTAAATAGAAACAACGAGCTGGGTTACGGGGAAAAGACAGGAGATTGGCACTAAGTTAAAATGCTCAGAGAGCTGGTGCAGACACGATGGGCCAAATGGCCTCCTTTTACAATTCCGTGATTCTGAGTTCAGTTTCTGGTCAATGGTAATCCCTAAGATGTTGATAGTGGGAGATTCAGTGCTAGTAATGCCATTGAACATCACGGGTGATGATGGTTAGATTCTCTCATGTTGGAGATGGTCATTGCCTGACATTTGTGTGATGCAAATGCTACTTGCCACTTGTCAGCCCAAGCCTGGATATTGTCCAGGTCTTGCTGCATTTGGACATGGACTGCTTCAGTATCTGAGGAGGTGCAAATGGTGCTGAACGTTTGTGCAATCATCAGCGAACACCCCCACTTCCGATCTTATGATGGAAGGAAGGTGATGGAGCAGCTGATGATGGTTGGGCCGAGGACACTATCCTGAGGAACTCCTGCAGTGATGTCCTGGAATTGAGATGACTGAGCACCAACAACCACAACCATCTTCCTCTGTGCTCTGTGGGTCTGGAGTCACATGTAGGCCAGACGAGGTAAGGATGACAGATTTCCTTCCATAAAGGACATTAGTGAACCAGGCCCTCAACCGTGTCCGGCCCATCTCCCGCGCATCCGCCCTCACGCCTTCTCCTCCCTCCCACAAACATGATAGGGTCCCCCTTGTCCTCACTTATCACCCCACCAGCCTCCGCATTCAAAGGATCATCCTCCGCCATTTCCGCCAACTCCAGCATGATGCCATCACCAAACACATCTTCCCTTCACAACCCCTATCGGCATTCCGTAGGGATCGCTCCCTCCGGGACACTCTGGTCCACTCCTCCATCACCCCCTACTCCTCAACCTCTTCCTATGGCACCACCCCATGCCCACGCAAAAGATGCAACACCTGTCCCTTCACCCTCAGTGCTTCCTCCAAGTGGTGTTCAACAAGAAGGAGCACTGATTCATCAGCTGAGGGAGGGGGGTACCTGGTAATCAGCAGGAGGTTTCCTTGTCCATGTTTGACCTGATGCCCTGAGACCTGAGTGGCCTGAGTTATGATCCCTGGTGAGGTCACAACTAGAGTATTGATTGCATCCAGTTTTGCTCACTTTAATATGCTTGGTCTCATTGTGCTAAAACAGAATGCTCACAGGGGCTGTTGACGGAAAGAAAATACAAACTTTATTAAGAATTATCTTACAGTGACTTCATCTTACTGTTGCAATTCCAGCTGATGTTAATGTTGGACAAGTCAGATCCCAACGTGAAACCTGGCTTGTTGGATCCTAACTTTTATTTTTTATCTTTTGAAACCGCGGAGGAAAGTTCCTGAACAAATTCAAGGGAGTCTGCTGATAAACTTTAACACTAGGAATAAGAAACAAGAAAATATTGAACAAGAAAAATGAACTATAATACACCAGACAAAAAAGTCGGAAAGATTTCAATATAAACACAGGAGAATTATTCAAATATTCACTATTCTTTGACTCCAGCTGTAACTTTACAGACACATACAAATTGGGAAAGATAAAACAATTTACCATTCCTATCTTGTACCACACACCTACCCCGAATATTAGAGTATATGTGAATTAACAGGCAAACTTTGGTCAGACACACCACACTCCAAGGTAAATGACAGATGTGACCAAAGCTGATGCTATGGATTTCTCAACAACCCACCCAGGTGTGTATCACACCTAAAGCCAACTGGTCTCACTGAAACTCTGTCTTTCTCACGTTGGTTTCCAATCTCCATGTTTGAAAATCTCACCTTGGAATTTTCTCCAAACATTGCTCCCCCTCACAAAAACAGAATTACCTGGAAAAACTCAGCAGGTCTGGCAGCATCGGCGGAGAAGAAAAGAGTTGATGTTTCGAGTCCTCATGACCCTTCAACAGAACTTGAATGAATCCAAGAAAGGGGTGAAATATAAGCTGGTTTAAGGTATGTGTGTGTGGGGGGGGCGGGGTTTGGGTTGGGGGACAGAAGTGGAGGGGATTGGTGTGGTTGTAGGGACAAACAAGCAGTGATAGAAGCAGATCATCAAAAGATGTCACAGACAACAGAACAAAAGAACACATAAGTGTTAAAGTTGGTGATATTATCTAAACGAATGTGCTAATTAAGAATGGATGGTAGGGCACTCAAGGTATAGCTCTAGTGGGGGTGGGGGGAGCATAAAAGATTTAAAAATATTTAAAAATAATGGAAATAGGTGGGAAAAGAAAAATCTATACAATTTATTGGAAAAAACAAAAGGAAGGGGGAAGAAACAGAAAGGGGGTGGGGATGGAGGAGGGAGCTCAAGATATTCAGTCCGGAAGGCTGTAAAGTGCCTAGTCGGAAGATGAGGTGTTGTTCCTCCAGTTTGCGTTGGGCTTCACTGGAACAATGCAGCAAGCCAAGGACAGACATGTGGGCAAGAGAGCAGGGTGGAGTGTTAAAATGGCAAGCGACAGGGAGGTTTGGGTCATTCTTGCGGACAGACCGCAGGTGTTCTGCAAAGCGGTTGCCCAGTTTACGTTTGGTCTCTCCAACGTAGAGGAGACCACATTGGGAGCAACGAATGCAGTAGACTAAGTTGGGGGAAATGCAAGTGAAATGCTGCTTCACTTGAAAGGAGTGTTTGGGCCCTTGGACGGTGAGGAGAGAGGAAGTGAAGGGGCAGGTGTTACATCTTTTGCGTGGGCATGGGGTGGTGCCATAGGAGGGGGTTGAGGAGTAGGGCATGATGGAGGAGTGGACCAGAGTGTCCCGGAGGGAGCGATCCCTACGGAATGCCGACAGTGGGGGTGAAGGGAAGATGTGTTTGGTGGTGGCATCATGCTGGAGTTGGCGGAAATGGCGCAGGATGATCCTTTGAATGCGGAGGCTGGTGGGGTGATAATTGAGGACAAGGGGGACCCTATCATGTTTGTGGGAGGGAGGAGAAGGCGTGAGGGCGGATGCGCGGGAGATGGGCCGGACACGGTTGAGGGCCCTGTCAACGACCGTGGGTGGAAAACCTCGGTTAAGGAAGAAGGAGGACATGTCAGAGGAACTGTTCTTGAAGGTAGCATCATCGGAACAGATGCGACGGAGGCGAAGGAACTGAGAGAATGGGATGGAGTCCTTAAAGGAAGCGGGGTGTGAGGAGCTGTAGTCGAGGTAGCTGTGGGAGTCAGTAGGTTTGTAATGGATATTGGTGGACAGTCTATCACCAGAGATTGAGACAGAGAGGTCAAGGAAGGGAAGGGAAGTGTCAGAGATGGACCACATGAAAATGATGGAGGGGTGGAGATTGGAAGGAAAATTAATAAATTTTTCCAAGTCCCGACGAGAGCATGAAGCAGCACCGAAGTAATCATCGATGTACCGGAGAAAGAGTTGTGGAAGTGGGCCGGAGTAGGACTGGAACAAGGAATGTTCCAAATACCCCATAAAGAGACAGGCATAGCTGGGGCCCATGCGGGTACCCATAGCCACACCTTTTATTTGGAGGAAGTGAGAGGAGTTGAAGGAGAAATTGTTCAGTGTGAGAACAAGTTCAGCCAGACGGAGGAGAGTAGTGGTGGATGGGGATTGTTCGGGCCTCTGTTCGAGGAAGAAGCTTCTCCCCCCAACCCAAACCCCCCCCACCCCCATCCCACACCCCTTAAACCAGCTTATATTTCACCCCTTTCTTGGATTCACTCAAGTTCTGTCGAAGGGTCATGAGGACTTGAAACATCAACTCTTTTCTTCTCCGCTGATGCTGCCAGACCTGCTGAGTTTTTCCAGGTTTTTGTTTTGGATTTCCAGCATCCGCAGTTTTTTTGTTTTTATTATTGCTCCCCCTCAGTCAGCTTCAACAAGGATTCACCTCCAGGGTTTCAATCTCGCCTCCTGATATTCCTTTCCTCTGGATCTCCACATAGACTCAAACTCCACCTTCCAAGCACAATTTCAGCTCTTCAACCAGGCCAAGCAGAACTGCACTGCTCCAAAAGGGTTCCTTTGCCATTAGGGCCCACAGCACAGAGTCACCACCCTTTGGCTGCCCACTCAGGAATTCTGGGTGTCTCTCAAGCCCACTTCACTTCCAGTCTGCTCCTCACAGCTTTCTTTAACTTGGAGCGCTTTCCTCTGCTCCTGTCTCTCAGCTTTACTTAACAAGATCTGTTTCTGATCCCTGGATTTGTCCATTACATGGGACTGTCTTCTGGAACCTCTGTCCCACTCCCTGCTTTGGGACCTTCTCCCTGTCCCCTTCCCTGTGTCCTTTTCCTTGGGACACCTTCGCTGGAGTGGCTCTGATTCCAGGTCACTTGACCCCTGTTCCACACCATTTCATGTCTTTCCTCCTGCGCTTATGCGCAGAGCCAGCTCTTGGCCTGAAGTCTGTGAAATCAACGAGCCACATGTGTGTGGCCATTCACTGGCTGGCACTCGCACAGAAGTCCCGGTGCCTGCTGGGAACTGTAGTTCCCTATTTCTAAACTCCCGATTTAGGTGAGTAATTTTGGGCTTCCCAACACCGACGATGATGTTGCATCTCTGCCTATTACACGGTTAGAATTCAATCCTAATACCACACTTTAGGAAGAATGTGAGGGTCCTTGAGAGGGTGCAGATTTACCAGAATGGTTCCAGGGTTGGCGGAGTTTAATCACAAGGTTTGGTTGGAGAATCTGCGGCTGTTCTCCTTGGAGCAAAGGAGATTGAGGGGAGATTCAATAAAGGTGTACAAGATGATGATAGCTTTAGAGCAGATAAAGAAAAGCTCTTCTCATCGGCTGATGATACAAGGAGTAGGGGACACAGATTTAAGGTTTTAGGCAAGAGATGCAGAGAGGATGTGAGGAAGAATTTTGTTACATAGCAAGTGGTGATAACCTGGAACTGCTGCCCACAAGGGTGGTGGGACCAGAGACAATAATTTCAAAAGGGAATTGGATGGGCACTTGAGGGGAGCAAATTTGCTGGTTGGGGTGGGGGAATGGGATTGATTCAATGGGTCTGTAAAGAGGCGGCATGGACTCAATGGACAAATGACCTCCTTCTGTGCTGTAATGACTCTCTGGTTATAAGACTGTAATGATCCAGATGGGTTTTTACAGCAATGATCATCATTACAGAAACCAGCTTTTTATTCCAGATTTATTTAAGGAACTGAATTTATATTACCTCGCTATCATAGTAGGATCACGTTTCCAGATTATTAATACTAGTCAAGTAACATTACCACTATAATACTGTGCCTTCAACAGTGAACTGTGCCTGCTTGTGGACTTTGTCTGTGGAACTGAGGGTCAGGTTTTACCTTGTGTAAGAGTAAGCAGTGTAACATTAATGCTGTGTTTTCTCTTCATTTAGATTGATGCACATGGAAATATCCTCCTGAGCACCTTGGAGCTGAATGATGAAGTCCTGCCATCAGAGGTTGCCAGCAGTGTGAGTGATTCACGCAATTCTGTCATGTCCTTTGACAGCTCTGGAATCCAGTTCCGTAGGGTCGGGTCCAGGGATGGTTTAGGGCTCAGCACTAGGGAGCGGAATGTAGACCGTGACCTTGCTAAGAGCCGCCTGCGTCGCCGATCCTCCAAACTCAAGCTGAAGATCCCAAAGTTGACAGATGTTAGTGCAATCGACAAATGGTCAAGAGTTGTGTTCCCCATAACCTTTGGTTTTTTCAATGTCATCTACTGGCTGTACTATGTGCACTGACAGAGAGAGAGAGAAGGACAGATAGACAGGTCGCATGGTCATGTTAAACCAACTGCCATTCTTCATGTGGCCAGGACTTTGTACACATGTAAAAACAGACAAGGAGGAAATGTCTTCACATTCACTGCAGATGTTCCATTCGCCTTTCTA
The DNA here is from genome assembly GCF_017639515.1 of Carcharodon carcharias. Classification (NCBI taxonomy): domain Eukaryota; kingdom Metazoa; phylum Chordata; class Chondrichthyes; order Lamniformes; family Lamnidae; genus Carcharodon; species Carcharodon carcharias. The sequence goes on along the minus strand of NC_054475.1, from coordinate 73,090,594 downwards.
TTTCCAGCTCTTTGGTTTCCCCTGAAATCCTAACATGCTTTCTGACCTCCTGTTATGCTGCATGATTCTCATTTTAAACATGTCCAGATCACTACCTATATTGTAGATCGCTTACATCGACAGCTGCATCTTGTTACAAACGATTACTTTGAATGACTGAACCTTCCTCATTTACAAAGCATGGTTGAAATGAAACATTGGGCAAAGTGTGTGCAGGGAAGGTGAGGAGTCACTGGGGGGGTGGTGGGGAGTATGATTGAATGAAAAATAAAAACAAAAACAGCTCATAAATAATTATTCTGGACTGTGGGTCTGGATAGCAAAGGTCTGGATGAATATTTGGGTTGTTCAATGGTAGACTAGAGGAGCAGAGTGACCCATCTGTAAACCTATTTACAAGGAATACTGAGTGAACTCTCACTGTGGACCAGGCAACATGACCTAACTTCCCCTGGTCAAACATGAGCATCTTTCTTATCAACTAATAATACAGGAGAGTCCAGGGTCCAGTCAAGAGCCATCTACAATCCCCACTCTCATCTCTACATTCAATCCTTGTTAGCAATCAGCAATGATTGGTTCCTCCTGTATTCTGCAAAGACCACTGCCACCTGACCCCACTGCCGTGCCCCCCCCCAACCACCCCCCTACCCCCACCAGCCCCCTGCCCCCACTCCAACTGCCCCCACCCCCAGACACACACTGAGCTGAATCAAGTTTCCTCTGTATGCCCAGAGACATCTCCTCTTTCTCACAACCTGGTCCAATGCACTGACCAAGAGGATGAGTTGTTCTCTCACCGGCCACCAAAACACTCCCTGTTGTTTCCAGCAGGGATTTTCCAAGATTCCTGCCCATTCTCATCTTGTAGTCACATAGATTTAGCAGCAGCACACTGGGCTTAAAGGCTGAAATCATCCAGAGAAGTTTCAGAATCCTCATCTCTATCGCGTTGAGTTCAGAAAGTGTGGGGATTATCTGATCAAGTGTTTAAAATAATAAATGTGGGAGCGAGGGAGGGAGGCAAGGGGGAGATGGTAACCGAGGAGGGAGGAGGAAGTGGGGGCCAAGGGTGGGAGGGGGAATGATGGAACCTGTGATGGGGAGGGAGGAAGATGGGGAGGGGAGAGTGGAGATGGTGAGGAGAAGAGGTGAGAGGAGAATGGGGAGATGGTGAGATGAGGTAAGGGGAGGGAAGGGGAGGGGAGAGTGGGGAGAGGGTGAGGAGAAGGGGAGATAGTGAGGGGGGAAACTGCGTTTCACTAGTAACTCACTGAAACTGTCAATAATAATGAAAGTAAACGCTCTTTCTCCTTATTAGCTAAAGTACAAGAATTCACTGATCATCTGGATATAACTGGCAGTAACAGGTTTCACACTCCAATAACCAATCTGTAACAAACTATAATCCCATTACTCACTTAAACTTACCTCACAACTAGCCTCAATCCTATTCCTATGTAACAAGCTCAATAGTCTCCTCCTGTTCCTATGTAATAGACTCGAGGGGCTGAATGGCCTCCTCCTGTTTCTATGTAACAGGCTCGAGGGGCTGAATGGCCTCCTCCTGTTGCTATGTAACAGACTCAAGGGGTTGAATGGCCTTCTTCTGTTTCTATTTAACAGACTTGAGGGGCTGAATGGCTTCCTCCTCTTTATATGTAACATTTGAGAGGCTGAATGGCCTGCTCCCGTTTCTATGTAACAGAGTCGAGGGGCTGAATGGCCTCCTCCTGTTCCTAATGCTGCTCTTTTTGGGAATGAGGAAAAAACACTTTGTTTATATCACACCTTTCAAGATGTCAGGTTGTCCTAAAGCCCTTTACACCTAATGAGGTTCTTTCTCTGTACTCGGTGTTCTCTGTTGATTATCCATGCCTGAATGTGACTATTTCATCACACCCCTGACTGGCTTCCACATTCTACTCTCTGTAAACTTGGGGTCATCCAAAACACTGCTGCCCATGGCTTCAGTTATACCAAGCCCAATTTCTCCTATTCCCCATGTGCTCACTGACTTACACTGGCTCCTGGCCAAACATCTTCATTTCAAAATTCTCATCCTTGTTTTCTAAATCCTCCATGGCCTCACCCCCAGCCCTATCGTTGCAATCTCCTCCAGCCACATAACCCTCCAAAATATCTGCGCTGATGCACTTCTGGCCTCTAAGCATCCCGTTTTTATCACTCTATCATTGGTGGCCATGCCCATCACTGCAGCCACCAGTTTTAACAGATACTAATCCTAATATAGTCTATTCCCTAGTTTGTCCCTCAACATATTGTTTTAGAAAACTCCCACAAATGCATTCCATGAATTTATCCTTGAAGTTACTTTTGCCAATTTGGTTTTCCTGTCCTGGGAGTGTTTGATGGGGACAGTGTAGAGGGACCTTTACTCTGTATCTAACCCTGTGCTGTACCTTTCCTGTGACACAATGTGCTTTAATATATTCTGTTCACCAGCAATTGCATTCCTCATCTTGACTTGAAGAAACAAAAATTCCTCCCTGGCTCTCAGCTGCCAGTGAAAAGCACTTTCAGTTCCCGCAGGGGTTTGGAAAGGAATAGAACACATATGAGGAATGATGAAGTTCCTGAGGATGGTGCTCATTCTACTGCAGAGGAATGAAACTTCCATTACTGCCCAGTGTGCTCCTTCCTTCATTGAGATCAACAGTCACGTGGGAACCCAGTCAGCTTAATGGCAACTTGCAGACCCGACCCCCTCGCCTGCGACCCAATCCCCTCTCGCCCGTGTCCCCGACACCCTCGCCGCCCGCATCCCCGACCCCCTCCCTCACATATCCACTGATGGAAGGACATACTGAGGATTTCCTCCCTCTATAAAGAAACGGGCACCCAGTTATTTGTGTAAATAAAGAGCTGATCTGACCTCAGGGCCACCAGGTGACTGACTTTCTATTTCACTCAAAATGCAGTGAAGAGCCGAGAAGCTGCAGGAAGAATGGGGCATGTATAACCCTGGACAATAGTCAATTAGCTGTACAGATAGCTGACTAATGAAGACTTGTGAAGGTCCTGGATTGAAACAGATTTCTGTGGTTGGTTTTTTGTGGGCTGGTATGTTTACACTCAAGTACCCACAAGGAGGTAGCAAACCTTTCACTAAAACCACTGCAGTCCAGGTGGTGAAGGTGCTTCAACAACAGGGTCGAGGAATTTTATCATCACTGATACATACCAGCAAGACTTGGAGAGATGGTGTACTTTAATTTAACATTGCCAGTAGTGAGTGGACAGTGCTGCAGTTTGCAATGTGCACTGAAATAACCCAGTCTGTGTATGACACAGGTCAGTGGTGCAGGAAACAGGGTGGGGGACATTTAATGTTGATGTATAGCATGGCTTTCCTTCCTGAGTGAATGGAGCCGTAAACTAGTTACAATAAATGAGTTACTGCTTCTAATAAAAGTGAAAAAAATATTCTGGAAAACATATTGATGGTTTGCTAGTATTTCAGCGTTAATTTGAGCATCGATTTCAGCATTTGCTTCAGGCTATCAAGAGACATGGGGTTTAGTGAACCCTCCCCCCAAAGTTTGGGTGTCCTGTGACCCTCTTCCCCCGCTGCCCATCCTGACAGTATGCAGTGACCATCTCCTCACATCCCTGTCTCTCCCAGCCCCATCAAGATGCAGTTCCTGGTGACCATGAAATGGTGATCATTATTACTCAGAAATTGAATCAACCATTTTGAGAGGAGAGATGCTTTCCACAACAACCCTGGACCCTCCCCTGTAGGCCCTAAGCCCACCCCCCCACCCCCCACCAAACCATCTGAGGAACTTACTAAAAAAATGATAATGAAATACAAAGTCTGAAGGATTAGAAGCTTGAAAACACTGTTTACATCAACTTCAAATGACTCAAAAATCCCCAATAGTAACATGCCTTTTACAATTGAGTGCTTTGTTCAAATGGTCATGTGTTGATTGTCAGGGTTGAACATAGCTACTGATTCATACCCACAAGAAAGAGTCAAGAGCTCCTGCACCTTACCTTGTCTTTGCCTGAAAATAAATGTGCCAGTGTGTAAATACAGATTACTCTATTTCAATCCAATCAGCATTCCTCCCTACTCTTGAAATTATAGGTCATTCTTCCAGGTTGTTCTTGCTTTTCTCAAAGTATTGGCCAGTCTGATAGGACCCAGTTCATGAATCACTTCAAACAAAAACACACAGTACTATCATGTAAGGACACTGAAGAGTTTGAAGAAGCAGCTCATACTTGCCCTGTAATAATATTTACAGGATTATTACACATATGCTGCTGGTGGCACTTCAAGGCTTTGTGAACATCACTGTTTAAAAAAAACTAGGATACGGAGTGGCTTTGGGTCCTAATCATAGCTGTGTTTGGAAGCACATGGGTTCCAAATTACAACTTTGGGAGGTCATCTGACATTTCCCTCCAGACTGGCATCTAGTAGTCAGAGACTTCAACTGCCTCTGCTCAGCATGATTACCCTTCAGAACAATGAATTCTACAGCTCAGGCATGCACCTTTGGGCACTGATATTCTAACAAACCCTATGATTTTCCCAAGCAGCACATCCCACCACCCTGAACCATATTCCTCCTCAAATCAGGAATGAGATTGTGGGGGACAAATGGCAGAAGAGGCAAAGGCCAGGAGCAAGAGCAGAGTGAGGCTGATGGGGGATATCAGAGTAAAGGGAGAGGAGAGGGGGGAACTTTCTTGGTCAGCATGTTCTTGGCCCAACCAGGAGGGAAGCATTAATGGCATCAGGTGCTGGGGAATGAGGTGGGCCAAGTGTCTGTGGGAGAACACTTAGGTTAGAGTGATCATTAGGTTAGCAATGGAGAAAAGCAAGGGAAACCTGAAGTATAACTTCTAAATTGGAAAAGGGCTAATTTCAATTGGATGAGGGGGGGAATCTTGCTAGGGAATTTTATGGAAGCAAAGACTAAAACAGGGAAAGCACAAAAAGTGGATTGTGTTTTAGGAGATGTTTTGGGTACATGCTAAGTGCATTCCAACAAGAGCAAAGGTAGGGGAAACAAAGCCAGGATTCCTTGGGTGATGTGGGAGACAGAATAGAATGAAGCCAAAAACAAAAGGGTGCATGATGCAGGTCAGGTGAATTCTTCAACCAAAAACCAGGGCAAAAAATAATAAGTTGAGAAAGGAAGTGAAGAAAGTGAAGAGGGAAAGAAGACTGGGGGAGAGAGAATATATAGCAGTTAACATAAAAGGAAACAAGATAATCTACCGGCAAATAAATGGTAAGCAAGTAAGAGGTGGGATGAGGCTTATTAGGGACAAAGAGGGTGATATGCACTTAGCGGCGCAGGGCAAGGTTGGAAAGCTTAATCAGTTCTCTATTGGTAAACACTAAAGAGAAATCTGAAAATATCAGAAGGAGGGATGGTAGCAGTAATGGATGGGGTGAAAATTGATAGGAAGAATGTACCGGAAAGGTTAGTTAGACTTAAAGTGGTAAGTCACCTGGTTCAATGACTTGCATTCCCTGTTGCTAAGGGAAGTGTAAAACTAATCCAATTGAACTTTTGATGAAGTACAGAGAGGGTTAAAGAAGGGAATGTGGTGGATGTTGCCTATATGATACAAAATGCCTCATAAAATGCTGGTTAACAAATTTGAGGCTCGTGGAATAGGAGGGTCAGTGTCAGCTTGAATAAAAAATTGGCATAAGGACATAAATCGAGTCATGGTACTTAGTTGTTTTTCAGACTGGAGGGTAGGAGACATTGGTGTACTCTGACCACTGTTTTTGTGATATATAAAAAGTGATTTGGATATTGGCGGCTGCAATGTAATACAGAGAAGTGTGAGGTGTTACTTTTTGGTAGAAGGAATAGGGAAAGGCAATATAGACTTAATGGCAGAAAATGGTAATAACCTGGAACTCTCTACCTATGAGGGCGGTGGAAGCAGAGATGATCAATGATTTCAAAAGGAAAGTGGATGGGCACTGGAGGGAAATAAACTTGCAGGATTACGGGAATAGAGCAGGGGAATGGGCCTGACTGGATTACTCTACAGAGAGCCAGCATGGATTCAATGGGCCGGATATCACTATGACAGATTCCAAGATTTCTCTTGGACTGCTGATTTCAGCACAACGTCCTATACCTACTTCATGAAAAAACCTATTAGCTTTAAAATCCAAACTTGACATGAAACCCTTACACACAATCAGTCTTACGGCTATTGAGCAATAATGGGATTCTTTATTGAAAACTAATTGAAAAAAGAACGATACAGGTTCATGGTGCAAGTTAAATCCTGGCAGGATTCAGTCAAATGTAATTCTGCAGTTCCTCTCTTGCTCTCTCCGTCGCATTTCAAATTGTTTTGAGACATCCTCCACTTTCTTCTGGAGCAAGACTGAAGGAAAGCAAAACGATTATCAGCATTAAGTTAACACAAGCTTTGACAAGAACAGCAAGTGGATGAGTTGGGCAGCACGGTGCTATTAAACACCAAATCTCAGTCCAAAATCAATTCTTTTTTACAACAACTTCTTAAACAAGAGCCACAGAGCCAAGGGAAATGAATGGCACATACTGACCCCAACAGCTGTCTCTCTACTTCACTTTCCTCCTTTAAGACACTACTTAAAACTTGCTTCTCGGACCAAGCTTTTGGACACCTGAACTAACATGTTACTCGGTTTCATATTTTGTCTTATAATGTTCCTGTGAAGCATCTTGGGATGTTATGTTAAAGGCACCAGATAAATCCAGGTTGTTTTAATGGGCTCTCTCAACATTAATGTAAGTGACCATTCTCTACTGGAGGTTAAACAGCGTGTGCTGGCCGAATACTAAACCTCGGTGTGAATATGAACCTGATCTACTGTTTCTGGTAGAACCCACTGCAGGGCAATCATGTGTGGAAATCCTGGCAATTTTGTTCATTCCTACCTCAGGAATGTGGAGGATAATTGCAGCATCTCAACTATTACTAGCTTGAGATCAGCAGACCTTGCTAGGTCCTGGATGTGTGTGTGTGCCAGTGTTCATATGCCAGGCGCCAGTTGACTCTTGCTTGCAAAATCAAAGATATTGCCTGGGATAGTATTGTACTGTCAAATCTGCAGGAGCTTTATAATGGAAATCAAATCTACCTGATTGTAGTTCTTGCCTGTTCTAAAGGATAGAAGAGCAAATGCTTTGAGGGGAACGAGAATAATCCCCGGCACTGAGCCCACTCCATAGCCACAGCTGGTGGTACTGTGAGTAATCAGATCTTAGACTAATAGTATATGCAAGAAAAGCCTGAAGAGCTTAAAAGAGCTCTGAATACTTCAGCTCTGTGATAATGTGGCTGCAGCAATAAAGACTTGCATTTAGATAGGCCACCTCAAGTGCTTTACAACCAATGAAATGCTTTCGAAATGTAGCTATTGTATTGTAGGAAATGCACAGCCAATTTGTGCACAGTAAGCTCCCACACATACCAACACAATGGCAACCAGAGAATCTGTTTATACTGATGTTAATTAAGCAATAAATATTGGCCAGGAGACCGTCAGAACTCCCTTGCTCTTTGAAATGGTGCATTGGAATCTTTTACATCCACCCAAGACTGGTCTCCGTTTAAAGTCTCATCTGAAAGATGACATCTCCAATTGTGCAGCACTCCCTATGTACAACACTGGATTGTCAGCTGAAATCTCCGGAGGGGGACTTGAACCCATGAACTTTGACTTGGGGGCATGAATGCTACCCACTAGGTCAATACTGACAGTCCAATAGAGAACTTCACAGGAAACTTTGGCAATGGGAGAATTTGGAAATCAAATAGTTAAAGAGAAAACAGAGGGAACCAGCCAGCACACGTTCAACTCTGAGTATACACCATTTGCAGTGTAAGAACTTCTAGCGCTTTTGAATATCATGTCCTTGATGCCTCTTTAAAGATAACCCAAAAAAGCCGTAATAAATACCTGAGCTCTGGTCAATCCACTGCAGTGAATCCATGTGCGCATTGAGAATTTTGCAAATCTGTTGCAGCTGAAAGAGAGGTAAGTGAGAGATCGATGCGATAATTTAATAAAGGCTGTAACCCATTCAGAGAATCTCAGTAGCAGCTTTCTATACTTAATAATCACTTGTATTTTGAACACTGATGCCTGGGCAAATGGCAATGCTGCACTCACATGGCACCAAGCAACAGCATTGGCAGGAGCAGAAACAAAATGCTAAAATGGTCAGTATGAGAACTCTAGCTTTCCAGTTCACTTTGTGCTTCATATAAGAGACGAGTGACTCCATAAGGAACATTTTATTCTGCAGGCAACCCAACTTAAAACTTGGAAATCTGTCATTTAAAGACTAGGATTTTTTTTTGTGGGGGGGAGCTGAATCTATGCTGGCTGCAACATGGCAAATAATTATTTTTACATCCATGACTGCTCAGAGTAGTGTGTCTACAATCCAATGACCCCTAATATTCATGTCAGCATCACTTTGGCAGGATACACAGTGCCAACTATGTTAGTTCTAGTTCACATACATGGTGCTGGGACCACCGTTGTTTATCATTTCTATCAATGATTTTGACTCGGGAATCAAAAGTACAACTTCAAAACTTGCAAATGACACCAAATTGGGGGCATGCTTAATGCAGAGGATGACAACATCAAAATACAAGGCCGTCCCTAATCACCCTTCAACTGAGTGACTTGCTAGGCCATTTCAGAGCGCAGTTAAGAGTTATAAATTTGTAGAATTGGCAAAGAAATTCTATATGGTTAAGCATGAGATGGTACATTTTAGTAGGATGAATACGTAGGCTACATGTATCTAAATGGGGTAGAGGAACAGAGAGGTCCAGAATAGATACACAGGTCACTTAAAAGTAATGGCACAGGTCAATAAGGCTATCAAAAAAAAAGTGAACAAAGGAGCAGGGGCACAACTAGTCTAGTTCTGGTCACCACACTGGAGGAAGAATGTGAGGATCCTTCAGAGGATTTACCAGAATGGTTCCAGGGATGAGGGATTTTAGCTACAAGATTAGGTTGGAGAAGCTGGGGTTGTTCTCCTTGGAGCAGAGGAGATTGAGGAGAGATTTGACAGAGGTGTACAAGACAATGACAGCATTGGATAAGGGTTTTTTTGTTCTTTCATGGGATATGGGCGTCACTGGCAAGGCCAGAATTTGTTATCTAAGCCGAATTGCCCTTAAACTGAATGGCTTGCTAAGGCCATTTCAGAGAGCAGTTAAGGGTCAACCATGCTGTGGGTCTGGAGTCGCATGTAGGCCAGACCAAATAAGGATGGTAGATTTCTTTCCCTAAAGGGCATTAACGAACCAGATGGATTTTTGCGACAAATCAATGATAGCTTCGTGGCTGCCATTACTGAGGCTAGCTTTTAATTCCAGCTTTCTAGCTTTTAATCCTGCTGTGGTAGGATTTGAACCCTCTGTCCCTAGAGTATTAGTTTGGGCCTCTGGATCACTAGTCCAATGGCATTGCCCTTACCCTTTCAAAGGCAGTCAAGGAAAAGCTCTTCCCATTAGCTGATGGCCAAGGATGAAGGGGACACAGATTTAAGCCTTCTGGCAAGAGATGCAGGGGGAATGGGAGGAAGAACTTTATATGCAGTGAATGATAATGATTTGTAACTTGCTGCCCACAAGGGTGATGGAAGCAGAAACAAGGATTTCAAAAGGAACTTGGATGGGCACTTGAAGGGAATAAACTAACGAGTGGGGGGAGTGGAATGTACTGGACCGCTTATGGATTCTGTGCATAGACTTGATGGGTTGAATGGCCTCCTGGTGTCATAAAAGGCTACTGACTCTCCACATCAAAAAAGGATTTGAGGCACTGGAGATGAACAGAACTGAGAGATTATACGAAATGGGTGAGATTGAACAGACCGTGGCTCTTTTTTCTACAATAGAAAAGACTGAGGGGGGACTTGATAGAGATCTTGAATATTATGAAATGGTTTGACAGGATAACAGAAATGTTTTCACTTGAGGGTAAGCCCCTAAAGAGTGATAAATAAGATCATAACTAATCAATTAAATAGGGAATACAAAATAGCAAAGAGTGGTGAGAATGTGGAACTCACTACCAAAAGGCAACTCAAATAGACAGTTAAGGAGCAACCAGAAGAAAAAAAAAGATAAGGAATAGAAGGACATTCTGCTTCACATGAGATGAACCAGGGTGGCAATGGGGTCCTGTGGATGATAAACATCCACTTGGATTAGGTGGGCTGACAGCCTATTCTGATAATTACTATGGAGGAGTTTGTAATGATAATAGAGGAACACATCAACACTAACCTGTCCAAGATGACCATTTGAATAGGCCAGCCACCACCCCACTCCCCAACCCCAACATTATTTACGCACAGCTTCAGGTGATGAGCTAGCAGACAGTTTGATGGGCTGAACAGTCTCCTTCCTACACATTACCAAATCTTTATCAACCGACATTGCATCCACTTACAGGATCGCTGATCTCAGAGGAGCTGTTGGTGGTGTTGAGATGCTGGATAATTTCTTTCAGATCCTGGGCCATCCTCTTCAGCTGAGCATCAATATTCTCCGCCAATTTATAACTAGACAGGAACACAGAACAGAGTAACAGGTCTGTCTTTTTTTGGTTCGGGACAGGGAGAGGAGGACAGCAGTGGTCATGAACATTTACCATGTTGAGTTCAATTCTGACATCCTGACACTGTCCCACCATCAGCTGAGAACAGAGCCCAGAAAATGAACTGACATGGTCGCAGCTGCAACTTTGTAGAAATGACTCGGCAGCTCGTCCACCATACGTAGGTACACCACACAAACACTGCTGAAATAAGCGTCACCACTATAAGGATCTGAGCACCTTGCCAGTTTGGATCCCAAATATTTCCCTCCCAGTTTCATGAGATTACCACACTGTTTCTCACATCTCTGAGCTGCTTTGTGATCGCCTTGATTATCTACATTTTCAAAGTCCACCAGCGCACTCAATTGTGCTGAATGGGTGCAAATTAACTATTCATGTCATATTTTAATCTGTTTTTAACAACAGGGAATAGCGAAGTCAATGTCTTCAATGTCAATCAAACTCTGTTACATAGTCACCAACACAACCCCATTCCGTCACTATTCCAGACTGCTCAGAAATTTAAAATCCAATTTGGATTCTAAAAAGTGAGCTTCCAAGCACTCCCTCCTCTCCATCACCTACTTTCACCTCCCATCCTGGCCACAGCTCAAATTTTCAACAAATCCTTTTCCTCTTTCTTGCTCACTCAATGATTTCCTTCCCCCTGTTTCTCACCCAAAAGGGCTTGCTGACACTCACTGGATTGTACATGCCTAATCCTTCAAATTTAAAATTCTTATTCTTGTGGTTAAGTAACTCCATGTATGGATTCACCCCTTCACATCTGTTCTGGAAGTGTTTAACGAGGACAGTGTAGTAGGTAGAGCTTTACTCTCTATCTAATCCCATGCTGTACCTGTCCTGGGAGTATTTAACGGGGACAGTGTAGAGGGAGCTTTACTCCTTTATTTAACTCTGTGAAATACAGGGCCCTGGATATAAATACCCAACACTCACGTGTGCTCCCGTTCTTCATCTGCATGCTGCAGGTAAATGGTACCATGTTGATCCCTGACAGATTGCTCCAGCGGTGCCAGCAGGTCTTCCAGTTCCTTCTGCTGTGACAAGATGAAGTCAAGCTCCTGGTCCAGTCTACCAGAGAAAAAAGTTCACATGAATCACATGTTCCATTCTCTCCGTGCGTTTACTAATTTAAAATCAAGTAGACCAGGGATGATCTCATCTCCTTTCTGTTCACTTCCAAAAATACAGTCTATCAGACAAATCATTCAAATTCAGGCACTCCACATTACGATAATAATATTCTGTCTGCCCTGTTGTTCTGGGGTTCACCTCTACTCTTTGCAGAAGCAGCAGCAGAAATAGCATGCTGATGGAAAGTTCTCAGTCACACACAAACGTAGGCCAGAAAGAAAATCCTGGAGTAGGTAGAACCACAGGATCTACAGCTCTGCCTCAAATGGCTAACAAATGCCATTGCACAAAAGGACTGTTCAATAATTAATTTAAAAAAAAATTCATTCACAAGATTTGGGTGTTGGCGGCAAGGCTTTATTCCCCATCTCTATTAAAGCAAATAACTTGCAAGGCCATTTCAGAGGGCAGTTAGGAGTCAACCATATTACTGAAGTCCAGATGGGCAAGGATAAATTTCTGCCACAATAATGACAACCCAGTAGCTTCATGGCCATCATTACTGATACTAGCTTTTGTTAATTAAATTTAAATTGGAAATAATCATTGGAAATAATCATTGCCTGTGTGATGCAAATGTCAACTTGCTAATTATCAGCCCAAGCCTGAATGCTGTCCAGATGCACGTGGGCACAGGTTGCTTCAATATCGGAGGAGCTGCAAGTGATACTGGACATTGCAATCATCAAAGATCCCCATCTTCTGATTGTATGATGGAGGGAGGGTCATTGATGAAGCAGGGCACTACACTGAGGAGCTCCTGCAGCGATGTCCTGGGACTGAGATTATTGACTTTCCATAGCCATCTTCCTTTGGGCACAGTGCGACTCCAGAGGAGAGTTTTCTCTGATTTCCACTGACTTCAATATTAATTAGGTTCCTTGATGTCACACTGTTAAGATGCTGACTTGATGCCAAGGGCAGTCTTGGAACTCTTGAATGCAGCTCTTTTTGTCTATGTTTGGATGTCTGGACTAAGGCTGAGGTAAGGAGCTGAGTGCCTCTGGCAGAACCCAAACTGAACATAGGTGAATAGTTCGTCGCTGTCCAAGTGATGCTTGATAACACCGCCAATGACCCCTTGCATCACTTTGCTGATGGACAGTAGACTGATGCAGCTGGAGTTGGCTGGATTCTATTTGTCCTGCTTTTTATGGACAGGACATAGCCAGGCAATTTTCTACACTGTCGGGTAGATGCCCATGTTGTAGCTGCACTGGAGGATGGTGCTAGTCCTGGAGCACAAGTACTGGAGTACCATAGCTGGAATGCTGTCAGAACCCATTGTCTTTTGCGGTATCCAGTACCTTCAGCTGTTTCTTAATATCACATGGAGTGAATTGAATTGGCTGAAGACTGGCATCTGTGATGCTGGGGACCTCAGGAGGAGGATGGATCATCCATTCAGCACTTCTGGCTGTAGCAAATGCTTCAGCCTCATCTTTTGCACTGATGTGTTGGGCTCCTCCATCATTGATGGGGATATTTGTGGAGCCTCCTCCTCCAGTGAGTTATTTAATTGTCCACCACCATTCATGACTGGATGTGACAGGACTGCAGAGCTTAGATCTGATCCATTGGTTTTGGAATGTCCTATTTCTGTCTATCACATGATGTTTCCACTGGCCAGCATGCATGTAGCCGTGTTGACACCTCATTTTTAGGTATGCCTGATGCTGCTCCTGGCGTTACTTCCTGCACTCTTCATTGATCTCCTGGCTTGATGGTAATGGTAGAGTGGGGGATATACTGGGCCATGAGGTTACAGGTTTGAGTACAATTTTGCTGATGCTGATGGCCCACAGCGCTTCATGGATGCCCAGTCTTGAGCTGCTAGATCTGTTCGGAGTTTCTCCAATTTAGCATGGTTGTAGCGTCACACTTCATAACGGAGGGTATCCTCAGACGGGATTGCGCCTCCAAAAGGACTATTCAGTTGTCACTCCTATCATGACTTTCACGGACAAGATGAGTCTATGACAATTAGACTGGTGAGGACAAGGTCTAGTATGTTTTTCCCTCTTGTTGGTCCCCTCACCACCTACCGCAGACCCAGTCTAGCAACTACGTCCTTCAGGACTCAGCCAGCTCGATCAGTGGTGGTGCTATCGAGCCACTCTTGGTAATGGACATTGAAGTCCCCCACCCAGGGTACATTTTGCACCCTTGCCACCTTCAGTGCTTCCTCCAAGTGGTGTTCAACATGGAGCAGCACTGATTCATCAGCTGAGGGGGGACGCTAGTTGGTAATCAGAGCTCCTTACCCCTGTTTGACTTGATGCCATGAGATTTCCTGGGGTCCGGAGTCAATGTTGAAAGCTCTCAGGTCAACTCCCTCCCAACTGTATACCACTGTGCTGCCACCTCTTGTGTCCTGTCCCACCGGCAGGACAGACCCACACAAGGGATGGTGAGAGTGGTGTCTGGGACATTGTCAAAAAGGTGAGATTCGGTGAGTATGACTATCTTAGCTTGTTTGTTTTTAATAAATCTTCATTTTTAAAGAAACTTTTTTTTTTTTACAACAGTCATAATGAGTAATTGTACAAAAAAGCTTACAGTGCAGCAATAATTCAATATGCTTACATTTGGAAGAGAAAGAGAAAGGAAATAGAAGTAGGAGGATGAAGAAAAAGGATGGAAAAAAACCCTTCCCAACCCCCAAGTAAATAATAAGAAAACCAACAACAATCAGAGGTCAGATAGAGTCCCACCTGATACAATACATACAACCTAACAAACCTAGAGAGCTGTAGTTCCTCAGGCTGCCAGAAAAGGCTGCCAAGCTACATAAAATCCCATCAGTGGAGCCTCTTACAGTGTATTTTATTTATTCAAGTTTAAGATTCTGCATAAGATCACGTATACAATTAGTAAAAGAAGGTGGGGGCAGACTGTTTCCAATTTATAGAATAATATGTCTAGCCATTAACGTTGAAAAGGCGAGTGCATCAGTCTGGATTTTTGTAAGGAGGATGCCATTTGGTTCCACTCCAAAGAGTGCTGTAAAGGAGAAGGTTCAATGTTGTTACTGAAGATATGAGAGAGTGATGTGTCAGCCTGTTGTTTGACTAGCCTGTGGAATAGCGCTCCTAATTTTGGCACAAGCCCAGATGTTAGTCAGGATGACTTTGCAGGGTTGACTGGCAAGTGCTTTGTCAATTCTAGTGCCAAGGATGATGCCAGGTGGTCCATCCAGTTTTATTCTTCAATTTTTCTGTAGCGGTTTGATAACCATTTGGTCAGTCATGCCTGTCCTGGCTCTTGAAAAGCACGACCTTGTATCATTTCAGTTTTTTGTCAGTAACCCTATCAGTCCTCATCTTCAAATACCAGCTTAATTTCCCCTTTAAAAACTTATTTATGTATTCCAGTACCTTTTCAGGTAGAGTGATCCCCATCCCAATGACTCCGTAAATAAAAAAAAAATATCCTTATCTCCAATCTGGACCTTTTGCCAATGATTTTCAATCTCAGATCCACTTTTCTCCTTTATTTACACAATTAAAATCGATCTTCAAAACCTCAAATAGGTCACCTCTTAACATTCCTAACCTCTCCTCATAACTGCAATCTCTCAGGCCTGCTAACATCTGGGTAAAACTCCTCTGTAACCTTTTTAGGCCCCTTATGTTTTTCCTGGACTGTCCACAATATTCCAGCTGAAGTCTAACTGGTGATTTATAGAGCTCTAACATGATCTATTTGATTTTATATTCTACTCAAACTCAAGTGATCCATATCCTTTTTATTCCCATCTTATCAACTTGTCCTGTCACCTTTAATGATTTGTGTAGATGGACACCAAGGTGTCTGTGCTCATCTACACTTTTCAAACAACTCCATTTAGAGTGTGTTCTGCCTTTCCATATTAGTCTTCCCAAATCACATTTCATACTTCTCCACATTAAACTTCACCTGCCATGCTTCTATCCATTCCACCACCCCAAAGCCTATAAACTACCTTCATACTGACCTATTTTGTCAAATTACTTGGCATAGGTTCATAGAATGGTTACAGCACAGGAGGTCATTTGGCCCAGCGTGTCAGTGCTGGTTTTGCCAAAGAAGCAATTCACTAGTGCCATTATCTTGCCTTCTCCCTGTAACCCTGCACATTTTTCCTTTTCAGATAATCTAATTACCTCTTCAATGTCTTGATCGAATCTGTCTGCACAACACTTCAATCAAATCTCCTCTCAACCTTCTCTTCTCCAAGAGAAACAATCCCAATGTCTCCAAGCTTTCTACATAACTAAACTTCCCTGGAAGTCCTTGTGAATCTTTCTGCACTGTCTAATGCCTTCACATCTTTCCTAAAGTGCGGTGCCTAGAGCTGGACACAATACTCTAGTTGAGGCTGAACCAATGTTTAATACAGGTTTACCATAATCTCTTTGCTCTTGTACTCTATGCCCCTGTTTAAAAAGCCTAGGATACTGTATGTTTTATTAACTTCTCTCTCAATCTGTCCTGCCACCTTCAATAATTTGTGCAAGTATACGTCCAGATCCCTCTGCTCCTGCACCCTCTTTAGAATTGTACCTTTTATTTTACATTGTCTGTCCATGTTCTCCTCACCAAAATGAATCACTTCACAGATCTGTAAGCTTTATAATCCTGCTCCCTAACCTGAATCTAGTGCATTTATAAAAATTAGAGTAATGGACGCAACACTGACTCTTGGAGAAACATGGCTGAAAAATACCTCCCAGTCAAAAAAAATCTATCCATCAATGCCCTTAGCTTGCTGTCACACTACTTTCCTTTTAATTCCATGGGCTTCCATTTTAATAAGCCTCCTGTATATCACTTTGTTAAATGCCTTCTCAAAGTCCATATTTACATCTACTGCGCCATCTTGATCAATTTTCTCTGTTACCTCAAAGAATTAATTCAAAGAAGTCAAATTTCAGCAAATCCATGCTGGATCTCTTAAACTAACCCTTCCAAATAAAAGCTTATTTTGTTCCTAATAATAGAGGAGACATCATCGTTGAATCGAAGGACAGCTATCCAATATTGGCTGACCAATATCCCATAACTGGCCTTGCTGAGTCATGCCTCTGTTAATGCAACCACATTATAACCACATGTCTGGGGTTATTTATGCCTGCAACACACCAGCCACTATGGATATTGACATAAACACCACCTGGAACACACAAGCAAACTCTCAGGCTCCAGCCATTCCTCAAGTTCCAAAGCACAGAGCTCAAGCAACTGGTGGCACTTGCTGCATGACAGTCATGCAGGAGGTATCAAATGTCCTAAAGTTCCCACAATGAAAGGGGTGCTCAAGCAATGGCCTGTATGATTGTCAATCCACTGGCTTTTGAATCACTGAGGACCAGGCCACAAACTCCAAATCCAAGCAACTGTGTCCAAGACACTGATCTATAAAACTCTAAGAATCTTTCCTAGGAATGACAGTAAATTAGTAAAGGTTACTAAAGGCACTGGAAATTAAATAGCAGGTGCAGAAATTGTAGATGCTCAAATCAATCTCTGATAACTCTTTTGATTCAGGAATGATCTGCTCAAATTGACAATTTTCTAATGTCACTTCATTATTCAAAAGAAGCCCTGTTTTCTTTAACGAAAAATATCTTTTAGCACAAAGAGAAGCGGGTAATTCTCCCAATGCCTTGGCCAGCATTCAATGCTCAACATGACCTAAAGCAAAGGCGTAGTGGTAATGTCACTGGACTAGTAATCCAGAGACCCTATGGACATGGGTTCAAATCCCACCATGGCAGCTAGTGGAATTTAAATTTAATTAATAAATTAAACTACATTGGATTGTCATAGAAACCCATCTGGTTCACTAATGTACTTTAGGGAAGGAAATCTGCCGTCCTTACCTGGTCTGGCCTACATGTGACTCCCGACCCACAGCAAAGTTCTTAACTGTCCTCTGAAATGGTCTAGCAAACCATTCACTCAGGTCAAGGGCAATTAGGAATGGGCAACAAATGCTGACCCCACATCTCACATTTGTGGGGCCTTGGCGGTTGACCATTGGAATGGAACAGCTGTATTAATAAACAACATTAGAGCATAATGATATTCTAAGGGCATGAGGAAGACAGAATCCACAACACCACACCAAAATGACAATATTGAACAGAGACTTACCTCTTCTGATCCAGTTTCACTTTCTCTGCTTCTCGGTGCAAGGCAGTGATCTAAGAAAAAGCAAACAGGTGTGTTGGGTAGAAGACATTCAACATTCACCTGCTAACTCACCGGGAGCAACCCTTAGCAAAAGTTGATTAATACCTAGTGGCTGCAACCAGGAATATACAGGGATTGTAAATCTCCCAGTCAGAACCAAAGTGATACACTGAAAAGATGCCAGCTAGGATTTATATCCTATTATGAAGTTTCTGTACGAGGGAGGTCGTTTGTCGAGCTTCTTTCTACAACACAGCATTGTGACATGATCTCACACTTGTATTAAAGCTGAAAGATGCCAGAAAATATTCCAATTTCAGCTACTAGACATTGAGTAGAATGCTGTCCAAAATACCCCATGCTCAGCCTCCTCTTTAGAAGATAACCAGGGTTTATTTCCCTCACTTCCCACAGCAGCCACGCTGATAAATTCACCTGTTTTCAAGGTAGTATGGAGCAATGGTATCATTCCCATGTGGAATTGTCTCCAGACCGAACACAATCATTTCACAAAAGACCTTTCCAGCTAGTGCACAGAAGCACAGACACTTCAACAGGGCCTTCACCAATGAACACTTTGTGTTGGCCTTCACAATGGAAAAGGACGATGCAGGTATAGACATCAGTGTGGAGGACTGTGAAATATTAGAGCAAATTAACATATAGGGAGAGGAGGTGCTAGCAGGTTTAGTGGCCTTAAAAGTGGATAAATCTGCAGACCTGGATGAGATGTATCCCAGGCTATTCAGGGAGGCAAGGGAAGAGATATCAGGGCCCCTGGGAGTAATTTTCAAATCCTGTCTGACCACAGGTGAGGTGCCAGAAGAATGGACGAATGCTAACGTTGTTCCATTATTTAAAAAGGGAAGAAGGGATAGACCAGGAAATTTCAGGCCAGTCAGTCTAACCTCAGTGGTGGGGAAGTTACTAGAAAGAATTCTGAGGGACAGAATATATCTGCACTTGGAGAGACATGGATTAATCAGGGACAGTCAGCATGGATTTGTTCAGGGAAGGTCGAGTTTGACAAATTTGATTGAATTTTTTGAGGAGGTAGCCAGGGGTGTTGATGAGGGTAATGCATTTGATGTGGTCTACATGGACTTTATCAAGGATTTTGATAAGGTCCCTCATGGCAGACTGGTCAAGAAAGTAAGAGCCCATGGAATCCAAAATTGGTTGAGAGGCAGGAAGCAGGGGGTGATGGTAGAGGGATGTTTCTTTGACTGGAAGTCTGTTTTCAGTGGGGTTCCGCAGGGCTCGGTGCTGGGGCCCTTGCTGTTTGTGGTGTACATAAATGATTTGGACTTATTATAAGGGGTATGATCAAGAAGTTCACAGATGACACGAAAATTGGTAGGGTGGTAAATAGTGAGGAGGATAGCCGTAAACTGGAGGTTACCAATGGACTGGTCAGGTGGGCAGAGCAATGGCAAATGGAATTCAGCCCAGAAAAGTGTGAGGTAATGCACTTGGGGAGGGCTAACAAGGCAAGGCACTATGAATGGTAGGACCCTGGAAAAGTAATGAAGATCAGAGGGACCTTGGTGTGCTTATTCATAGATCCCTGAAGGTAGCAGGGCAGCATATGGAATACTTGCCTTTATTAGCTGAGGCATAGAATACAAAGCAGGGAGGTTATGCTGGAACTGTAAAAAATACTGATTAGGCCACAATTGGAGTACTGCATGCAGTTCTGGTCACCACGTTATAGGAAGGATGTGATTGCACTGGAGAGGGTGCAGAGGAGATTCACTAGCTTGTCTGGAGGGTCTGAGCTATGAGGAGAGATTGGATAGGCTGGGGTTGTTTTCCTTGAAGCAACGAAGGTTGGGAGGGGACCTGATAGAGGTGTATAAGATTATGTGGGGCATAGATAGGGTGGATAGGAAGGAACTTTTTCCATTAGTAGAGGGGTCAATATCCAGGGGCATAGATTTAAGGTAAGAGATAGAAGGCTAAGAGCGAAGTTGAGGAGAAAGTTTTTAACCCAGAGGGTGGTGGGGGTCTGGAACTCACTACCTGAGAGGGTGGTTGAGTCAGAAACTCTTGTAACATTTAACAAGTATTTAGATATTTACTTGCGTTGCCATAGCCTCCAAGGCTATGGGCCAAGCGCTGGAAAATGGGATTCGTGTAGTCAGATCTTTGTTGACCGGTGTGGACACAATGGGCCGAATGGCCTCCTTCTGAGCTGTGGGCCTATAAGTCTATAACACTCATTACTGCTCACTTGAACTTGGGTCCAAGACGTGAAAGGGCAACATTTCACCCATTGGAATATCTAGTTTCTAACACCACTCTCTCCCATTCTACACAATTATTTCATTGGAACAATAAATTAGTCCATTTGTTCAGTGATTGGGTGTGGGTGGTGGAGGGGGTGTTTTGTTTTTATTACATGAGTTCTTGGTACATGAACGAGGTTGTACTTGTTAACCTGAGAAGATGGTGTGTGACTTTCTACCTCAGCCACTGCAGTCCTTGCGGTTCTGGTGCTCCCATGATAAAATTAGGCATGGAATTCAAAATTCTGATCCAGCAAAAAAATTTAAGGTAAGAGTTGCGGAACAATTAGCAGCAACAAGGACGATTACAAACCCAAACAATATCCTTCACAAAGGAGACATATGATGTGCTTGCTTGATTGCTAACTGGTTAGCTATCTCTTCTTTAACCTTAACTAAAGTCCAACAATTTAAATCAGCAAGGCAGGGAGGGAAGAGAAAAATAACGTGAGCAAGATAGTAAAACTCTGGACAGATTTGAACACTCAGTATCAACTCTTTTTACGACAATTGGATAGTATGTATTTTGCTTACCTTCTCCCCATTCTCGATGAGCATTCGGTCCCAGGCGTTGACTTGGGTGGCCTGGTGCAGGAACTGTTTCTCTTGATCCTCCAGCTCCACACTCCACTTGTTGATGAGACTCTCCAGCTGAGCATATGACATAACTGGAGGGGCACTGCAAACAGAAAGGACATCAACACTCAAACCAACTTCAATTCAGGCCACATCTCCAAAATCCAATTCCATACCAGTGTCATTTCAACACAGTAGTCCAACATCCTTCAACGTTGTAATTGAGCCCTGCCATAACCTGGTGTTCAACCTCTTGTTAGACTCCGTTCCTCACGCAGTTTTCTATTTGAGAGGAAGTTATGGGATTCTTTAAATGAATATTTAACAGAAGTAGGCAAGGTACCTTTGCATGGAACTAAAGAGGGAGAACGTGATGCCATCAACCAAGTGATATTCCCTAATCTCAGCCCAACCTTCTTCAATGGCCTTCCTTCCATTGCAAGGTCAAAGGTGGGGACGTTTGCTGATGATTGAACATTGCATCATTTGCAACTCCTCAGATAATGATGCAGCCCATATCCAAATGCAGCAAGACCTCGACAATATCCAGGCTTGGGCTGACAAATGGTAAGTAACCTTCACACCACAAGTGGCGGACAATGGCCATCTCCAACAAGACAGAATTTAACCAACGCCCCTTGACCTTCAATGGCATTACCATGGCTGAATCCTCCACTATCAGCATCCTGGGGGGAGTTACCATTGACCAGAAACTGAACGGGACTAGCCAGATAAACACTATGGTTACAAGAGCAGGTCAGAGGCTGGGAATTGTACAGTAAGCAACTCAACTTCCGACTCCCCAAAATCTATCCACCATCTCATCGTCAGCAATCCCTTGGAATAGAGGATGACGCCTGTCCGTCAGGCTTGGTGAGACTTCAGATGACTGAGGAGCCTAATTCTGGATCCACATGTGCTTCTGAATTGGAGACACGTTGTTGCACAGAGGAGTGGAAATCACAGCCTCGGGTTGGCTTCCTTCTCCTTCCTCTGCCACCATTTCACCTTGCTGTTGAGTCGCTGAGCCTCGAAGTGGCTTGCGCCTTGATGGACCATGCCAAGCAACCGGCAGCAACTTCCACTCAGTCAGTGAGCTTTAGGGCAACCTTGAACATATCCTTATACCTTTTCCTTTGGCCACCCTTTGAACATCGGTCAATGGAGAGCTGAGAGAAGAGAACCTGCCGAGGGAGATGGTTCTCAGGCATCTGGATACAATGGCCGGTCCATCAGAGTTGGTTTCACAGGAACAGGGCTTCAATGCTGGTAAACGCAGCTTCGTGGAGGATGCTCGCATTAGTCTGGCAGGCCTCCCATTTCATCCCCAGGATTCGATGCAAGCACTACCGATGGAAGCTCTCAAGGATCTTAATGTGGCGTAGGTAGACAGTCCACGTTTCGCTGCAGTAGAGAAGGGTAGTCAACACAACAACCTTATAAACTAGAACCTTTGTTGACTTCCAAAGGTCCCTGTTGTCAAAGACACGTTGGCGCAGCTTGAAGGCAGCAGCGCTGGCACAGTTGACTCAGTGTTGGACTCTCTCATTGATGGTATTCCCTAGGGAGAGGTGGCTGCTGAGATAAGGAAAGTGCTGCACATACTCCAGAACCATCCCATCTTTGTGGTGTCAGCATTCAATATCGTCTGGCCGGGAAGCTCTTCAATCTTTGTCATTTCCGGACAAAAACAAAACTCACCACCATGGGCATCCATGACCTTCAGCTTGATGACAACTCACTCTGTACACGACATGCAAAGGACGCTTGACCCCTTCAATATCTCGTAAAAGAGGCTTGGCCTGTCCTTAAACATTGCCAAGATGAAGGTCCTTCACCAAACTTCCCTGGGCCAGTTGAGCATCCCACTGCACCATCCATCCACCATCTACATGGCACAAGTCAGGAATGTGATGGGACACTCTCCACTTGCCTGGATGGGTGCAGCTCCCACAACACAAGAAGCTTCACACCACCCAGGACAAAGCAGCCCGCTTAATTGGCACTACATCTACCACCTTCAACATCCATCTCTCCATCACAGATGCACCGTGGATGCACCTCATGCCATCTACAAGATTCACTGCAGCAACTCACCAAGGTCCTTCAACAGCATCTTCCAAACCTCTGATCTCTACCACCTAGAAGGACGACGGCAGCAGATGCATGAGAACACCACCACTTGGAAGCCACACACCATCCTGTCACTGGGTCAAAATCCTGGAACCAGCACTGTAAGTGTACCCAAGCCACATGGACTGCAGAGGTTCAAGGCAGCAGCTCACCACCACCTTCTCAGAGGTAATTCAGGATGGGCAGTAAATGATGGTCTTCCCAGCTACACTCACATCCCATGACTAAAGTAAAACCAAAAGACATGATCTAGTGACACCAGTAAGAGCTCAGATAGAGAAAAAACTAACAGTATGAAAGCACAAGGATTTAGGTGGGTGGGAGTAAGATCTGTGCAAATACCTCCAAGAACCCAAGGATTTCTGGCACCTAAACTACCAGTGCCACAACCTCCTTGAATACACTATCCTGGAACAGACCAAACCCTCCCCCCCACCCCCCCCCAACCCACCCTCCCAACCACAACACACCATGCTCCATCACATCAATCACCACCTTATGCTAAACCAACACCGACCCCCGGCCACCTTAATTGCCTCCCTGAAGGTAGGAAAATTGACGTTTTGCAAATAAGCCAATTAATTAAAAATTTTGTGAAGATGCCATTTTCTGCGCATAATAAAAATTGCGCTTCGAGCTATACCAAGTGTTCTATCCTGTGCCCTTCTGGCATGGGACTGTTAACACCCTATGGCTGCCAGACCATAAGCATTCTGCTGTGTAGAGGCACAAATGATGATAGGAAGACTTTGCACAAACATCAGGGAACATAGCAAACTCATCCCTTCCAGTAGCTGACAGAAGGATTCTCTTACCTACTGGTAATGGGAGCAGCACTGGTGGTGGTGATGGTGGCAGCAGTGGTGCCAACAGCAGTGATGGTTGCAGCAGTGGTGGTGCTCACACTCGTGGTTGCCGCAGCTGGTCCTGGCGTTAGAGAGAAACTCGCTGGTGTCTTCAACCCCAGAGAAAACCCAGTGTTGGTGGTCGTTGTAGCAGCGGAGGTGGAAGCTACAAGGTAAAGGCATTGGCTGTTATCTCCTGACAACAGCAGTGATTTTACTTTCTACATACAAGCACGTGAATTAGAAGGAGTAGGTCACAAGGCCCCTCGAGCCTGCTCCGCCATTCAATAAGATCATGGCTGATCTGAATGTAATCTCAACTCCACATTCCCATGTACTGCCTTTCACCCTCTTGCTTATCAAGAGTCTATCTACCTCTGTCTTAAAAATATTGAAAGACTCGTTTCCACTGCCTTTTGAGGAAGAGAGTTCCAAAGATTCATGACACTCAGAAAAAAATTGTCATTTCTGTCCTAAATGGGCAACACCTTATTTTTAAAACAGTGACCCATAGTTCTAGATTCGCCCAAAAGATGAAACATCCTTTCCATATCCACCCTGCCAAGACCCCTTAGAGTCTTAAATGTTTCAATCAAGCCACCTCTTATTCTTCTAAACTCCAGCAGATACAAAAACAGAATTACCTGGAAAAACTCAGCAGGTCTGGCAGCATCGGCGGAGAAGAAAAGAGTTGACGTTTCGAGTCCTCATGACCCTTCGACAGAACACCTGACAGCACTGTACCTACACCACATGGACTGCAGCAGCTCAAGAATGCAGCTTGCCACCACCACCTCAAGGGCAATTCGGGGTGGGCAATAAATGCTGGCCCAGCCAGCAAAGCCCACATCCTGTAAATGAATCAAAACTGTCCAACCTTTCCTCATAAGACAAACCACCCATTCCAGGTATTAGCCTGGTAACCCTTCCCTGAACTGCTTCCAATGCATTTACATCCTTCGTTAAATAAGCAGACCAATACTGTACACAGTGCTCCAGATGTGGTCTCACCAATGCCCTGTATAACTGAAACATAACCTCCTACTGTTGTATTCAATTCTCTTTGCAATAAATGATGACATTCTATTAGCTTTCCTAATTACTTGCTGTATCTGCATACCAGCCTTTTGTCATTCATGCACTAGGACACCCAGGTCTCAGAGCTCTGCAATCTCTCACCATTTAGATAATAAGCTTCTTTTTTATTCTTCCTGCCATAATGGACAATTTCACATTTTCCCACATTATACTCCATTTACCAGAGCTTTGCCCACTCACTTAACCACGTCCCTTTGTAGGCTCCTTATATCATCACAACTTACCTTCCTACCTATCTTTGTGTCTTCATAAAATTTAGCAATCATACCATCAGCCCCTTCATCCAAGTCTTTTATATAAATTGTAAAAAGTTGAGGCCCCAGCACTGATTCCTGTGGCACACCACTCACTACAACCTGCCAACCAGAAAATGGCCCATTTATGCCTACTGTTTCCTGTTAACTAGCCAATCTTCTATCCAATCTATATGTTACTCACTATACCAGGAACTTTTATTTTCCGCAATAACCTTTGACGTGGCACTTTATCAAATACCTTCTAGGAATGTAAGTACAGTACATCTACTGGTTCCCCTTTGTCCACAATATATGTTACTTTTTCAAAGAACTCGAATAATGAGTTCCCTCTCACAAAAGCATGTTAACTCTGCCTGATTGTCTTGAATTTATCCAAGTGCCCTGCCATAACCACTAACTACAATTACAGGCCAGTCAATTTAATTTCAGGGGTGGGCAAGATTCTAGAAAGAATTATTCGGGATAGAACTAGTCGTCACATGGAAAAATATGGGTTGATAAGGAAGTGCCAGCATGGATTCCTAAAGGGCAAATTGTGTCTTGGGAGCTTTTTTTTTTAAAGAGGTAACAGAAAAGGTTGATAAGGCTAATGCTGTTGAGATGGTGTACAAGCACTTTGAAAAGGCATTTGATACAGAGCCACACAACAGACTTGAGAGAAAAGTTATTACTCATGGAATAAAAGGAACAGGAGCAACATGGATACAAAATTGGCTGAAAAATAGGAAGCAGAGAGCAATGGTCAATGGATATATTTTGGGCTTGAGGAAGGTTTGTAGTGGAGGACCCTTGCTTTTCCTGATATATATTAATGGTCTTGGCGTGCAGGGGACAATTTCAAAGTTTGTGGATGATACGAAGTTTGGGAGTGTTGTGAACTGCAAAGAGGATGGTGTGGAACTTCAAGAGGACACAGACAAGTTGGTGGAGTGGGCAGATAGGTGGCAGATGAAGTTCAATGTGGAGAAGTGTGTGATGCGATGCATTTTGGTAGGAAGAACATGGACAGACAATACAAAATAAGGGGTGAAATGTTGAAGGGGGGGCAGGAGTAGAAAGACCTGGGTGTATATCTGCATAGATCATGGAAGGTGGCAGGACAGGAGAGAGAGCAGTTAATAAAGCATATAGTGTCCTGGGCTTTATTAATAGGGGCACACAGTACAAGGGCAGGAAGGTTATGCTGAATTTATATAAAACACTTGTTAGACCTCAGCTGGAGTAGTGTACACAGCTCTGGGCACCACACTACAAGAAGGATGTGAATGCATTAGAAAGGGTGCAGAAGGGTGCTGAAGAGTTTTACAAGAATGGTTCCAGGGATGAGAAACTTTAGCTATGAGGATAGATTGGAGAGGTTGGGGCTGTTCTCCCTGGAGAGAAGGCGACTAAGAGGAGATTTGATAGAGATGTTCAAAATCATCAGGGGGCTGGACAGAGTAGATAGGGAGAAGCTGTTCCCACTTGTAAAAGGATCAAAAACAGGAGGGTACAGATTTAAAGTGATTTTCAAAGGAAGCAAATGTGAGGTGGAAAAAAAACTTTTCACATGAGTGGTTCAGGTCTGGAATACACTGCCTAGAAGTGTGGTGGAGGCAGGTTCAATCAAGGCATTCAAAAGGGCATTGGATGATTATTTGAATAGAAACTATGTGCAGGGTAATGGGGAAAAGGCAGGTCATAATGCTCATTTGGAGAGCTGGTACAGACATGAGGGGCCGAATGGCCTCCTTCTGTGCTGTTAAAATTCTGTGATTCTGTAAATGCAAAATATGGCGAATAAGGCTGGTGAGATACAAGTACAAATAGCTGTGTGGGAATATGATGTAGTGGCAACAACAGAAACATGGTTTATGATGGTTAAGGACTGGGCACTTAACATTCAGAGAGAAAGTGCTCAGAAAAGATAGAGGGGGAAAAAGGTGGTGTGGGGGTCAGTGCCAGTTAAGCAACACTTTATGAAGTTGGAAAGTGAAGATGTCCATGAACGGGAAAAGAGGATCCATTTGGTTAGAATTGAGAAGCAAATAGGGAACGATTATGCTATGGGGGTGGCGGGGGGGGGGTCCTCTGCAGGCCTCCAAATGGTGAGGGATATAGGAACAAATCTGTAGGGAAATCACAGAGATGTGTATGAAATATAGTGTGATAATATTGGAGGTCTTTAATTACTCAAATATCGACTGGGATAACGTTAGAGACATTGCAAACTTGTGGGGTGTAGCAGACAGTGAGGATGTTTCAAATGCAACATGACATAGATAAGCTAAGAGAATCTGTAGACAAGTGGCAGGTGAAATTTAAATCAGGGAAGCATGAGGTGATGCATTTTGGCAGGAGGGATAGGGAAAAAGACAATATAGAAAAATGGCATAGTTCTAAAGAGTACACAGGGGCAGAAGGGCCTGGGGTTCATGTGCATAGATCTTTAAAGATGGCATGCCTTATCAAAACAGTAGTCAGCTAAGCGTATGGGATATTGGACTTCATAGATAGAGGCATTGAGCACAAAAGCAGGGAGGTCATGTTGAACCTTTATAAAAGCTCTTTGATGCAATTGGCCACATCATCCTCCTCCAACATCCCTCCACACCGTCCAGCTGGGTGGGACTCCTCTCACCTGGTTCCATTCTTATGTATTTAATTGCAGCCAGGGAATCATCTGCAATGACTTCTTCTCCTCCTGTGGTATTCCCCAAGGATCCATCCTTGGCTCCTCCTATTTCTCACCTACATGCTGCCCCAGGTGACATCAGCCAAAAACATGGCAGTTTCCACACCCAGCTAAATTGTCAGGCTGTTTATCTGGGACACTTAGTACTGGAATTGCAGAAATTACTTCCAATTAAAAATTGGGAAGACTGAAGCCATTGCATTTGGTCCATGCTCCAAAGTCCATTCCCAAGCTACTAATTTCATCACTTCTCCTTGGCAACATTCCGAGATTAACTCAGTCTGTTTGCAACCTTGGTGGCTGTTGTGATATCTCTTTCAGGGAATATGCAAATAAGCATGTAGAGCAGCATGTGACCAGCGGCAAGTCATGTATGTTGGAATTGAAGCTTTGCTATCCTTGTCAGTAATGGTTGCTGGATCCACAAAGTAGATCTGTGCGCTAAGCTATCCTGTCCTGTTCCTTTGAATAAACAAAACTTACATCTACTTTACCAGTACTGTAAGACAGACTGGCAAGTTTGCGTACGGCAAACACAGATGCAACAGCAGCGTTGTGAATTTGAAGACCACAGAGTGAGAGCCACAGACAAAACAGAGACTGTGTGTGTATTGAAACCCCGGGAGGGAGAGAGTCCCTCTATCAATCGCATTTTGCAGAACAGCAAGTACCTAGTTTGTGGAATAGCTAGATTGGTGGTTTTGAGAGCAGCAAGTCAGTTCAGAGATGGGCTGTGCAATCGGTTTCAAGTTGGGCAGGAAAAGCCAAAGGCCGATTGCAATGACCTCAGCTGCCATTTCTGTGCAAAATGCAAAAGTGTGCGAAAAAGGAAAAATCCTGAGCTGCAGCCATAGGATAAGGAGGAAAAACACAGCAGTTGCATAGGTGAATCTCTCCATGCAGTAAGAAGGGTTACAAATCACCTACTCATCAGGAAGATGGTCACCAAATTCCCTGGCATGAACTGGAAGTCCACAAATGTCCTGTCTGAATTTAAACTTTTCAAAAAAGGATGGAACTGCGCTTTTAGGATTTATCACAAAACCAGAAAAACAAGCAGTGAAAATAAAGTTAGCCATTGGAAACGAGGGGTTGCACAGAGCCAACTCTTTGGGCCTGTCTGAGGAGGATCAGAAGGATGCTATTAAACTACGGATCATGCTGGAGGATCAGCTTTGTGTAAAAGTGAACTTCAGGATTCACCGTTTGGAGCTGATGTCCCTTAGGCAGCAACCACAAGAATCAATTGATCAGTTCATCAGCAGGTGCCCTGATAAAAGACAAAGACTACAATTTTTCAGAAGCTGAGCTATCTGAATGGATCTTGGAGCTAACTATAGCTTCACTGATTGAAGCCTTCAAACAAGGCCTTTCGGAGAAGAAGATCACGAAATTGACACTGCTAATAGATGGCAGAAAATACGAAGCTCTTGCCAGACAACAATACCTGCAAGTATTAGGTGCAGCTATCAGTATTGGTTCAGTAGCCAGGATGCAGAAAGCAAGCCATGTGGGAAGTGCAGTCTACTGCACACACTGCCAAGCTGTCCTGCATTCTAAGACATTTGCAAGGTGTGCAGTGTAAGAACATTGCATTTGCCAACGTAGGAAATATGATTCCAGGGGGTTACACTAAGATACAACCAAACAAAAAGTACGTGCAGCATTCTGATAGGGCATCAGGGGTTATGCCAGGGACCCACATAAACACAAACACATACACGAGGTTAGTACCGAGACACCAGGGTGAACCTTCAGAGTGAAAAAGTCTTCAATTAGAAAGCAAACAGGCTTTCCACAGGGTGAATGTGACCCAATGTTTGGATGAAGTCACATAGTTAGAGGCTTTCACTACCATCAGCATCAAACACAGAAAGAAAAGCAGCAAACACATGTTCACAACCATAGTCAACACAGGAGTGCACAGGAACATCTTACCAGTCAGAAACTGGAGGATATTTAATTGGAACGTTTGCATCAATGATACAATTTACGACAACTGTGTACAATGGGTCACCCATTCATTGCATAAGTACACTGACATTGAAATGCAGCTGTGGCAAGTCTGCATGGAAACCACAAGTATTCTACCTGGTGGAAACGAGCGGACCAGCAATAGCTGGGTTACCACTGTGTACAAACTCGTGACCTTACACGAGATCACCAAGATACCAATCGCAGCAGAAGAAGCCTAAAATAATCGCACTGAGTCAATCCATGACCTAGAGCAGATATAACCAGACAGATTTAACACCATAGATAACTTCAGAGATGTTGCTGTACTAATGCCTCAGAGCAGATGCAATTCCATCAATCGACATTCCCAGGAAGTGCAGTGTACACACACAGGAAAAGCTTAAGAGAGTTGGATGGCACAGAGTGAACAAGATGACTAGGCATCAACAATGATATTGAGAAGGTAGTGAAGATGTGCGAAGCATGCCAGAGTCACCAACCTCATCAACACAAAGTATGGAAAATCCCAAGATATTCTGTAAGTATATAAATGGGAAGAGGATAACCAGGGAAAGTGTAAGGCCCATAAGGGACCAAGGGGGCAATCTATGGGTGGAGCCAGAGGGCATCGCTAGATTGTTGAATTCACGTCCACCTTCACCCAAGAGAATGAAGATTAAGGTATCGCACTTGGGGGAGAAAGACTGAGGTTCTTAAGCAAATTGATATAGGGTGTGTCAAGGTATTGGTGGTGTTGCAGGCTTAAAAGTGGACAAATCTCCAGGTTCGGATAATTTATGTCCCAGACTGCTGAGGGAGGCAAGGGAGGAGATTGCAGGGTCTCTGACCCAAAGGTTTGATCAGGGAGTCAGCATGGCTTTGTCAGAGGGAGGTCATGCCTAACAAATTTGATTGAATTTTTTTAAGGAGGTGACCAGGTGTGTAGATCAGGGTAATGCAGTTGATGTAGTTTATATAGATTTCAGCAAAGCCTTTAATAAGACTTTTAAAGAAGGCAAAGGCACATGGGATCATGGGATACAGAGTAATTTGATAAGGTGGATTCAAAATTGGCTTAGTTGTAGGAGGCAGAGGGTGATGACAGAAGGATACTTTAGTGACTAGAAGCCGGTGTCCAGTGGCATACCACAGGGATCTGTGCTCGGTCCCCTATTATTTGTCATTTATATAAATGACATAGATGGCAATGTGGGGGGGTAGGATTAGTAAGTTTGTGGATGACACAAAGACTGGCCGGGTGATTAACAGTGAGGTTGAGTGTCTTGAGCTACTGGAAGATGTAGACGGGATGGTCAAATGGGCAGATAAGTGGAAGGTGGAATTTAACCCTGAAAAAAGTGAGGTGATACACTTTAAAAGGAATAATTTGGCAAGGAAGTATTCAATGAACTAGGAATTTCTGAGGACAAAGGGACCTTGGCGTTTGTGTCCATAGATCTCTGAAGGCAGAGGGGCATGTTAGTGGGGCAGTGAAAAGGGCATATGGGACGCTTGCTTTTATCAATCGAGGCATAGATTACAAAAGGAGGTCATGTTGGAGTTGTATAGAACCTTGGTGAGGCCACAGCTGGAGTACTGTGTGCAGTTCTGGTTGCCACATTATAGGAAAGACGTGACTGCACTAGAGGAGGTGCAGAGAAGATTCACCAGGATGCTGCCTGGGATGAAACATTGAAGTTATGAAGAGAGGTTGGATAGACTTGGGTTGTTTTCTTTGGAGCATAGAAGACGGAAGGGCGACCTGATCGAGGTGTACAAGATTATGAGGGGCATGGACAGGGTGGATAGGGAGCAGTTGTTCCCCTTAGCTGAAG
Organism: Carcharodon carcharias; assembly: GCF_017639515.1. Lineage (NCBI taxonomy): Eukaryota > Metazoa > Chordata > Chondrichthyes > Lamniformes > Lamnidae > Carcharodon > Carcharodon carcharias. The sequence goes on along the minus strand of NC_054475.1, from coordinate 73,058,961 downwards.
GGTCAATCACAAGGGGCAGGAGGTTTGGGGGGGATGTGAGGAAAAACTTTTTTTACCCAGGGGGTGGTGATGGTCTGGAATGCACTGCTTGGGAGGGTGGTGGAGGCAGGTTGCCTCATCCTTTAAAAAGTACTTGGATGAACACTTAGCCTTGAATGTTATGACGTGCCATGGGTCAAGTGCTGGTAAATGGAATTAGGTAGGTAGATCAGGTGTTTCTCACATGTCGGTGCAGGCTCGATGGGCCGAAGGGCCTCTGCAGCACTGTGATTCTGTGAACCCCTATATCCTCACGAGATTCCATTTTACCTGTGGTCTAAAATCACTACAGAATTATTCACTTTCCAGGCAAGTGGGGAGTATTCCATCACACTCCTGACTCGTGCCTTGTAGATGGTGGACAGGTTTTGGGGAGTCAGGCAAGTTACTCATCACACGATTCCAAACCTCTGACCTGCTCTTGTAGCCACAGTATTTATATGGCTAGCCCAGTTCAGTTTCTGGTCAATGGTAACCCCCAGGATGTTGATAGTGGGGGATTCAGTAATGGTAATGCCATTGAACATCAAGCGGAGATGGTTAGATTCTCTCTTGTTGGAGATGGTCATTGCCTGGCACTTGTGTGATGCGAATGTTGCAGTATCTGAGGAGTCAGCAAGCCACTTATATATTTTAAAGACTCAAACTCTTAAACCAAGATCTATCTTTTGTGTAAATAGTTCTCATAACCACTCTACTGTGCATGTATATTTACTCTTAATGTATGTTATGTTAGCTTGGAAAAAAGGGGATGTGTTGTGATATGACTTTAAGGGAATATGCCAAATGAGCAATCAGCCAGGATGCAGAGCAGCATGTGACCAGCAGCTAGTAGGGTGTGGGGTAATCAGTTTTCTGTCCCTGTGCATAATAGTTGCTGAATCCATAAAGTATATCTGTCTGCTGAGCCATCCTGTACTGCAATTAAACCTGGGGTGAGATTGGTTAGTCTGTGTAAAGCAAACATAGAAATGCAACAATGACCTCAGCCACCCAACCTTTTGGAAATAGGGCACCTGTTTTAATCTGTACAGAACGATATAAATGAGTGACTCATTGCAGAGTCATAGTGTACATCGAACAAGACAGGAGCAAGTGCTAACTGGAAAGGGACAAGGCAGCAGTGGGCACGAGAAGTGGATCTGGGGTCGAAAGAGAGGAAACACCACGAGGGTAATAATTAAAGGTCACTGAATAGCAGATACACCCAGGGAGCGTGAGAACATCCTCCTGGGTTCCTAAAATAAAATGTGGGCACACACACACTACCCAGAGCAGCATAAGCGATATAATTCTCATTCTATACGGTTAGCTACTGCTAAGGCACAAATAGGTATTGAACCTTGGGCTAAGCTGCTCCAGTACTGCTACAACACTGGCATCTACCCAGCAGTGTGGAAAATTACTCCGAGTCGAACTCCAGAGGTGAGGTGAGAGTGACTGTCCTTGACATCAGGGCAGCAGTTGACCAAGTGAGGCATCAAGGAGCCCTAGCAAAACCGGAGTCAATGGGGATCGGGGGAAAACTCTCCACTGCTTGGAGTTATACGCTGCACAAAGGAAGATGTGGAGGTCAGTCATCTCAGTTCCAGGACATCACTGCAGGGGTTCCTCATGGTAGGGTCCTCGGCCCAATTATCTTCAGCTGCTTCATCAATGATCTTCCTACCATCATAAGGTCAGAAGTGGGGATGTTCACTGATAATTGAGCAATGTTAAGTGCCTTTTGCAACTCCACAGATGCTGAAGCAGTCTATATCCAAATGCAGCAAGACCTGGACAATGTCCAGGCTTGGACTGACAAGTGACAAGTAGCATTCATGCCACAGAAGTGTCAGGAAATGACCTCAGCACTCTCCAACAAGAGAGAATCTAACCATCTCCCCATAACATTCAATAGCATTACCATCGCCGAATCCCCCCACTATCAACATCCTGGGGGTTACCACTGACTAGAAACTGAACTGAATCCACCATGTGAATACTGTGGCTGCAGAGCAGGTCAGAGGTTGGGAATCCTGCGATGAGTAAGTCACCTCCCGACTCCCCAAAGCCTGCCACCATTTATAAGACAAAAGTCAGGAGTGTGATGGAATATTGTCCACTTGTCTGCATGAGCGCAGCTCCAAGATCACATAAGAAACTCAACACCGTCCGGGACAAAGCAGTTTGATTGGCACCCCATCCACCACTGTCAACATTCACTCTCTCCACTACTGACAGGCAGTAGCAGCAGTGTGTACCACCTATAAGATGCACTGCAGCAACTCGCCAAAGCTCCTTCAACAGCACCTTCCAAACCTGCGACTTCTACCATCTAGAAGGACAATGACAGCAGATGCATGGGAACACCACCACCTGCAAGTCCCCCTCCAAGTCACTCACCATCCTGACTTGGAAACATATCCCCGTTCCTTCACTGTCGATAGGACAAAATCCTGGAACACTCTTCCTAACAGCACTGCATTACTATACTGCTGAATCTTATTGGAGTCACGTGAATCATTGGGAAAAAAAGAAGCAAAAATACCCAACAATGGGTAGCAATTAGTGGGAGGTTTGGATTTGAAGCCATAAGTTTTCATGAAGTCAGTGCTTAAGACTTCCAGGAACACACTTATCTCACTGTTTACCACTATGTCCCTATCTCTGGTGACAAGGTCATCACCAACATTGTCGGTTATCGGTTTTTGCTGTGTACACATTCTCATTAGAGTAGTACTTAACTGGCAGTAACGTGCTGTGGAATGCCCTGAGTTTGTGAAAGACACTATATTCTATCTTAGTGAATATCAGAGACACATCCTGCAACAAGCATGTAGAATAAAGATTAAATACATGCCATAGTTTTTCGTGTATATCAAGCAGCAGGTCACCAATGCTCCTCTTGTGCTCCTGACCAGCTCGACACTAAGCAGCCCTGAAGTGGCACATTGACATACAGGCTTCTGACTCTGTTAGACTGACACTAATGGAACCAAATGGGCACTCACTCAGGACCAAGCACCATGCTACACCTGTAATTAAACTGAACACACAGGCTTCCCCCTCCAAAACATCTTCACAAACACTCCATAGGTTGAGATATTGTAAAAATAATTTGTGAACTTTCTAGGACCTGTATGGTATCCATTATGAAATGACAGTAAATGTTCCACAATAGTATCATTACATACCCAAGGGTGTAGTTGTGGTGACAGGCAAGGCTGTACTGGTTGGCTTAAATCCAAATGGAGCAGAAGTTGTCGAAGTCACAGGAACAGGAGCAGCACTGCTGGTCACTAAATACAAACAAAACTGAGTCAATAAAATGCACTTCAAACAAGTTAATGAGGAAATTTAATCTTAATTTAACAATGTTATGATCCTTGGTCAGACTAGTTTAATATTTAAGACACTTGAACTTTACTATAAAAAGTCAGAAAGAAAGCAATTTACAATATCTGTCTTATACTAACATTCAGGGTGAGTATGGGGTAAACTTGAATTAACTGGCCAACTGTGGTCAGACACACCACACTACAGAATAAATTACAGATGCGACCAAGACAGAGTGCATGGATTTCTCAACAACCCACCCAAGACTTCAGTAAACACTGAAGTCAGCCAATCTGTCTTTCACAGGAGGGATTCCAATCTTCATTTTAAGATTTTGTCTTGGAATTCTCTCCAAACATCACTCCAACTTGGACGGTTTCAACGACGGTTAATTTTGCAGAGTTTCAATCGTCTCCCAAGACTCCATTCCCCTGGATTCCCAAGCACCAATCTCACAGGCACAATTTCAGCTCTTCAACCGTGTGAGCAGAACACTGCTGTTCCAAAGGGCTACCTTTGTCCCAATGGCCAGGAACACGGAGTCACCAACCTTTGGCTGTTTTCTTCACTTCAAGTCTGCTGCCCACAGCCCTTTCCCTGTTTGGATCCTGTTTCTCTGCTCCTCTTTTTCCTTAACCGGAACTGTTTCTGATCCCTGTCTCTGTCCTCTACCTGGGACTTCATTTTGGGACCTCTCCCTGTCCCCTGCCTGGGACACTGGTCTTACATGGCACTCTGCTCGCTTGATACCTGATCCAGGTTTTTTGTGCCTATGCTCTCTCTCTCTATGTGCAGGTGCGCTGGGCCTGTCCTGGTCCAGAGAAACTTAAAGCAGATCTGAATTACGCATGTGCAGCCTGTTCCCGGCCTGCGCACGTGCAAAAAGTCAGAGGCTTATTGGGACTTGAAGTTCTCAACCTCCGTGTTCAACATTAAGGTAATTTGGGTTTCATAACAATGAAGGTATAGAGACTCAGATAAAAGGTCAGCCCTCAGCATTATGAACTTAAAAGTCAGTTTACTAAATTGCTGCATGTACAAGAATCAAATGGGTTATGAGCCTCCAGTAGTCTGGCTGAAGATTTCTTAATTGTGAATTTTGCACTTGTCAAAGTGAGAGATCTTAGTGCCACCGAATGGAATATCTACTCCACTTGAGTAAACAAGTGTAAACAAACATTCAGGTTGAATACAAAGAAAAGTCCCTATACACTGGCCAATCAAATATTGCCTGTTCAGTCAAGGCCCAAGTTGTTGTACACTAGAAAAATTTCACCCATTTGAGCTTCACTGAGATACTTGTCTCCTGCCTGACACAAGAGTTTGCCTCAATAGACTCATTCTCACCCTCTGTGTGCCAAGAGGAGTGCTCATTCACTGTGATCAGAATTATGACTTTGCACATGGGTATGCAGCGTAGTTCAAACAAAGTTACTTTCAATACTGGAAACAAAGCAGAACATCACCTGAATAACTAACATGCAGGGCAGGTCAAAATTCACAAATATTAATCAAGTAAAAGAAATTCAGACATAAGAAGGGTTTTGAAATAATTCATACAAACATACAAAATAGGAGAAGTAGGCCATTTGGCCCCTCAAGCCTGCTCTTCCATTCAATATGATCAAGGGTTGATCTGTTTGTGTTTTGAATTCCACATTCCCATCCACCTCCAATAATCTTCGATTTTCTTGCCTAACAAGAATCTATCTAGGTCTGCGTTAAAAATATTGAATGACCCCGCTTCCACCGCCTTGGGAGACAGAGGGTTCCAAAATGTCTCAACCCTCAAAAATTTCTCCTCATCTCTGTCCTAAAAGGGCGATCCCTAATTCTAAAGCAGTGTCCCCTAGTTCTGGACTCACCCAGAAAAGGAAACATCCTTTCCATATCCACCTTGTCAATACTGTTCAGGATCTTGTATACTTCAATCAAATCACCCCTCACTCTTCTAAACGCCAATGGAAACAAGCCCAGTCTATCCAATCTTTCCTCATAAGACAACCCATTCATTCTAGGTATCAATCTAGTAAATCTCCTCTGAACTGCCTCCAAACCATTTACATCCTTCCTTAAGGAGACCAAAACTGCACACAGTATTCAAGATGGGGTCGCACCAATGCCCATTATAACTGAAGCATAACATCCTTACTTTTATGTTCAAACCCTCTCATAATAAAGAATAGCATTCCATTAGCCTTCTTAATTACTTCCTGTACCTGCATACTAACTTTGAGACCCTTCCGCACTGAGGAATTTTGCATCCCTTCTCCGTTTAATACTCTGCTTTTTTATTCTCCTGCCAAAGTGAACAACTCCACATTTTCCCACATTATACTCCATCTGCCAGATTTTTACACACCCACTCAACTTGTTTACAACCTCATGCCCTCTTCACAGCCGACTTTCCTATGTTTGTGACATCTGCAGATTTAGCTATCTTCACTCCCCTCATCTAAGTCATTGATATAAACTGTAAAAACTTGAAGTTCCAGCACAGACCCCTGCAGGACTCAACATCACATTCTGCCAATCAGAAAAAGACCCATTTATGCATACTCATTGTTTTCTGCCAGCCAGCCAGCCAATCTTCTATCCATGCTAATATGTTACCCATAACACCATGAGCATTTACTTTCTGCAATAAGCTTATCAAATGCCTTCTGGAAATCTGGAAACAATATGTCTACAGGCTCTCCTTTATCCACAGTGCATGCTACTCCTTCAAAGAACTCCAATAAATTGGTCAAACATGATTTCCCTTTTACCAAACCATGCTGACTCTTCCCAATTACCTTGAGCTTCTCAAGTGCCCAGCTATAACCTCTTTTAATGATTGACTCTAATACCTTCCCCACAACAGATAGACAGAACGTGCTGCTCTAAGAAACTATCTCAAAAGCATTCTATGAACTCCTCGCCAAGGTTACTGCTGCCAATCTAATTTTTCCAGTTTATATGTAGATTAAAATAACCCATGATTATTGCTGTCCCTTTATCACAAGCACCCAATATTTCTTCTTGTACAAATTGATGAAGTGACGGCATTGGATCGACTGTTTGTACTTAAAAGTTGACAAAGCACCAGGACCAGATGAGATGCATCCAAGGATACGGAGGGAAGCGAGAGGAAATTGTGGAGGCACTCCAGTCTTCCTTAGACTTGGGGCTGGTGCCAGAAGACTGGAGATTTGCAAATATTACACTCTTGTTCAAAAAAAAGAGTATAAAGATAAGCCTAGCAACTACAAGCCAATCAGTTTAACTTCAGTGGTGGGGATACTTCTAGAACCAATAATTGAGACAAAATTAACAGTCACATGGACAAATGCAACATAATTAAGAAAAGCCAGCATTGAATTTTTTTTTAAAATGGGAAAATCATGCTTGGAATTTTTTGAAGATGTAATGGAGACTGTTGATGAGGGCAATGCTATTGACATAATGTACATGGACTTCCAAAAAGCATTTGACACAGTGCCATATAACAGGCCTCTGAGCAAAATTAGAGCTCATGGAATAAAAGGAACAGAAGCAACATGGATACAAAATTGGCTGAGTGACAGGAAAAGGTAGTGGTTAAGGGATGTTCTTTGGGCTGGAGGGTGGTTTGTAGTGGAGTTCCCCAGGGGTCGGTGTTGGGACCTTTGCTAAGGCGATCATGTTGAACTTGTGTAAGACATAGCTCGGCCTCAGCTGGAGTAGTGTGTCCAGTTCTGGGCACCACATTAAGATGTGAATGTATTGGAAAGAGCACAGAAAAAAATCATAAGAATGGTTCCAGGGACGAGGAACTTCAGTTATGGCGATAGATTGGCGAGGTTATGACTGATTTTCTTGGAGAAGGCAGCTGAGAGGAGATTTGATAGTAGTATTCAAAATTATGAGGGGTGTGGACAGGGTAGATCTCCTTGCAATGTGATCTCCTTGCTCTTGTACTCATTGTACAGCATTGGTGAGATTACATCTGGAGTATTGTGTACTGATTTGGAAATATATCGCCGCTCATTCACTGTTGCTGGCTCAAAATCCTGGAACTCCCTCCCTAACAGCACTATGGGTGTACCAACACTACATGGACTGCAGCGGTTCAAGGCGGCAGCTCACCACCACCTTCTCAAGGGCAATTAGGGATGGGCAATAAATGCTGGCCCAGCCAGCAAAGCCCACATCCCGAGAGTGAATAAAAAAAAAATACTGGTCTCCTTATTTAAAGGAGGATGTAAATGCATTAGAAGCAGTTCAGAGAAGGATTACCAGGCTAATATCAGGAATGGACAGGTTGCTTTATGAGGAAAGGCCACACAGGTTAGGCTTGTATCCATTCAAATTTAGAAGAGTAAGAGGCTACTTAATTGAAACCTTTAAGATCCTGAGGGGTCTTGACAGGGTGGATGTAGAGAAAATGTTTCCTCTTGTGGGAGAATTTAGAACTAGCAGTCTGTTTAAAAATAAGAGGTCGCTCATTTAAGACAGAGATCAGGAGAAATTTTTTCTCAGAGGGTTGAGACCCTTTGAAACTCTCTTCCTCAAAAGGCAGGGAAAGCAGAGTCTTTGAATATTTTTAAGGCAAAACTAGATAGATTCTTGATTAACAAGGGGTTGAAATGGAATAGCGAAGCAGGCTCAAGGGGCTGAAAGGCCCACTCCTGCTCCTAATTCATATGTTCATATGTATGTATGCTCATGAAAGGGTTGAGAAGGAGAGGTCACCAATTGAAAGTAATTGGCAAAAGGAGCAAAAGCGATGTGAAACAAAACTTTCTGACGCAACAAGAAGTTAGTGTCTGGAATGCACTGCCCGAGAGTGTGGTGGAGGCAGGTTCAATTGAAACATTCAAAAGGGAATTAGACTGGTACCTGAAAAGAGATAATGTGCAGTGTTATGGGGAGAAGGTGGGAGAATGGAACAAAGTAAATTGCTTATTTGAGAGAGCTGTTGCAGACAACGGGCCCAATGGCCTCTTTCTGCAGTCTAACAATTCAGTGTTTCAGAAAAGGAAACATTAGATTAGATAGTTTAGCTTTAATGTCTCTTTCACAAGAATACAGGCCTTGCATTCACACAGACATCAGTAGCAACATTTTAAACCAAGTATGTAATGTGTCGTTTTTGAGAGTGAACCCTATCTGTTATTGGTCTCACCTATATTAAGAAGGAACAAATTAGAAGTGTCCATCGTTCAGTTTCAGGCTGGGAACAGGCCAAGATAGGTTAAGAAAGGTACTCAGTAGCCACCTTAAATAGCTGTACCTCACCAAACAATACTGTAAGTCGAGGGGTCAGGACTTGCTGTACTGAACAGACATTGCTGATGTGAAACAAGATGCTATACCCAAACAGACTACTAGGGATATGTATTTTCAATGTGTCAGATTCGAAAGTGGCTGCTAAAACATTGTTCTGCTTTAAGCATTTGTTGATGACTTACGTGCAAAACCAGTTGTCACTGAAGTGGCAGGAGGCACTGAGCTCACCACTGAGGCAAACAGAGTTGGCCCAGCTGCAGATGTACCAGTTGAAGCCCCTGCAGAGGAAAGAATATATTAGTCCTCACCTTTAAGTGGAATTTCTCGCACAATATCAAGGTGAGCAGCTATTCTGCATTTAAGGATGTACTTACATCACTCCAGTGTTGGCTCCTATTGGAGGGCTCTCAGTCTGCTAGGGAGATTACAAGTAACCACTTGTCACCGAAAGCAGAGGGCGGGCGGGCCGAAAGCAGAGGGCGGGGCGGGCCGAAAGCAGAGGGCGGGGCGAGCACGGACTTTATTTAAAACAGAGCGGGGAGGCATTTAAAAAGAGCGTGGAGAGCAGCTGATTGGTGAAATGGATTGGTGAGCATTTCTAGTCTTTAGATTAAAATTAAGGTTTATGGTTAGTGTTTAGATCTCTAGTCTTTATTTTCTCATTCTTAAAAATAGCTTGTTAAGTACAAGATCGATAAATGTAAAAAGCATGGATAGGAGAATAATTAATTAATAAATTAAATTTAGTAAAAGAAGATAGCGATGGCAAGACAGGCGACATGTTGCTGCTGTGGCACCTGGGAGCTGCTGGACACCAAGGTGATCCAGGCAAACAATTCTGTTGTAAGTGTTTGCAGCTCAAGGAGCTTCGGATCTGAGTTATGGAGCTGGAGTCTGAGCTGCAGACATTGCGCCACATCAGGGAGGGGGAAAGTTACCTGGACACTTCGCTCCATGAGGTGGTCACACCCCCCACATTAGGTAATTCAAATTTGGACTGTGATCAAGGTCAGGAGGGTGTGACTGCAGGTGAGGAAGGTATGGGGGCCCAGGGGGTAGCATTCGAGGAGCTTCAGCCCCTGAAATTGTCCAATAGTTATGAGGTTCTTGCAAGCTGTGTGGACGAAAGCAGGGATGGTGAATGGACTGACCACGGTACCATGGTACAGAGAACCATTCAAGTGGGGGGAGGAAATTGGAGCATAGTGGTGGTACGCGACAGTGTAATTAGGGGGATAGATACTGTTCTCTGCAGCCATGAGCGTGAGTCCTGAAGGCCGTGTTGTCCACACGGTGCCAGGGAAAATCAAATTGGCAGAGGTAGCCATGAGCAAGAATTCATAGAGCGTATTCGGGACAGTTTCTTAGAACAATATGTTGTGGGTCCATGCCTGACAAAATCTATTAGAATTCTTTTAAGAGGTAGCAAGCAGAATAGATAAAGGGGAACCAGTAGATGTAATATATTTGGATTTCCAAAAGGTGTTCGATAAGGTACCACACATAAGGCTACTTAATAAGAGCCCATGGTGTTGGGGGTAGTATATTAGAATGGATAGAGGACTGGCTAACTAATAGAAGACAGAGTTGGGATATGGGGCATGGGGTGGGGCGGGGGGGGGGGGGGGAGGCATTTTCAGGATGGCAACCTGTAAATAGTGAAGTGCCACAGGGATCAGTGCTGGGGCCACAATTATTTACAATGTTAATGACTTGGATGAGGGAAACGAATGTACTATTGTCAAGTTTGCAGATGACACAAAAATAGACAGGAAGGCAAGTGGTGAGGATGACACAAAGAGTCTGCAGAGGGATATAGACAGGTTAAGTGAGTGGGCAAAAATGCGGCCGATGGAATATAATGTGGGAAAGTGTGAAGAAAGACTGCAGAAATCTGCAGCAGGGAGGGATTTGGGGCTCCTCATGCACAAATCCCAAAAAGCTAGCATACAAGTTCAGCAGGTAATAGGTAAGGCAAATGGAATGTTGGCGTTTATTTCAAAGGGAATGGAGAATAAAAATAGGGAAGTCTTACTAAAACTATACAAGCCACTAGTTAGACCACACCTAGAATACTGTGAACAATTTTGATCTCCTCATCTAAGGAAAGATATACTTGCCTTGGAGGCAGTCCAGAGAAGGTTCACTAGGTTGATCCCAGGGATGGAGGGATTTTCTTATGAGAAGAGGTTGAGTCGGTTGGGTCTGTACTCACTGGAGTTTAGAAGAATGAGAGGTGACCTTATTGAAACATAAGATTCTTGGGGCGCTTGACAGGGTAGATGCTGAGAGGTTGTTTCCCCTTGTGGGAGAGCCTAACACCAGACGACATAATCTCAGAGTAACGGGGCGCCGATTTAAAACAGAGATTAAGAGGAATTTCTTCTCTGAGGGTAGTCAATCTGTGGAATTCTTTACCGCAGGGGGCTGTAGAGGCTGAGTCGTTAAGTATATTCAAGGCTGAGACAGACAGATTTTTAATCAGTAATCAGTAAGGGAATCAAGGGTTATGGGGAAAAGGTAGGAAAGTGGAGTTGAGGGTTATCAGATCAGCCAAGATCTCATTGAATGGCGGAGCAGACTCGATAGGAGCAGAAGTAGGCCATTTGGCCTATGTCTTATGGTCTAAAGTTGCTGAGTAATATACTTCAAAGGAAACTGTGGTATGCCAAGTCCATGTAAACCAGCACTTGGTAGACAACAGCCCCAGACACAGCATTTAAAGCACAATGCTAAACAGAGGGCACACTCAAGCCATCCCGAGATCTCGGCATAAGAGCAGTGACTCAATCAGGCAAATTACTGGGTCCCAGAATTGAATACAGTTATGACCACCACTGCAAAGTGTCAAATATTCTCCACAGAGAACATCGCCTGAACACATTTTAACAGCCGCAATTAAACATGAACATAAACAGGAAACACAAGGGATTTTCCACAGAAAGGTGGGGCTGTGAGTGGCACTTGCTCCATTAGATGGAAAGTAAGTCAGTATCAGTGACAGAATTCTGGGACCAGAGCAAAATACAACAGCAAAACTGAAGCCATGCATCAGCTTTGGGGGCAACCTTTTACAAAATTCTATCACACTGAACTCTAATGGTAAGTGGAAAAGAGGGAATAGTACATCTGGCACTGCTGACTTTTTTTATTTATTCCAGTTATATGTGCAATGGGTTCTACTGTAAACTGGGAATTAGTAATCTGGTGGGTACATAATATTGCTCTGGTGGTGGCCAAACATGAGTGGATAACGCTGGATGCTAATTCTACAAAGCAAATCCAACTTTCAAATGAAAACATTAAGAACCTTCGTAAAGTCAGAGGAAGATGTGATCAAACAGTGTGACAAACTATACTGAGGTCTGCATCCAGTTATGGATGCTACTTGAGATTAACAGCTGACTTTAGCCAAAGCTCTTCAGCACTGGGGTTTTCCACACAACAACAACAACTTGTATTTGTGTAGTGCCTTTAACATAATAAAACACTCCAAGGCACCTCACAGAAACGCTTCGATGGAGACACAAAGGTGATGGCAAGTGGCTGAAAGCTTGGTCAAAGGGATTAAACCTGAAGGAGTGTCTTAAAGGAGGAGATTAGAAAGATGTTGACGCAATGCCATGGAGACATTTTAAAACAAGGATAAGAATTTTAAAATCGAGTGTTATTTAAAAGAGGGGTGAAGAGTGAATGGGACTCGAGACATGAGTAGAGTTTTAGATAAACTCTTACTGAGGATGGTAGAACGTGAAAGGCCAGCCAGGAATATATTGGAATAGTCAAGTCTGGAGGTAACAAAATAATAAATGAGGGTTTCAGCAGCAGATGAGTTGAGGCAGGGACAGAGTCGGGTGATGTTATGGAGATTGAAACAGGCAGTCTTAGTGTCGGGTACAGATATAGCAAGTTGGCACTTAAAAGTTATGTTTGCATTTCTGAAAATTGTGCGTTTATGTGGAGATGTAAATGAATTGGCAGCATGTTTTTTCCCCCTGGACGGATACTAATGAAATAGGGCTGGAAGGAAAAGGGGGATGTGGGTGGAAAGCAATATAAGAAGTGATCAGAGATAATTGTACCTGTGATTGACACAACGGAATATTAAGGCTAGGTAACATGGAAAGGTCTTGGGCCGCTATGAATATGGGTTGGGGAGTTCATATGGAGGGTGAAATTAAGGGAAGGTAGCAAACTCATAAGAGAGACACCATATCTGGGTCTCTTATAGACCGATAGGGACTGATTACCGTAGTCAGTAATTCCTTTGTCATTGTATCATGAACATCAGGGCTATAGAAGGTAAATGAGATGGAATTTGGTATTTTATCCCACTATTCCTATGTTCCACTCATACACAAAGGGAGACATTCACAGTTGTACTCTGGATAGCACATCAAGAAAACTAAGCAGCGGGCACAGCTCAACACTGTTGCTTCGAGTGAAGGAATAGGAGATCTCCCAGCAGCCAGGAAGCAGTATCCCAGCACAGGTCCAAGTGGGAAACAACATTCCAGTTCTTGCTAGAGCAGCATGGTTTGCTAGTTTCTAATTTATGTTTGAAAGGGTTTGGTTTATTCACTTCTCTGCATTCAGTTGTCCATAAGCTCAGATTCTATACCCACCTGCTGCCTTTGCACCGAAGGAAAAGCTTTGAGTTGCAGGAGCTGAAGTGGTGGCACTTGACACGGTTGTAGGTGGGCCAAAGGCAAAACCTGAAAGAGAAGCAAAAGTATGGTATCAAAACAACAGGAAACCAGAGCTGAGAAATGGAGATTACATTTATGGTTTACACTCCTCAGCAACAACACCCTTTTCATAAAGGAGCAGGCTTCATATTACATTGTGCTTCAAACAATACCAGCCACACATCAGACAGCAACTTTGCAATCAGTTCACACATCAATTGCATTGAAATTTAAAAAGTCATGTCTAGGATTTTGGAATGGCGATAGCACAAGGATCTCTCCGTTGTGGGAAGAAATCTTATTCCACTGAACTACAGAAAGTTGTAACAAGTACAATCTTTAACTTTGTCTTTCCAAACTTGAGTTGAATGGAGAGAGCAGTTTGACCACAAGGGTGCAGTATTGCTGGGTACATGTCTGGCACTGGGGACAATGACAAAAATAAAAATACCTGGAAAAACTCAGATCTGGCAGCATCTGCAGAGAGGAACAAAGTTAACGTTTCGAGTCCGTATGACTCTTCAACAGAACTAAGTAAAAATAGAAAAGAGGTGAAATATAAGCTGGTTTAGGGGGGGGGGGGTTGGGACAGGTAGAGCGGGATAGAGGGCCAGTGATAGGTGGAGATAGCTAAAAAGATGTCATAGACAAAAGGACAAAGAGGTGTTGAAGGTGGTGATATTATCTAAAGAATGTGCTAATTAATGGTAGAAAGCAGGACAAGCAAGGTACAGATAGCCCTAGTGGGGGTGGGTGGGGTCGAAATAGGCTAAAAGGTAGAGATAAAACAATTGATGGAAATACATTTAAAAATAATGGAAATAGGTGGGAAAAGAAAAATCTATATAAATTATTGGGAAAAAAAGTGGGGGGAGGTGGAAATCAGAAAGGGGGTGGGGATGGAGGAGTTCATGATCTAAAATTTTTGAACTCAATATTCTGTGCAGAAGGCTGTAAAGTGCCTAGTTGGAAGATGAGGTGCTGTTCCAATGAATTGAATAGAATACTAAAACCGTTTCACAACATGCAATGTTTATTGAGTTAAGTGTGACTGTGTTTAAATGCATTGCTCCGACATGCTAAGACAGAAGACAGCAGTGGATTCTGATAGTATTTAAAGTTATGAGTGCACTAATGCTTGAATGTACCAAAAGATTGCATGTCCTGAACAGAGTGATGATAATTTGAGTAAATCACTCATCAATCATGCCTGGAGGCTACAATGCTCCAAGTGACTGGGATTGATTTATATACATCATTTAAACACAACTTGAACTGCACTTCACTGTATTTAGCTGGAGAAATAATCCTACTGTAGTCATTGACTGCTGCAGTTTCAGCCAAGTCTCACCTAGAGTGGTGTCAATATTCATCATGGAAAAAAAGGGCTTTATTCTTTCCATGGTGCCTGTGGAATGGTATCCAGCAAGGAGTGACTCTTGTAGGAAACAACATCATGAGCACCTATCATCCTCTGGCACCTTACGTATGCTCCTAAAACATTTGGGTGCAGTTGTGTGGTTGCCACAGTGCCATATGAGCAACCAAAAGATCCGCAGTTCAAACCCCACCTCAGCAACTTGTTAATTTCAGGAATCTGTTGATTCACAAGCCAATTCAGGACAGAGCAAGAAAACTGCCACCTCTCAGGCTGCAACATAGCTGATTCTCAACACACACTGAACCACTGAATGAGCCATTCACTTGTTAAAGACAATCAATCGAAGAGAATCTGTCCCCTCCTTCTCAGAACTTTGGACAAGAAAGAAGTTACGCAGCTGCCAGCACAGCCATAGCCTAACAATAAATAGCTTTAGACCATTTGATAATGGAGAACAGCAAACAGCATCAGCCCTATCCAAAATTTTCAGCAAGGTTCAGTTCATGATTCTCTAGGCTAGAGACACAGAGGCCAATCTTAAAGCTATGCTGCTGTCAGGCTGAGGTATGAATCTTTGACCTTCTACACAGAGTGAAGCTAGTGAAATAGCCTGTCAAAGACAACTTTAAGGTGTCACCTTTTATTGCTATGGTCATTTTTATTTGAGAGAGAGTGTGTGTGTATTTCTTACCCTTGCACTGAGCGAGTCAATTTTGCAGGCCTGTTAGGTCATTGTTGCATAATGCTGTCTGAAGTGAAGGCTTTGAAACTGCAGAGGTGGCTCAGCAGTTGTGACGGCTCCCATAGCCAATCTGAAGGAGGTTGACTTCACAGGTAAGCTCAAAGATGGGAGCAGGTGGGGGGGAGGGGGGAAAGAGAGGAAGTTCTTTATTTCTCTTTCAAAGAACTGCGGCGTGGCCCATTTTTAGTTTGGTTGATGACAGCAGTTCCACGCTGGGCTTGTTGTGGGTCGCAGAGCCAGGTCTGCTTGTAGTAGTTTCCTATATTTAACAGGGGCAAAGCTAGCCACTGTATCATGTGGCCCCATATCAGTGTCAATGCATGGTCCAAATAAGTTATTGTGGTAATTTGATTCGGCAGCTGGATTTGTTTCTCCCGTCTGTGGTATAAGTCTGAAACCATTAGTTTCTTGAAAAGGCATATTTGCATTTTTAAAAAAAAATAACGCAGGTGTCGGTGCAGTTGTGCTTACCTCCTAGTCTGACCAACAGGATCATGATCAGAAATCGTGTCTTTGTCCTCTCAAAAGATAAAGACAGTCTGATCCAGGAATCTGGCTAGCTGTTCTTGGTGCCACCTTGATTTTCAGTCATTTAAAAAAATAATCACGCTGTCATTACACTTGGCGACAGGGTCACACTGACACACCAGAGTGAGATTAATGTAACAGCCCCTCACTGACCCTCTACACAGAGTGAGGTTAATGTAACAGCCCCTCACTGACCCTCTACACAGAGTGAGGTTAATGTAACAGCCCCATATTAACTATGATCCTACCTGCAGACTGTGCACCAATGGAAAGTGGTGCCGCTGGTTTGGGGGCTGTTGTAGCTGCTGGAGTGCCAAAACTGAAACCAGTGAGCGTGGGCGTTCCATTGGTGGCTGCGCCAAAGGTAAATCCGCTGGCTGCAGTGGTCTGGGTTGGGGCAGCTGGGGTAGAGGTGAATCCAAAGCCAGTTGAAGCTGTTGACTGTGCTGTGGAACAGGCACTGGGGCCAAAGCCTCCCACAGCTGGTTGTGCCGTGTTGGTGCCAAAACTGAAGCCTGCTGGAGCTGTGGTCTGTGCTATCGATCCAGAGGACAGGGGTGGACAAGAGGTGGTAGTGCTGGTGTTGGCAGCAGGCACATTACCAAAGGAGAAACCAGAGATTGGCTGACATGCTGTGCCACCGAACCCCAAACTCGTTTTGTTCACCCTGCAGAAAAAACACAAATTTCAATTAAAGATGTAGAATCACTGGGTGAAACCAGAAATAAACAGGACTCTCTCCTGTAATATACACTGAACCAAACCAGAGATAGACTGGGTCCTGCTCCTCCTACAGAGTACATAGAAATGTAGAACATTTACAGCGCAGGAGGAGGCCATTCAGCCCATCATGTCTGTGCCAGCCAAAAAGGTTATCCAGCCTAATCCCACTTTCCATCTTTTGTCTGTAGCCTTGTAGGTTACAAAGTACATATCCAAATGATTTTTGAATACAATGAGGATTTCTCCCTCTACCATCCTTTCAGGTACACTAAAGCATACCTCACATAAAACTGTCCTGCCTCACAGGGCTAATATTTATCCAGTGTATGAGTGTGCACATAAATAAAAAGAATGACAATGAACTAAAAACTAAGTGTAAACAATTAGACGGCAATATGGCAGAGCAGATTGTGTGTCTGGCCTGAAATATATGGGAGTAAGTGGAGAGTGAGACTGCCCCAAGTGAACACATCTGCAGTAGATGTCTCCATCTCAAATCTCTCCGGCTCAGAATCACTAAGCTGGAGTGAGAGTTGGACACACTTCCACGCTGCAGAAAGACGGGTTTAGAATGGCGGTGGTGTGACTGATTAAAAAAAAGTGCAGAATAAGGGGAATCCAAAGGAGATAAAGTATGAGGATCTGCTATCTGTGGGGATAAGGACAAGTACAATGTGGACCACAGAACGTTGGAAAAGAAAGGTTTCAGAGTGGGGGGGCTGGGGGGGGAAAAGAGTGTAATGTGGTAGCTGTAAAGGATTCTATAATAATTGGAGGGACAGATAGCATCCTTCGTAAGCAGGATCAGGAGCCCCCCCAATGGTTTGGTGTGGACCTGGTGGAGTGTGGCATACATCTTGAGCTGGCTTGAAAGGATATTGGAGAAATTGGGAGACAATCCAGTTGTGATCAATGTTGGAGCAAACAATATAGAGATAAAGGGATTGGGAGTGAATTTAAAGAACAGGACGCCAAGGGTTTATAATCTCTGGGCTGCTGCCTGAAGCACATGCAAATTGGCTTAGGGTTAAGCGGATCAGCGGACACATGGCTGAAGGAATGGAGTGGGGACAAAAGAGATTCTGTTGATGAGATTCTAGCAGGAGTACTAGGACATGCACCTGAACTGAATTGGGACCAGGGTCCTAGAGAAAAGGATAAATTGGGTAGTCACAAGAACCTTCAACTAATAAGCGGGGGAGAGCTCTGGTAGAAAATTGCCCAGCTATGTCTTGTCCGCACAAAACAGGACAAATCCAACCCAGTCAACCACCATCCATCAGCCTCCTCTTGATCATCAGCAAAGTGATGGAAAGTGTTGTCAACTGTGCTATCAAGCGTCACTTAGCAATAACCTGCTCGCTGATGCTCAATTTGGGTTCTGCCAGGGCCTCTCGGCTCCTGAACTCATTACAAACATGGACAAAAAAGAGCTGAACTCCCGAGGTGAGGTGAGAATTACTGCCCTTGACATCAAGGCCGTATTTGACAGAATGTGGTACCAAGGAGCCCTAGTAAAACTGGAGTAAAGGGGAATCAGGGGAAAACTCTCCACTGGTTGGAGTCATACCTACCACAAAGGAAGATGGTCGTTGGAGCTCAATTATCTCAGTTCCAGGAGATCACTACAGGAGTTTGCACAAAGCTCAGCGTTATTCGTGACTCTTCAGATACTGAAACAGTCCATGTCCATATGCAGCAAGGCCTGGACAATATCTAGGTTTGGGCTGACAAGTGGCAAGTAACATTCACGTCACACAAGTGCCGGGCAATGACCATCTCCAACAAGACAGAACATAACCATCGCCCCTTGACATCCAATGGCATTATCATCACTGAATTCCCCCACTATCAACATCAATAAACCCTCGAGCTTGCTCCGCCATTTAATAAGATCACTGATCTTTTACCTAAAATCCATTTTACTGCCAGATCCCTCGATTTCCTTAAAGACCAAAAATCTATTAATTTCAACTTGAATAAGCTCAATGACTGAGCATTGACAGCCCTGTGGGCGATCGAATCCAAAATGTCAGACCATGGGCAGCTCAGGTCAAGCCAGGTTGGGCGGGGTCAAGGATTGCTTGGAGCACAAGACAGAGAAGCACAAAGTGGATAACTAGTCTGGAGCCAACCATGCCAATGCAGCGCTTAGCCAAATTGCCCAGCTAAGTATTTTTAAATTTTACTCAGTTAAAACTGATGCTTGGAACATTATAAAAATGTCCAATTTTCAGACAAAGCCGGTTTTCGGAAAGCTGGATTTGAGGTACTCTACCTATACTTCCTCCCTCACTATGTTTATACCACCACTACCATGTCTGTTTTGACCCTCTTTGTTGTGACACAAAGGATTCAATCAGAACCATACCCAGATCCTACACCTCCACAGACAAACTTCTTCTTGGTCTCTAATAAGTCCTTCTCTTTCCTCATGCTCTTTGAGCCATGTTTCAGTAATATCAATGATATCATATTTTTAAGTATCTACTCATGCTCTCAGCTTATCTGCCTTATTCATCAAACTCCTTGCACTTAAGTATACACCACAAAGTAACTCCTGGGCCCTCAGCCTAGCCTATCTGCTGGGCTGAGCTACTCATGGTACTGTCTCTCTCCAACATAAGGTCAGAAATGGGGAAGTTCAGCAGTGTTCTGTACCATTGGCCACTCCTCAAAAACCGAAGTAGTTAGTGTCCATTTGCAGAAAGACTTGGGCAAGATCCAGGCTTGGGCTGACAAATCCCAAGCAACATTAGTGCCACACAAGTGTCAGGCACTGAACATCTCCAACAAGAGAGAATCTAATCATATCCCTTGACATTAAATGGCATTATCACCACTGAGTCCCCCACTATCAACATCATGGTGGTTACTATTGACCAGAAACTGAACTAGACTAGCCGTACACATACAGTAGCTACAAGAGCAGATCAGAAGCTAAGGATTGCTGCAGTGAATAACTCACTTCCTGACTCCCCAAAGCCGGTCCACCGTCTATAACACTCAAGCCACTTGCCTGGATGAGAGCAGCTCCAACAACACTCAAGAAGCTCAACACCATCCGGGATAAGATAGCCCGCTGGATTGCCACCACATCCACAAACATTCACTCTCTCCACTGATGCACAATGGCAGCAGTGTGTACCATCTACAAGATGCACTGCAGGAAATCATAAAGGCTCCTTCAACAACACCTTCCAAACTCACAAGCACTACCATCTAAAATGAATGGGAACACCACCACCAGCTAGTTCCCCTCCAAGAAACACACCATTCTGACCTGGAGCTATATCGCCGTTCCTTCACTGATGCTGGGTCAAAATCCTGGAACTCCCTCCCTAACAGCTCCACATGGACTGCAGCGGTTCGAGGTGGCGGTTCACCAATGCCTTAGTGGCCAGCCTCACTAGTGATGTTCACATCCATGAACAAAAGAGCAAAGTGGAAAAAAGCATCAACAGACCCACTGCAGCACACCTCCCGCCATCCCAGCCCATTCAAGGCTGAGGAGGAGGAGGAGGAATTTCTTCACTCAGAGGGTGGTGAATCTTTGGAATTCTCAAACCCAGAGGGCTGTAGAACTCAGTCACTGAGAATGTTTGAAATAGTAATGGACAGATTTACTGGAGACTAGTGACTAATGGAGATAGTGTGAGAAACAGCACTGAGGTAGATATCAACATAATCGAATTGAATGGCAGAGCAGACTCGACAGGCCGAATGGCCTGCTCCTGTTACTATGAAGATTGATGTGCCAGAGTGGTGGACCAACCTACCCCAGTGAAAAGCCTCCAGCAGTGGAGGTTGCTGCTGGCTGTGTGGGCAGGCAGAATCCAGTGGAAGATGTGACTCCGGTGCTTGGAGTGCTGAATGAGAACAGGCTGGCACTGGGTGCTGAGGTGCTGGCTGCAGGGGCCTGCTGTGCTGTTCCAAAGCCGAAGCTTCCTTGGGAGCCTGCAGTGTTGTTGCCAAAAGTGAATCCACTTCCTGTTCCTGTGGAAGTCTTGGGAGCTGTGAATGCGAAACCACTGCCTCCAGCTGGAGCCCCAAAATTAAAGCTCATTTTGAAACCTGGGGGAAACAGCAAAAAGGGAAATCATCAACAGCTTTACATACAGAAAATGGTTGTTCAGCTCTGTGCAAGACAGCGCTCTCTCTGGGCCGGGTTCTGTCTCTCTCCTCCCCAATCCAGCTCCCCCCACCTCTCTCACCTCTTTCCTCCCTTTCCCCTCCGTCTATCTTACACACCCTCCTCCTTCCTTTCTCACCCCCTTCTCTCTATCTCTCTCTCTCTCGCTCCGACACTTACTCTCGCGCTCCAGATTATCCTGTCTCCGCAGGCCCCTCGCCCCCATTGGTTTAACAGCATCCACATATCAGAATCATCGCCTCTGATAGGCCGCTGAGCGCAGAGCGGTGAATGGCCCGATAGGTTGTCAATTAAAGAATGCGCCACGTCCGGTGTTCCCCCAGCAACCGGATTGAAACGGTAAGAGAGATACAGAGACAGAGAAAGAGAGAGAAAAGAGAGAGAAAGGGAGACAGACAGACAGACAAGCAGAAAGGGAGGGAGAGAGAGAGAGAGAGAGAGACAGACAGACAGACAGACAGAGACTGAGAGAGGGAGACAATGGGAGAGGGAGGGAGAGACAGAGGGAGACAAGGAGAGAGACAAGGAGAGAGACAAGGAGAGAGACAGAGAGACAGAGGGAGAGAGAGAGAGAGAGAGAGAGAGAGACAGGGAGGGAGAGAGAGAGAGAGAGAGAGACAGGGAGGGAGAGAGAGAGAGAGAGAGAGAGAGAGAGACAGGGAGGGAGAGAGAGAGAGAGAGAGAGACAGGGAGGGAGAGAGAGAGAGAGAGAGAGACAGGGAGGGAGGGAGAGAGAGAGAGAGAGACAGGGAGGGAGAGAGAGAGAGAGAGAGACAGGGAGGGAGAGAGAGAGAGAGAGAGACAGGGAGGGAGAGAGAGAGAGAGAGAGACAGGGAGGGAGAGAGAGAGAGAGAGAGACAGGGAGGGAGGGAGAGAGAGAGAGAGACAGGGAGGGAGAGAGAGAGAGAGAGAGACAGGGAGGGAGAGAGAGAGAGAGAGAGACAGGGAGGGAGGGAGAGAGAGAGAGAGACAGGGAGGGAGAGAGAGAGAGAGAGAGACAGGGAGGGAGAGAGAGAGAGAGAGACAGGGAGGGAGAGAGAGAGAGAGAGAGACAGGGAGGGAGAGAGAGAGAGAGAGAGACAGGGAGGGAGAGAGAGAGAGACAGGGAGGGAGAGAGAGAGAGAGACAGGGAGGGAGGGAGAGAGAGAGAGAGACAGGGAGGGAGGGAGAGAGAGAGAGAGACAGGGAGGGAGGGAGAGAGAGAGAGAGACAGGGAGGGAGG